>NW_026515794.1:0-462506 GCF_023601865.1 Aspergillus affinis | reverse complement strand
GGCAGAAAAATACCGCTACACTAAAAAGGGTCAACCCTTAGTAGTAAGGGCTTTTCTAGTGTATATACGCGGCGACAGTCGACTTGGGCTGCACCGCCCAGCCAGTTTTCTTTTCAACCAGGAATGCGCCACGTATGCTTATACTTTTTTTTATTTCATAGATATAATATATTGAACATTGTAATCTGACATCAAATAATTGATTGTCTTCATGTAACGCTTGTCACCAGGACAGACTACGTATTCAGTGGACGTACGCAGAACTTAACTTAGCGCTGCAGTGCCTAGCGTTTCAGGCGGGGGCAGGGTGACTGCAGCACTAAGATCTTGCCTCTGAAATCTATCCAATAGTCTGTGCTGCTACTGGCAAGCCTGCGGCGCTAGCGGGTCACGGGCTGAGGAAATCTTCGGCCTAAGTGCAAGGTAATCGAAGATAGCACCTCATTCAGCCGCAGCATCAGGGAACAGGTGTGACGCCAGGCACAGCAATCGCAATCATGTTCATTCTAAGTGACTACTTTATTCTAGATCTCTCCTGGTACTGTTTCATCGTTTCAGGTAGACTGCCTGCGTTCAGTCTGCGTTAAGCGCATAAAATCAATGACTGTCTTCTTTGCATCTGCAGTATCCGGGGGGTTAGAGGCCGTGAGCCAGACTTTCGGATTGGAGACCTCCACGAGGTAGTTCGCCTCTTTCTCTTTCGATGCTAGCATATGTGAGTTATTTGCACCATGGGTTGTCGGGGGCACTGTTTGCATACCATCCGAGGAGGAACGCATTGACGACCTCGAGGGGGTCATGCATAAACTTAACGTGACCGACGCGTCTTTGACTCCTACAACTGTGACATCCTTGAGACCAGAAGCCCTACCAAGGTTGAGAAATTTGTACATTGGGGGTGAAGCGCCCATTCCATTGCACCTGGGCTGATAAGGTCAGGCTGAGCAATATCTACGGTCTCACTGAAGGAGGAGTCTGGGATGCAGTGGAGCTGAAGATGGGCCCCAATGATAACCCCAAAACGGTTGGACGCGGTATTGGTGCAAAGTGTTGGATCGTCGATCCAGACAACATTCACAGATTGCAACCGATTGGGGTGGAAGGTGAGGTGCTGCTTCAAAGTCCCTATCTCGCGCATAGTTTCCTGAAAGATACCGCGCAAAACGATAACGCTTTCATTCTCTACCGGATTCTCTCTCGACCCTCACTGGGCCATTTCTGGCACGTTGCTACCGAACGGGAGATCTCGCTCGGTGGGAGCATGATGGAAAGATGATATTCTGTGGCCGTCGGGCTGGGTTCGTCAAGATCCGCGGACTGCGTGTCGAGCTTGGTGAGATTGAAAATGTCATTTGTGACTTTCTTCCCGGTGGTGAACGAGCTGCAGTCATTCTGGCTGGGGACGAAAATGCGAGTTCCTCAGGCCTGGTGGCTTTCATAGAACAAAAATATGAGCAACCATCGTCCTTGGCAGACCGCATGAGCACGGGTTTACGGAAGACCCTACCATCATACATGGTCCCCAGTGCCTTCGTACCTCTTCGGTCAATGCCGCTGACTGATTCCAAGAAGATTGACCGTCAGCGTCTAGTTGCAGACTGGGTGAGGATGACGTCCTCTGAGAAGATGGCGCTTCGACCTGGTGGTGCCCTCAATGATACATGGTCCCAGATCGATCCCGCTAACTCGCGAGCAATCGAACTTAGCAACATCATTGGAGACCTTGTTGAGAAAAATCATCCCTCCACTGGGAAAGGCCTGCGCCGCTGGGACTTTCCTTTGACCAGTGTAGGGTTGGACTCCATCCAAACTGTATACTTCTCCAGGGAGATCCGCCGCCGTTTGGGAGGCGCCATTCGGGTTCAAGACCTCCAACAGCCTGGAATCACAGTGTGTCAGATTGAGCAGCAACTTTCTGAGCGGGCCAGCGGCGGATCAGACGGACAGTCAAGTGCCAACATTCCCAAAGACCTCCTCGGTGAATTGCGTTCCATCAATATCCCGGTACCTATCCACACTAACAAGACCAAAACAATATTTGCAACCTTGGTGACTGGCTTTCTAGGCAGCCAGGTGCTTCAGGAACTATTGGAGCACCACACTGTGGCCCGCATTGTGGGCTTAGTGCGTGCAGGGAATGAAGAGGAAGCCCTAGACAAGATACGAGACCATGCTCAGCTTGGTCAGTGGTGGCGGGCTGAATTCGAGTCCCGAATCGAAGTGTGGCTTGGTGATTTGAATCTTCCAAGGCTGGGTCTTGACGATTCACATTGGATGGACCTGACGGGTCGGATGCGTATTGATGGACTCATCCACAATGGTGCCCGGGTCAATTGGTTGGACAATTTCTCGACACTGAAGCCCGCCAATGTCGACAGCACGCGCGCTATCCTGGAGGCACTTTCCGAAATGCCAACGCCGTGTCCGTTCACCTACGTGTGCAGCGGCTATCTGCCAACCCCCAGCGAAACCCGAGAGCAAGTATCGAACAGCCTCGCTCAAGCATGTGGGTATGACCAAATCAAGTTTCTGTCACGGATGACGGTAGAGAAATATAATGACCAGCTCGGCAAACGGCCGAAACGGTCGGTCCCGCGAGGACGGGTGGTACAACCGGGATTTCTGGCAGGCACAAGATGGGAAGGAATTGCTCATCCCGATGACTTCCTGTGGCGGCTGGCTTACAGCATCCTGTCTATTGGAAGGGTGAGCGGTGACCTGCAGCAAGGACATATTCCAGTGACAGGAGTTGAACAGATGGCGTCCCTTGTGGTGGACACTGTTTTGAACCCGCAGGGCGAGCAGGCAGTGGATTGTCACGATGGGGTCTCGATTGAGACCTTCTGCAGTATTCTTAATAACCGCAGTGGTCGGCCAGTCACAACGATGGACCACAGTGAGTGGATGACGGCGTTAAGGGCCGACATAGAGAACAATACCTTGGACCACCCTTTCCTACCCGTGTTGGATTGGTTTGAGGCGAACATAGAGCAGTTCATGCGCCCTCCTCCAGCGGGGCTACCCTCTTTATTCAATGAAAGAGACACAGTTGCAGCCCTAGAAAAAAGCACAGATTACTTAGTCGACGGCTTCCTTCAGAGGGATGTTTTCTCGCGACTTGAGACCTAGTATGATTGCAAATTTCCACTGTATATATAGATATGGAGTTTGCCCGATGATAAATTGGCATCTACAAGTCAAGGTAACTGTATATAGTGTATAAGGTTATGTTATGTTCGACTCCATTTTGCGATGCCGAATGGCCTCAAAAGGTGGACACTATGACAAGAATCAAAGATCAAACACAGATATATCGTACCTGCCAATTTCCATACTGCCCCGACTGCCATCAAGGACGAAATCTGCATGAGGTACGGCAGTCCATAGGTCAGCCTAACGGCGCCCATGCTAGTGTATGATCATGCCAACGCCTACATCCACATTCCAGCTGAACAGACACCATCTCAAAGCCACAATAATATTTCCAACCTATTCTCACGACCAAGAATCCCTTTCCATTGGAGATTACCTAAGCCCCAACACCCGCCTTCCTGATGAACAGAGACGAAAGCCCCTGTAAACAATAAGAATAGCGAGAAAAACAAACTAAGTATATATCAGCTCTCAACACTAGATTTCCATCCTGCCAAAAAGGGAAACCAAGCGACAGAGATTCAGATTACCGTACCAGAGCGTGCGAATCAAACGGTGGCGGCAGACCGCTGCTCAAACCCCAAGACCAAATCGTACCCCCAAGAGCTGGGCCAAGAGCACGGCCAAAGGACATCCCGGTCTGGGCCATTCTGCGTGAAACAAAAGGAAGAAGATATTGTTAGCCAAATGAAACGATACGCCGTGAGGCTGGCTATGTTTCCAAGGAAAGAAGCAATAATTTACTGACCCCATTGTTGCGCCCCTCTTGCCCAAGGGGGCCATTTGGTTTAACTGCATATATGTTAGTGGCGATGAGATGGGGGTATGGGATGTGAGGGTGCGACTACCATGACGGCCATGCTGGTATATGCGACCACGTTGGCGACGAATCTGCCCATGAGAAGGGAGAATAGGACTAGCCAGAGCACTGGACGTGCTACCGAAGGGACTGTGAGTTGCGGGAGCAGTGATAGAATCGGATAAAGCACAATAAATGTGACAGTAGACCATTGCCACAGGATCAATGGCCGGAAACGATTGGCCAGCGTTGGATACCCGACAAGCTGGGCAAAAAGCAGCACCGGGCCCATTGAAGCGAGTGTGGTCGCAATTTGCGACGAAGAGAATCCGAGGCCGACGGGAGGCGAGGATTTGGATGGGAAAGCGAGGAACACGGAGAGTCGCTCGTCAAACGCGATGGCGTGCAAGCTCATAAAGAGAATGCTAACCATCAGTGCGACTAGAGACTGCGTGAACATTGAGTCGTGGTGGTTCTTTCCGTCGTCCGCAGGGCTTCTCAGTAACGGGGTCCTTTCTTGGGCGTCTTCTACCACGGGTTCATCGTTCTCTCTTAGACTGCAGACATTTTCGTTCGTCTCTTCGAGATAGACAGCGCTGAGAACTGTTGTTGTGAGTATAAGGAACGTGCCGACGAGACAGGGGAGAAGGTATGGGTATGTTGCGAATATATCACCCGGTCCACTCCACCGATACAGTTCGGACGGTCTAGCTAGATTGCCTCCGATCATGGGTCCCACAACGTAGCCCATGGCCTGGGTGAGCCCAAAGATGGCGAAGACCCTGCCCTAGTTGAGGTTGGCTTGGTCTGCTATCTCCCCCGCAACAGTTCGCGTGATGGCCGTGTTCCCTAACATCCAGAGCGCCAGAAAGATGGCATCATGTTCTGACGGGGGTAAATGGACAGTACCATTGCAAAATCCACACAATGCGCGTGTCATCAGCGCCCATGGAAGAGACTGAGATAGCCCAAAGAGGCACAGACATGCGGCACTCCCGAGTAGACCAGTGAGCAGCAGAGGACGGCGGCCGTATCGATCAGATGCGATTCCATATGGGATTGTGGTAATCATCTGAGGAATAAAGAACGCAGATGCTAGAGATTCTCAGCCACTGCACGCAGGCGAGAGTGCTGTCCGTTAGATATATGGATGTTTACGTACTGATCAAACCGGCTCGGAGACCGATGTGTTAAACGTCAGTCGGGTCGAAGTCCTTTACCATAAAGTAAACGAATGGGAATAACATCGTCGCCGAGATAGGCTCCATCAAGGCAATGAGCGCAATCATCGTAAGCGTACGCTTCACTGGTGGATAAGTGGCAGGTGCGCCATCGCTTCCGACACGTTTTGGATGCATGGCGAGTGAACATAGACTCGACCACGGCTATTCCAGACGAAAGAGTGCAAGGAAAACAATACTTACATAATCTCACATTCGTTCCTCCTCCATCCATGGGGCATTTAATAAAGACATTGCACCGGCCGTATCTACGTAGGGTATGCCATATCACGCTTCCACACACTGTCCCTCGTCTATCACATAACAGTCAAGCACTGCTCGACCTCCAGATGCTGCGCCGACGCCGACATCCTTGTGCAGATCGCCGACGCAGTGCGCTATTTAGAGCCAATATACCGGGGGACTGGCGGGGCCAATCCAGATCTGGCACTGGTAACCATATCTCCGCTCGTGCGACCATTTCTCCGACCGTTGCAGCGGCGGATCTTCTAGTGCACCGCTTGTGCGCCGTTCGCCGTCACCCCGATGCGGCCTCGTGTCATCTTGGGATTACGGACACGAGATCGGGCCGCGGATTTCGAAAAGAGCCCTGCGTGTGTATCATTGGACGCTTCCTTCTGGTATTGAGGCTTCCTTCCCACTGTCCGCGGTCAGCTTCGTCGAGATGGGATTGGTCTTGGGAGAAACAGGATCCCTTGTATTTGTTGACGGAGAGTGAAAGCTGACACGGCAGGAGTATGTAAATGGGGCCTATCTTCGGAAACCGTTCGAATAGCTATATAGGACTTTTGTGTCGCTCTACAGCAGCGATCTCCAGATTCTGTGGTAACGTCTGCAGTCTATCATACTCGCGGCGACCGCAAGCGACCTCAGGGCGAGTCTAAGAGTCTAAACTCCCAATCGCGTGTGATCATGGAACCCAATCCAGGGTTGATTCAAGATTGTCCCCAAGACTACCCGAATTCCACGCCTCTGGTCCTCTTCCACGATGGCGGTGGAACCACCATATCCTACTATCATATCGGGCCGCTCAATCGAACTGTCTACGGCATCGCTGATCCCCATTTCTTTACTGGACGGGCTTGGTCCGGGCTTCCCCGAATGGCGCGTATCTATGCGAACCTCATCCAGTCTACCGTGAAGTCTGCGCGAGTCTTTCTGGGCGGTTGGTCGCTGGGGGGGTTTATCGCACTTGAGGTGGCACAAATCTTGCAGTCGAAGGACTTGTTCCACGTGGTGGGCGTGGTGATGATCGACAGCCCCTACCCTCATGGTTCTGTTCCCGATGCCCTGGCCCCAGTCCTGGCCCCACCGCGACCGTTCTTCCACTCCCACTGTGCTCCCGAGACCAGAATGCTGGTCTCGCAGTCGATGAAGCGGGCCCGCAGACTCGTTGACAAATGGACGGTCCCTGACTGGAGTCCGTCCCCCGACACCCCGGAAGCACGTGGGCCGCTGCCGGTCGTGCTCCTCCGCTGCAAGGAATATGTGCCACACGACAGGCCACAGGATGGAGTTACCTCCCTGGTCTCCGTTGATCGGTGGAGGCATATGCGCCTGCTGTGGGAGGGATCCGGAGGTTTGGTTCGCACCGTCCTGGACATCCCTGGCCACCACTTTAATGTCATGTGGGAGGAAAACGTAAGATTCATGTCTCCCATCGCTTACGGCCCAATTTGCTTACTGGATTATCTACAACAGCTGGAACCCCTGACAACCCAGCTGAAGTTCGCATGCAAAATGCTGGACTTTTCCATGGTCAAATAGGGGCCCTGGGGGAGGGGGGTGGTTGTGCCTGAATACGATTTAGGGTTAGTTGTGTTTGCTGCTTTCATCCTTCGTCGTTGTGACGAACTGACCAAAAACCACTATATAGAGCGATGCGCGTACCAAGTCGTTGACTTGGTATTCTGGTCTTTTTAGTAGCTCAGTTGGTAAAACGTCCAACAGACCTACTAAACGGTCTTGGCGGGTAGAAGCGCACCTACCCACTGCCAAGCCCGTGACAGTCGTGGCCTCTCATTTTGGAAGTTGGTTATCTTAGACTATATATATACTATATATCCCATGCAAATTGTTACACACTTGCCCTCTTCCAACCGGTGCCAGTAGACCTCAACCCAGAGTCCCGCCTCCTCTCCTACTACTAGACTTCAACAAGACCCATAGGTACCCATAAGTACCCATATTAGCACAAACAAGACATATAGTGGAGAATTATGCAGAAATCCCACTTATTAAGCAGAATTAACTATAGTTATAGTTAACTAACTAACTACTACAAGAGCCTCGGGTCCCTCCGGCGGCGTCGGGGCCAGGGGTGTCGGGGAGATCCCGCTGTGGGGCCGCTGGCCGCTCTGGGCCTGCCGACTCATTTGAGTCATCTCTCTATGGTTCGACCTCGATGGAAACACCGGGCCACTAAATCCTAACACCGGCTGAGCTGTATACCCGAAACCCCCGACAGAGCTGCGGCTTGCCGGGGGTTGCGGGTGATCAGCGCGCGGCGACCAGCTGCCAAGGGCCGCCGCAATGCAGTTAGCAGCGGCGGCGTGGAGGATGACAGCTTCGTGCGACTGCTCGATCGAGTCCTATATAGCCTCCCTTCTCGCCTTCCCATCGACCAGTGTATCAGCAGCGGCACAAAGCACCACTACAAGGCCAGACTACAAACGCAGCGAACGACCACCAACGAAGTCTTCCAAACGCAATGTTCGGGAAGAAAGAACAGAACACCCCCATGGCTCCGCAGGCTGAATCTGAGAAGCACAACAGCGACTCAAATTCTCCTAGCAACCACTCGCTGACTTCTTCCTCCGCCGATTTCGAGAAGGGCTCGGGTTCCGGCGATGCGCTGCCGGCCGAGGACACAAGGCCGGGCGCGAAAGCTGGGCTGTCGCTGTCCCAATTCTGGGTTGTTATGCTTGGGTATGTCTATCCACCCCCGACGGAGGGAGGGCCTTGATAAATGTCGCTGATATGCCGAAGATTGAATATTGGCATGCTTCTCGCGGCGCTGGACTTCAACATTGTCGCTACCGCGGTTCCAATCATCTCTTCCGAATTCAATGCGTACAACAACTCTTCCTGGCTGGGAACCGGTTTCCTGGTGACCTTTGCCCTGGTCCTGCCCTTGTACAGCAAACTGGGCGACATCTTCGGTCGTCGGAACATGTTCATCGTCGGAACTGTGATCTTTACTCTCGGCAGCGGTATCTGTGGCGGCTCCAAGAGCATGGACATGCTGATCTGGTCCCGAGTGGTTCAGGGGATCGGTGGCGGTGGGATCTACGGATTGGTCAATGTAATCATCACGGACCTGGTCCCCCTGCGTGATGTCGGTAAATACATCTCATTCACCGGATTGGTCTGGGCCATTGCGGATGTCGCTGGCCCCCTTCTTGGAGGTGCTTTTTCTCAGTACGTCACATGGCGGTGGTGCTTCTACATCAACCTATGTATCTCGCCTATTAGTCTTCTGATCACCATCTTCTTCCTCCGCCTGCCGACCCCCAAGTTCGACAAGGAGCGGATCAAGAACTTCGACATCCTCGGTACCATGACCCTCATCGGCGGCACCACCTGTCTGCTGATGGCCATCTCCTGGGCTGGTAACAACTTCCCATGGGCTGATTCCCGCGTCATCGGCTGCTTCGTGGGCGGGTTCGTCCTACTGGTCCTCTTCGTTGTTTGGGAGCACTTCGCCAAGGACCCGCTCATGCCGCCGTCATTCCTGCACAAACCCGCCATCATCGCCATCTTCATCGCCGAGTTCTTTTACGGGGCTAATCTTCTCGGAATGATGTACTACGTGCCTCAGTTCTTCCAACTGGTCTACGGTGACTCCGCCACCATCTCCGGCGTCGCTCTCCTGCCCATGATGCTGGGCCTCGCCATCGGAAACCCCGTCGCTGGTTGGGTCACCAGCAAATGGGGCCTGACTCTGACAAACGCCTGGGTCGGTGCCGGCCTGACAACGCTAGCCAGCGGCCTTATCACCCGCTGGCACGCAGGCACCAGCCGCGGAGAGGCAATTGTCGAGCTGATCATTATCGGTATTGGACAGGGAGCCGTCATGGAGGGTCTACTTGTCGGATCGCAGTTCCTGGTGGAGCCCATGCATATCGGTCTAATTACTGGAATGGTGATCTTCCTGCAGACCGTCGGCGACATGTTCGGGATTGCTATCTACGCCGCGCTGTACCAGAACAAGCTGCGCTCCAACCTGGCCCAGCTCACGGCAGCATTGACCTCGGAGCAGATCGGGGTTATCCTGGCCGACGTGCAGAAGGTCAAGGACGAGTTTTCCGGTGAACTGTACCACACGATCATCGAGGTGTACGCCAAGAGCTTGCAGAATGGCTGGTGGTGGTTGTTTGCCTGTGCGGCTGCTCTGTTGATCAGCTCTTGTTGTGCGAAGCAGCGGAAGTTGTAACTTGCTCGAAATGAGCTGGAAAGGGTTAGGGCAGCGATGAAAAAGGTTCGAGGTGTTGGTTAGGAGGCTAAATGATTGACGGATAAACGAGTATGCCCGAAAGATATGGCTTTATGTTTAGGTTGATGATATTGATAGTCTTTTTTTTTAAAAAAAAAAAAAAGAAAGAAAAATATTCCTTTTACGTTTTGTTTTTGTTTTCTTTGGTCTAGATTAATATCTATAGATGCCCTAAACGAATCCCAGACAAGGTAACCTAAGATCGATTACGATATATGATATATGTCAAGTCGATCGTCTTCACGGGACCTATGCAACCTAATTTGTCTCAGACTAGACCAAACCCTCCGTGCTCTAATGTCCCACACAGGACGCCATCTCCATGTGTAAGTGTTATGGATTCCTAAACTCTGAATGGGGTAAAAAAGAGGCTTTTTAAAGTATAAATCTCTTATTGATTCTTACTTTCAACTGGCTGTTCCTATTAATCCTGTTCGTCTAGATCCTCTAATTCCTCTTTACTATAAGACTGTAACGGGTTGAACCCGATGTGGGCCAGGTATGGCATACTGTCAACCGTATGTGACCGCTAGTTACATAGGAGACCTTCCTATTCCGGACATCGGTATTGGTAACTACCGATCCCCGAGGATTATGCAGATTTTTCTGTTATTTCCATGGTTCAAAAGTTATGTGTCTTCTAGCTGCCTTTTTAGGCTAGATTGCTTATTATTCTTCATGTATTTAAACCACCGTTTGCAGCTAGATTGAAAGAATCAGACCTTCATCATTCGATATTCCTAAGTATACATTACTAGCAATTACGCCTAGAGAGTCTCATAGCCTGTCGTTTCAATAGATAGGCTTCACCAGGTTAATAGAATTTTGATTGATTGATTTGATTGATTGATTGATTGACGCCTAGAGAGACGGCCAACACATACCGTGGCCGGGCTTGCTAAGGAAGGCGGTGAAGAACAACAGAAAACCATTATTAGGGACTGACTGAAGCTGTGTCTCCCTTCTGTTCTTCAAGCTATTGTAAACAGTTTGTGGCCTAGCTACTATAGACTCATATACTAGCTTTAGCCCTTCACAAAGACAAATACATAAAAATACGTACCAAAACTGCATAATAAATAGGGTCTCTCTAGTTTGCACTGTTTGGGAATCGGATCGAACGGTGAGCCTGGAAAGTCGCGATTCTGTCTGAGTCGAATATCGAGACACCGCAATAGGTATTAGAAATTATGGCGCCAACAGTACCACTGCATTAAAAAGATACCATGGCGCCAATTCAGGCTTGATACTGTAATTTTTTTTATCAGTTGACACATAGTCAAACAGCTTTCACGAAAACAAAGATCTGAAGGTCTGATCACCTGTACCCAAATCACGAGGCTTTCCTTGGGTAGCTCTATTTGACGCTAGTCGGAGATATGATCGGTAGTGCTTACTCTGTATGATTCTTTTGTCGGGGGCGCATTTAGTGCCCGACATCCCAGTCCCGACCGCCGCACTGCAGTCCAGGCGGCGTGAGACAAAAGGACCGCTCACTACGTACTCACGCTACAAGGTTGTCGCCGACGAACGCGCCCGCCCGCGTGTACGGGTAGATTGTTAGGCCGGGGCAGAGTTAGAGTCCGCTCATCGAACACCTAGGATGGAACTCGCGTGGTATAATATTCCGTCCTTGAGATGGCAGAATGGAAGGAGGGAGCGTATCTAGGGCGCAAGACAACGGAAATAAATCGAACCCGATCAAACAGGATCTACGAATACGAAACGGAAAATAAATTGCTTTTGAGGGCAACCCCTGCTTAGTCCCAGTTTTTGTTCCATCTCCCCAACACTTCACGAAATGATCAGCCTGTGGTTAGCAGGCCTAATCGCTGTGGTGACCGCATCGCGTTGGATACGGTCATCCACAAAGGCTTCGGGTGCTTCACCCCCTCAGGGGATTCCGATCCTGGCTGGAACGAAGGATACCGACTACAAGACATTGGTGGAGGAACAATATCTCAAGGTACATACATATATCCCTTTAGTTTTCGAGAGAAAAAAAATCCGAAGAATGGTGACCGGGCCACTCACATATGCAGAACCCTGATCAAGTCTATCTTCTTAAATCCCCGTTTCGCCACGTATATGTCCTGCCGCCCAAACAGGTCAACGAGTATGCGTGGAAGCCAGAACACAAAGTCTGTAAGTGGAGCTGGGAGATGCTAATGCAGTGGACCAAGGCGCTAAACCCGCTGGTGTAGCGTCCGCCGTGGACTTGTGTGAGCGGTTCCTGGGTCGCTATACTTTGATTGGGTCCATGACCCCCACCGTTGGCTAATCTTGCTGCTAACCATGGCCCTAGATGCAAACGTGCGTCGAAATTCCCGGGGCCTCATTCAAAGCAGCACTGGCACTAGCGCAATATCACCGGCTGGTTCGCCCAGTGGCGGCCCTTTTTATTCCCGAAATGAAACGTCTATGTCAGTTGCTGCGTGTTATACATGGTCTTTTGCGTCCACTTCATCAGGTAAGTCGATTCCACTGGGCTTATGATTCCGGGATTAACGCCAGGGGCCAAAGCAACGTCAGCAAGCGTTGAGACAAGCGGAGTTCAAAAGGCCTGTGGATGTTATCCAATCTTTCGTAGATGATGCGGGGAAAGAGGCAAGGAACACCGACCGACTGGTTGAGGCTATGGTCATGATCAATATCGCCGGCGTCCAGAGCACAAGCCGCGTGGTGGGTCCTCAATCCCGATGAAAGGAAGGATACCTTTCCATAAACCATACTGATAGAATGTAAGCAGCTGCTCCAAGCCCTGTTCGACCTCGCCGCCCATCCAGAGTACATTCAGCCACTCAGGGACGAGCTAGCCGCGGTGGTCACAGGGCGGCGAGGACCAACTGCTAGCAACTGGTCTGGCCAAGCTACACCGGATGGACTCTGTTCTCAAGGAATCCCAGCGCTTGCGCCATGCCAACCTCCGTGCGTTGCACCCACTCTCAACCATCACCGACTTCCCGCTGCTGACAAGACGATCAGTGTCTGCGTACCGCAAACTGATCCAGCCTCTAACGCTATCGAATGGCATCGTCCTTCCTGCAGAATCTTACGTTGCAGTGCCCGGGTCTGTGTACGCGAGGCTGGCCGAGGACGGCAGGGACCGGTCGTTCGATGGATTCCAGTGGGCAGACAAGAAAGGGAAGACTGGGACCGATAGCAAGTTCAACTATGCTTTCAGCGGGTAACGTTGGCCATGGCCCGGGGCGCAAAAAGATCGGCACTAACCGTCCTCCCTTGAACATCAACAGACCCGATTCGCTCGAATTTGGCGCCGGCAGCCACGCCTGTCCTGGACGACACTTCGCCGTTAACGTGCTCAAAGCCACGTTGTCGCGGATCCTGCTCCGTTATGATCTGTGTCTACCGCCAGGCACTGAACGACCACGGGATCAATTCAACCACTTATTCGACATCGTTCCGAATGCCGGCGCCGAGCTGGTGTTTGTCGAGCGGGCATGACTGGGAAGTACATACAGAGGGACAAGCAATCGATTTCCTCCAATCTTTTCTGCATTACTATTACGTTACGCGATTACCTGTATGTCAGAACAATTCAAATCATACCGTACCTACTCTGTATGGAATCTTCCCCCGCACTTCCCCGCTTCTGTCAAGTCCAATGAGGATTCCCCGGATACGGGGGGAAAAACGACGAAATCATAAGGAAACATTGGTATTTCAGGCCGTATTTCATTGAGCCCCATGCGGGAATAATACAGTACGGTATATTACTAGCGGCGGCGCAGGAGCCTCATCGAAGTCGGAAAAATGCGCTCCCCTACTGGTACTGTTCTTGTTCTCTCTTCGACACTTCCTTGCTCTATATAGTCGTCTGTATATCCGCGTCTCTCTCTGAGCCTCAGTCCCAAATGCATGCTATTTGTTTTCTCGATTCTTGACTATATACCATTGTATCCTCTATCTAACGCAATACCCACGATGGCATCAGGCCATCGGGTTCATCCATACGAAGCTGCCATGGACCAGCAGTCACAGTCTGGGAAACGGAAACAGGCTTGTTTGGTGCGTTATATAGCAGCTCCTCGTCTTGAAACCCGTCCTAAGTAGTGGTGATGCAGGCATGTCGTCGACGAAAGAAGCGATGCGATGTAAGCAGTTCTCAACTTTTTTTTCGTCTTGTGGCTCACTCACTCTTCGAGATAGGGCAGTCGTCCCGCATGTTCGGCGTGCAGTGGGTGGGATGTCGAATGTGTCTACCCCGGCGCTCAGACAACGTTCGACTATGGGTTCCCCACACCCCATAGTCTGGAGATGGAGCTGGACGCTCTGGTACAAAACCCAGCCTTGTGGGACCCAAAGACTCTGGCCGCCGCATCTCCCTCCATGCCGTTCACGCCCCTGAACTTTCCTCCTGAGCTATCTCCACCCGCCTCCGATATAAATGGGGTGTCGCACGGCGCACCCCCCTCAGACACCGTTACATTAGTCGAGCCATCCCGGCCATCGTCGCGCACTCTTTCGGGCTTGCAGTCGATCCAGGTGCCATCGCAAGCCCAAACCATCCAGCTGACGAATGACTTCTTCGAGCGCCACCATCCGTTCTTTGCATGTATTCACAAGGAGACGTTTTTAGATCGCCTTCGGGGCAAACAGGGCCCCCAGCTATCCACGCCACTGGAGTGGGCTATCGTGGCCACGGCCGCGCGGACAAGCCCCGATGCATGTGTCTCTACTCAGGCGTACGTCTTTCTGCAAAATACCGTTGAATTGCTCTCACAGAGCCCCCCTTTACAGGTATCCGATTAGCCTGCCCTGCATATACTTATTTTGCCCACTGACCCGAGCGGTAGGAGAACGTTTTGCGGGATATGCAGGCATCTGTCTGGTGTGTCTTTTCCCTGTACAGCTCGGGGGAGATTACAAAAGCCGTTGTTCTCTTGGCACAAGCCTATACACTCGCCTGCTTGCATGGATTGAACAGACTGGATGACCCGGCTCCCAATATCCCCGTACCCTTGCGATTCTCCTCAATTGCAGAGGAAGAATGCCGATGCACACTGTGGGCCCTATTTGTCCTTGATAGGCACATCAACTACTTAGCAGGTCGCCACTTTGTAATTGACGATACTTTGTGGTGTGTGAACTATCCGTTGGACGACCGATCTCTCCAACACGGCATACGCCCAGTGAGCTTGGCCCTTGATACCACGCCATTCGATTCTCTAACTGACCAATTCGCCAAGGAGCCAGAACCCTTCAACCGTGGCCTGGAGGTAATAACAGCCGAAAAATCCAATGTCCCACTTGGGGTCACTTTGACCCGATTGGTGTGTAAAACGCTTGTTATTCTCGGCCGCATCGCCGAGCATAAGAGTATCAGCCCCATGCCAACAGGCGCCGAAGGCCAGCGCCGCCTCGCTGAGTTTCGCGAGCTCCAGTCCGCCTTGGCCTGCTTCTGGGTCATCCTGCCACCGTGTGTCCATAACGTTGTGGAAGTCCCGGCCGAAAACCTGCTCCATAGCGTCTGGTTGCTGATCATCCTCCACCAATGCTCCACGGTACTCTTCTACATCACGGAGCCGGAGCGCCGCTCGGGGAGTGTGGTCCTAACCAGCGAGCGGGACAATTTTGCCTGCTCCTACAAGTCCGTCGACAAAGTCGTTAACGCGCTGCGGGTCGTCTCGGGCCTCGTGGTAAGCCCGGTCTTAAACCCGATGCTGGCGTCGGCATACTTCCTGTGCTGTAGGTTTATTCTCGTGCAGGCGCGCGTATCTCAGCAGCAGTCGTACCGACTGGATCTCACCCTCTTTCTGAAATTGCTCGAGCGAATGGCGGAAGGACAAGTACAGTTGCCGCTCATCTATAAAGATATTATTGACCAGGAAGTTGTGCGAGAGGTGCAGGGAGGCGGCACATATCAGTCGTTACTACGGACTGACTATTGCTTTATGCTCTAGCCATTGTCAGTTGGCCTTGGAGTATAGAATGAGTAACGCCTTGCTGGGCTCGGCATTTTTGATTTCATCAGTTGATGAAGTTTCAGAATTGTTCATAATTTCTTGGCCCTTATTTTCCTGGTACGCTTCTCTTTATGAGTCATTCTGGGCTGAGCGGTAGTTAGGGTCTGTGGTGGAGTGCTGTAGAGGTTGGAACCAATCTATAGTTGGAACAATACGGTTCAATTCAAGGTATGTAGATATCTTCGATGGATGGATGATATTTCTCTGTGGAGGAAACACCTTTAAGCCGTTGAACAACGGGGGTTAATCATTGCAGGAAACCGTGTATTCGGTCCTATGGTGAGATGTCGGCAATCCCAGTTCTATAGATGCTATTCAATGTAAGAATACGGTTGGGTAGACAGTCTCATTCTACCTCACTTTGCATACTACATCATTGTATATATTTTGACGGACATAAAAAGGTTTTTCCACGGGCAATGGATTCCCCCCATAAACAGCAATAGCGGGCAACGACGACGCACACAGCACCAATAGGAAAAGACATAAAGGACCACATATCATTTATCGTAATGTTAAACAAGAAAAACCAGGTGAAATAATTTGCGTCAAGATGGTACTGACCCCCCTCGACAGAACTACATAACTCGCCCCTAATCGGCAACCCTCCTATCCTTCATCGTAAGGCAGAGCTTACAGATCCCCCATGGGGAATTGAAGTCTTCCCGATGGCCTCATGCAGGGGTTCTCCAGGGAGAAATGAAGCTGGATGTTCCATCTCTTTTGGATATTCAGCAGGGTCTCGAACGCGGCGTGGCAGTCGTCGGCGTTGCGAGCGTCGGCTTGGTGGCCGCTCAGTACGTTGCGAGAGCCGACTGCGTAGCCACCGAGGAGCTGGTCGAAGTAACTGAGGGCTAACTGGCCGGCGTCGCCATTGCCCAGGTCTAGGGCGGCGACCACGTAGTCGGAATCAATGAAGGGCTTTGTTGGATCCTCAACGAGGTAGTTGACGGCGTGCACGCGGCATTGGACGGCTGTGCAGTTGCCCGCCGAAGTATACTCGAACCAGTCGATCTGGCTGGGCTTGGGGGAGCAGTGGGATGTGTCGACGCCGGGTTTCGCGTCGAGCCACCTGGGATTTAGGTATTGGTTAGCGACAGTTTTGTGGTGGGAGCGAGGAAAAGGAGCCCGTTGATGCTTACTAGCCGAAGCTGAAGTATCCGTCAGGATTGACGTAGGAGAAGAAGTTGGCCCCTACAACCTTGCTGTCCTTGGGATGGACTGATACCGCGGACGGGTAAATGACGATGGAGGAGCCGTGAAAGAGGAAGTCAGACTCAGCGCAGCTGACTGGGGCCAGGGCCAGGGCCAGGAGCCCGGCGACGGAACCAGCGAGTTTGGTGAAGCGCATTTCCGCTGAATCTCTTTTAAGCTGATGGATATGATATTGCACGGAGAAGCGATTGCATTGATGGCTTGCCTGCTGGCTTTTGTTGTTCTCCTCTTGAACCGGGCAGACCTCCCGACCTGTTATAGTCCGGTGTGCTGGCAACTAGCTCTACAAGATCTACACAGTCTACACAGTCTACAATGCCATCTTGTACCTGGCCCGGCGGCGGCGGTCCGCACGGGCGGCCTCGTGTCGGGGGAGTCAGCGCTTACTGTGTTGCGGGTTTACATCTTAGTTCCTGCAAGGATCTCGGCCTCGTGTCGCACTTGGAGGCGCATGCGTCCATGTAGAACCCCAGAAGTGGCTGACATGCCGACATCGAACGGAAGGATGCCGACCATGTCGGAGGAAGTGGGAATAGCGTCACGTAGCACCGGAGAGGCAGTCGGGGTACTAGAAGAGGGGAGGAGCCAGAAGCTGATGGAGGCGGTATATATCACGTTGTGGTCTGCTCGTCGTTTCCACAAACGCCAGACAACGCCACACAAGCCTAAGTGTTCGTTCTTCAATGCTGAATCGGCAATCCCATGGCCCTGTTACCTCATGGGAGTAGTGATAACTACGAATCTATGAGATTACGTGATCTAGCGGCTTGGCCCGCACACTCGAACCCCTGAGGAACTTACCCTTTTATCTCTTTTTCATAGAAGAAGAGATTAATCGTTATGCAAGATAATTAAGAGCCCTATCATTCTAAAAGCATTCGCTCCTTAGTAGGCTACGTGCGTGTAGCCGATACAGTGTCATTCTGCCCTCCTTCCCCCGTGCATTTCATAACAAGTAGACTCGGAACGCTACTTTGAGATATGTTATGATGATGTCATTTTTACAGGCTAGAAGGCCATCTGCCAATGAGAGCTCTCTTACAAAGTGGCCGAGGCTCTGATATTTTAAATATTTATGTGATTGATATCTTTTGAAGCGTTCCTACTTGAAAACAGAGCTGTTGTGCAATTGAACTCATAGTATTCGCCACATGGGATCAAAAACTCCTATTCATAGCCAGCGTCTAATGAAACCAAACTATCTAGAAGCTGGCCAGCTTTTCTCTCACATTGATCTTGGTCTCGTTGGGCTTGAGATCTTCACGATATTTCACCTTGTTTTCGAAGACGATTACAATATCTGAGCCCCCGAATAGGAAATGAGAGATTTCGTCGCCTTTCTTAACACATTGATCTTTCTGTACCGTGATCACAACCGAAGAGACCTGGGCCATGCCAATCGGAAGCACAGCGACCCTTCCGTAAACAACAGTGTCGATTATAATAAGTCCCCGGGTCTGGCACCACTGATAGCCAGCATCATCTGGAGCATCAAGCTCTCTCAGGCCCTTCCTTTTCCTAGCCTGGCGGCGCGAAACCTCTTCGGGATCACGGGTAAGGCCTCTATCCGGAACAAGTTTATTGCCGTCTCTCTTCTTGGTGACCTGCAGGTAAACCTGATCCTGAATATTCTTGACTTCGACGACTTTGCCGCTCACCGGCGCATGCTGGCGGTGATAATCATGCGGGGACAAGAACGCATGCATCAGGCTTCCGTTGTTGAACTCCGGCCCGACCCGCTGAAGGAGCTCATCAATAGGCCAGTCGATGCCCTTGGCAATGAGAGCCCCGTCTCTGATATTAACGAATCCGTCAATGATGTCCCAGTTTCCGCCGAACTTCGAATCGGCGCCATGGACAATGATCGTGTCGTCGCCTTCTCCGGCTAAGGGCCGAGCAACGTTAATGTCAGCCCAGCGGCGCGCGAAGAACTCGTTGAAAGACTGCCATGTTCCATGAGGCGGCGTTTCCCATAGGTCTTTGTCCTGGTTATAGATCGGATTGTTATAGAACGACTCAACATGTGCAGCAGACTCTAGAGTATCCATCCAATGTCCAATCTCACGAGCGTAGTTAACTAGCCAGTAGGAGACCCAGGACAAGTCGGTACTAGAGGTAGACGGAAGAATAGGCGTTTGCAGGTTCCTAACGGACGGCTGTTCGAAAACCCAGTAAAAGATAAGGAGCTTTCGGAGAAGTGCATCCCCAGGACTAGAGACATCCGGGGCCCATCTCAAGAGGTCATCACAGAAGCGCAAGTAATCATAGAGATCATATACACCTTCTGCGTTCATCTCCTCTTGCCCGCCATTTTCCTTGGCACGAGCAGAGGAAATGGCGAATCTGAACGCTCTGGCTCTTTCTTCTGTACGGAAGATGTAATCGCGGAGTTCACGGACAATCGCCTCCTTGGGATTGTATTGGGAAAGATGACCACTAGAAGACATGGTAGCTATGTAGTCGGGGTTTTGTCAAAGATAAATTGAGTCAGGCTTTTTTTGTCGAGGAGAATTCAATGAAGGCTGCTCGGTTCAGGACTTCATAGCCCGAAAAGAACGAGGCCCTCGCATTTATAGAAGGCCAAGTCTAGGCCAAGCAAGGTGCTGTGCGGTATGTGGATTAGGTCAAGATACTCCACCTCTCTAGTCTGGTTGATAACATCGTTCCAACAGAAACTATCATTATTCAAATATGATGCCTCAGTGAGAATTCACCGGGGTTAGTCTCTTGCGGCGTTGTGACGACATTTATAATGTCATAGGCTTCAACTCCGAGACAATTGACCTTCGCTTTACCGGGTGCGCTGAAAGCGAGAAGGCTGCGTGTATAATTGTTTCAGTGACATTGAGATAGCAAATTCGAATTCATTCTAAACAGAATCAAACATATCGTTTAGGCATGGAAATACATAGTGACCTCTTCCAGTGCTGTATTGTGGATGCTGGTCCAAACAAGGTAGAATCCTCTGCGGCCTACGGTTTCGGCTCGGGCCACCGGCAACCACGGGTCCCCGCATAAAGTACCGCCAAGACTCGGGAATGGCTTCCGCCAGCCGTCCTCCCGCAGTCCATGCAGCAGCAGATTTCTTGCCCACAGAGATACTAATTTCTCCTTTATTCTGGTTCAATGAACAGACGCATTCTCTATAAGGATAAAAAATTAGTTAAATTTGATTTTACTTATGTAGTACTTGCCATACGTAGTTGATCTCAAGCTTATCCTGACGATCACAAAACTGAGTTTCAATATATATAGTCACGAGAAGACTCTAGAACCAATCTTCAGTTGAAGCCACGAGCCATGAAATATTCTGCGGGCACTATCACTATTCCGAGGCTGAAACCTTCCGTATTTCCCTCCATATCTACATGAAAAATGACACGGTTTTGGTCCGTGAAACTCCCTGTAGTACTTATGCCGTTGAGTGCAAAATAATGCATAGTTAATATAGAAGGCTGAGTTCTTTGAGCACAATGAAATATGCTCTTTATGTGAAATGATCAAAGAAAAACATTGAGGGAACTTACTCGAGCAAGTTACTTGTGATATAAATGGAAAGTTTTATATGATAATGGGGAACATTCCACTTATATTTGTCACATATGCCCAAATTGATGTAGATGTCTTTATAAATACCCCTTTAACTCTCATATGGTAATGAACAACGTCTACCCTTTCACATGCGACCGTTAACATACCTACAACTCCTCCAACTAAGTCTTATTAACAGGTCTGAACGCAAGCGAAAGCCACTGCCTAGCTAGTCAACCATTAGTTACAGGAATATCTTCATCTAATAAGATGTCTCCTGGAATACGGAAACTTGGATTAGGTATGTCGCCAAACGACTACCTTCTTCAGCAGATACTGGTGTGGCTGCAGCATACTAAGCGGCCGCTGACGCTCTGGCAGCTTCAACATGCCGTTTCAATATGACCTCGTTCAACTGAAATGAACATAAAGGATATTCCATCCCCTGGTCTCATGCAGGCCATAACCACTGGCTTGATGACCTGGGATGAAACCACCGGCGAGATTCAGATGCATAACGAAAGGTCCAAGAGATTTCTCAGAAGGAAGCTAGGTCACTAGCTCGTAAATGCCGACACGGAGATTGCCAGGGCCTGTATCACATACATGAGATCCAAGCCGTTTGAATACGGCCTTTCCCAGAGCGATGAGGAGTTTGAAGCTAGAATGCAAGCAAACCCGTTCTACGAGTACGCCGCTTGCTACTGGGGCCATCATGTGCAAGAAGCCGCGAGAAAGGCAGAAAGAGCACTACTATATTGTATCCACTGCACCCGAAAATCTCAGTCCAGTTCTCCTCGACCTGAGTAAGTTCTGTTTTGAAGAGTTCAATATCCTGCAACAGGAAGTCATAGATTTCCTGCAGGGTGGAGCCTACTTGTTCGCCGCAACGCAGACCATCCAGGCGATGGATCCGTATCGCGCCAAGAAGGCAGCTCGCGGCCGCGTGATGGTAGAGGGTAGACCTATCTTTGCTGGCTATTCACAGAATGTACCACAGGGAATGAACGGTGTACATGTGGCAGCCTGGTTTGGCTTGACCTCCTTGGTTTCAGCTTTGATCAAAACCGGTCACGACTCAAATGCCGAAACCCCCAATGGCAGAACACCACTATCCTTTGCGGCCGCGCACGGACACAAAGATATGGTCACTACTCTAATTAACAAGTACGGGGCAGATCCAGGGTCTAGATCAGCTCGCGGGCTCACTCCACTAAACTTTGCTGCTTTCAGGGGCCATGGAGATGTGGTGCAGGAGCTTCTGGACACCTACCGAGTGGACGAGGAGTCACCAAGCGATACTGGGCGAACAGCGCTCTCGGAAGCTGCTGTAAATGGGCACGACAGGGTGGTACGTATACTCCTGAACCGAGGTGCCAATGTCAACTCAACTGAGAGCGTCGGGGGACAGACACCACTGATATTCGCTGTTATCGGGTGCCATCAGGAAGTTGTCCGGTCGCGAATCAGGGCAGGTGCCAATATGGGGTTTGTTGATAATTCTGGCCGGACTGCTCTGGAACACGCTGCTGAGTTAGGTTTCGAAAAGATCGCAAAGATCCTGTATGAAGATATATTAGTACATTTGAGTCTGTATTTATAGGTGAGATAGTTTACTAGGCTATTATTATAATGAGGATTATAATGGGGAGATCCAAGATACGATCTTTATTCTTATTAAAATTATAAAGATAACTGAGCTCCAGAGAAGATAGTCTACCTATACAATGGAATATGCATGCATTTGCTTGCTGGTCCGCGGAGATCCCTGGGACGGGCGACTCTGTCGGAGACCTCCATAGACCTTATTGACAGTGTGGCGGTGTCTTTGATTGTATCGCATGCCTTGTTTGATACCAGCAATATCCTTTGAATAGTGATAGAGTATTTGCGCGTGGAGTGAGCACTGATTCTCGCTGCGAAGGCGCCTAGTGAGGGGCCAACCACAGTCGTGAATTTCGTTGGCGATCTGGGCCGAAAAAGGGCCGGTCTAAATTCCTAGTATAATTATAATCACAAGGCAGAAGTTAGATCTTATTGGAATATTTCTAAATCCTGCAACCATGCGGAAGATTTCATGAAATTGTGGGAATCTCCGGTAGTTCATTTGACCGGTTGGTCAGCTGATTATCTCTATAAAAGAGTCCTCGGCACCCTTCATTTGTCCGTCTGTCTTTTTTGATTCATTCGCTCTACGCACGATATATATACCTAAAATTATACTCGGGATCTAGTTGGGCGCTTACCCAGCCCCAGATCGCCGACGAAATTCACAACTGGGAGGACAACCGAACCTCATCCAAGCATTATATATACAAAGCTTGGAGATGAAACATCGATTTTAATTGATAGCGCCTCCCAAGAAGTACAGCGTCTCTCTTTTAGTCTATTTAATGGTTGTCTTCCCTCGCCTCTTTCTTGAAGATCAGCAGCATCATTTCAACAGTCAGTCGGTCAATCAATCCCAATCCAAAGCTACAACTCGACGAAGCCATCTTTAAGACAGAAAAGCCAAAGAGAAACGATACCATGTGCTAGTGGGAAAGAGTTCTTTATCCAGCCCGAGGCTGTATTATGGGTCACAACAGGATGCAGGAATGTGGACGACGGTTGCACCCCTCCACCCTAACAAACACCTAGGAGCGTTGGTCTTTGGTTTGTTGTAGAGCATGCTGAAACGATAACTCTGCCTATGGATCGGACTAGAGCTCTGGCTTTGGATTAAGCTTTTAGCTTCTACTCTAGTCATAGTCTCTAATATGTCTTCGAATCATGGCAAGTAAATATAGACAATCATTAGTAGATGTTTTAGTACTTACAATCATTCGCAGAGCAAGACGCGAAGGGTCGAAGGAAGAAGGGGGGAGGGAAGAACCGGTTGGTATGACTGAAACCATCGTGCCGATGACACGCAGTGATGTTGTCCAAGCTGAGGTTCCCGCTCGACCGTTCTACCGTTGCTCAAACTGCATGCCTTCTCTATTCAAGTTGATCCTCTTGTTTGACCTGTCCTGCCTCTGCTTGATCTGCTCATTCAATCTGCATTTCCGATCATCAAACTTCCTGTTTCCCGCTTGACTGCATGGTCCAACCTGCTGTTCTAATTCCTCTTTTCCTAATTCTTTACTGACCGATCAATTTCCCCAATGGCCATTCTGCATCGACGTTGACTGTATGCCTGATCATATCTTACGACTGCATTTCACAAAGTTTAATCTGTCTCTCCGCATGCAATTTATGGATTTCTTTGTCCGCATGGACGGAGTTCAAATTGCTTGCTAAAATCGTTGTTATCTTGCTTGCATATCTTACTATTAATGTCCTATCTAAGTTCTTTCTTTGCCGCATGGTTTAACCCTATACTACTAATATTTTTTCCTTTTCAAATTGCCTACAAGGATGTTCTTCTATCGGTCCAACCGCTTCAAACGAGGACGTTTGACTTTATGGAACCCCAACTGTCACCATCTCACTACTTTTCTATATATGGTGGTTCTGGTTGGCCCTAGTGCGGACGATTTTACCGCCTGCCTCACCCACAGGATTGAACCAACTACTTATCATCCAATGAACCGCTTGAACGGCCTGTTTTGCATTGATTTTAGTGTTTTAATTGAATTCTTCTCTTTCCCTGAGCTAGTGTGTGACATTTGGTAGCATGCGTTCGCCTCGAACTTATTGGTCTTTCGGCCCTAGAACTGAACATTGCTATTGGGCCCGAATGCGAAACCAAGGCCATGCATGGTATGTTTAATGATGAAAGCGATGGGTGGCAATAATTGTAATGTTAAATGCTTAAGTCTCACTGAAACTGTAGAGGGTGAGGAGTACGGTAATTTATCAGTCTACATTATTCTTTGGAAACAAAAGACATTAGATTTTCCATACTGCACTCCAAATAGTAGTACGTGCCATTCAGTCCAATATCCCCGGAAACCCTCTACCTATGCCACAGTACATTTATTTCGAACAATCGCCATATCATCCAGATTTTGGGACTCGGCATTATTAATGCGGGAGTTGGGATTATTCGAGGCCAAATAAGGAAAGGTGTGCCTGATACTCAAAGAGCAATAGATTCTCAGTTATTTTGCACATCTAATACTCTTGGTCTGGTTGCCAATATGGGGAGCAGTAAAAAGATCATGCCATCCAGGCGACGAAATAGTATCCTCCGGGGCGCCATTGCAAGACTCATTCCTAGTTCAGTGTTAAAAGGGGTTTACAGTACGCGAGATAGCTTCCTTACGTGAATAGGGAGCAATTATAAGCGGGTGGGACAATCATTGATCCAACGGATGTTATGCTATGTGCTATGTTAGCTAATTTTTACTCGAGCACGAAATCTCGGTTGACATACCCAATATTGGATAGGACATTGCACTCGGGGGTCAAAATATTCGGAAGTATGGAAGGTTGGCCTTCAAAGTTGGGCTGATGATACACAGTAGCCTGGAGGAGGTATTATAGTGTAAGCAACAGGAAGCTCAGGTTGGAATATCGGCTATCCACTTACGTTGAGTCTTCTCGGCCAGTATGTGCATTTAGTTCGTTCATAATTCAGATCTGAACAGCCTGATGATAAAGTGTTTTGTGTTTCGACGCAGGATGAATCCTCCGACCTAGAGCTCCTTAGCTAGTAGCTTATTTTCGGAGGTTTAAGCCTAACCTATATTCATAACAAAAGAACTGAACATATGCGTCTGCCTGCGGGACAGTAATTGCCTGGACCGCTCCACTGTAATATCGATGAGCATGAGCTCAGCCTGTAGAGAGCAGAATGATAGGTATAAACTGACTTTGCAGTACAATCGGACCATTGGATGGAGGTCAATGTACCTACACAGTTAAGCGCAGAAGTGAAAGAGGCCTTGAATACAAGTTAGTTGACGATACCTGTTATAGCATACGCGTAAATGATAGTAGATATAGGAAATCTTACTATCTTGGCCTCAACACTCCTTCCAATTGTAGCCACAAGAATTAAATAGGGCAAATTCAAAAGCTGCATCTTGACAGGTTGTACGACATGAACTAAAGTTTTAGACTGAATGGTGGGTTGATTCCGATAAATTTTATGAGGATGGGCTTAGTCCTAGTAGACTTTATATGCGTTTTGGTGAACTCGTATCATTTCAAATTTCCACCGAGCAAGATACACACAGGATTTCCTTAACCACCAGTACTACATACCCATGAACGAAGTTACACCTGAACAACTGTCTAGTTATGATTGACGTAAGACAGAGCAAGTGTGTGACGAGTATAGCCCCAATGCTACTTTGCAAGTGTAGCTGGTTTAAACCATGCCGACTCGGAGAGAGCCCGGACCGTTTTCTCAGGGCCCACTCGGAACAGGAACTTGGGAAGGGCCGTACCTTAATTGTGGATAGGCTACCGTTGCATTAGTATGTTACGATGTGCCTAGAAAGACCGAATATACCGCGCCCGGAGAAGTGGAGCTGTCATCGATTCTTTAGTGGCAGGGTCAATTGTCGCATTGGGCATCGTGCGTTACAGAACAAAAATCTCCCATTAAAAGGGAAATGTAACCTAAAAAGAAGATGTTATAAATGAGGGGTCTTCATAGAGATGAATTTTAACATGAATATTTGGAAGACGGTTGTTCCTTGTTAATGTGTCCCCCCCGTTTCTGAAATAACTTAATCGACTTCACGAGAGTGTTCTCACTGGCTTTCCCATTACTTTCTTTGTAATAGAAACCCCTGATTGTTCCTGAAAATGTCCGACTCAGCAACTCAAACGGGCAATAAAGATTCCCGATTCGGAGACTGGCTGCCTTCGCCCGAAGAAGTCTGCAAGTGGCTCAGGATTCTCATAAAACAAGCTGAGAGCGACCCCAAAGAGCTTGATCCTGTGATTAAGGACTTCCAAAGTCTTGTGCAAGATGACCCTGCCCTCAAGGTTCTTGCGAAAAAAATGTTTGAGGAAATCCCTCGCGTGGAAGGCGATGCGACATACGACGTCAAGGACTTTGACCAAACGCTGAAAGTCTTCAATGAGATCTTGACCTCTCCGCCGTATGTGCGTGCGACCGAAGCGGGTTTGAGCGCGATTACTGTACCTTTCAATGCCGTGCTCAACTGGCCAGCGAATACGACAAGCGGCTATGTGTTCTTCCTGAATAAGCACGTGAATGAAAAGTTGAAGAAGATTATCGATAGATGGGGCGACTTTCTCAAATACGACCCCAAGTCTACCAAATACATAAATCACGAGAAGGACAACGACAAGAATTGGTTCAGCACTAATTACCAAAATATCATGAAGGACTATGCCCAGTGGCCACGCAGCTCCCCCATCGAGCAGCTTTATAAATGTGATCCCAGCTCTCCTACCTGGGGGTTTCCCAGCTGGGACAAGTTTTTCACCCGCGAGTTTTGTACGGGTGTCCGCGATGTGAGCCATGAAGACCAAGACCCCGATGTGATCGTCAATGCCTGCGAAGCCGGCAAGCAGGGAGTAGTGCAAAGGGTCAAAGATCGCGACACCTTTTGGCTCAAATCCCAGCCATACTCTATAATCGATATGATGGACTCCGACTCGTACAGCTCCCGGTTCTTTAACGGCACCGTCTATCAAGGTTGGCTGAGCTCGGCCTGCTATCACCGCTGGCATTCTCCGATCGCAGGGACAGTGAAGAAAATAGTGCATATTCCAGGCACATACTACTCCAATGTCCGATCGAATCTATTTCCGAACCCTGATCCGTCGGGTCCGAACCTTTCTCAGTTTTATCTGGCCTCTGTTGCTACGAGAGCGCTTATTTTCATTGAGGCGGACAACCCGGCTATCGGACTGGTATGCTTCATTGCGATCGGGATGAACGAGATTTCAAGCTGCGAAATTACAGTTTACAAAACCCAGCAGGTGCAGAAGGGACAGCAGCTTGGAATGTTTCACCTTGGTGGATCGGCCTATTGCTTGGTATTTGAACATCGCGTAAAGCTTGATTTCCTGGACCCGAGCGAGTCTGATAACAATCCCCACAAAATGTTCAAACTGAACAGCCGCTTGGCCACGGTGAAACATTGATTCGATTTCTAGTATGAGAATATTCAATGTGTCTAGAAGTACTTCAATCAAAAGAGTTAACGGACAGAAGCTCTGTTATGTTACGAATTTAAGAAGAATTCCATAAATGCCCTCAGCCTAAGAGAAACTGCATCCCCTGGTAGAAATTAGTCTTTCATACCTGACCATCCGATCCAGCCCATTTACCGCATGGGCTGACGCAGTCTATCTATCTGGATTAAGCATATCAGAGATGGAATCCATTTCCATCAGCAATATAACTCATCGACCAAGTGCAAGTCCAACTGGACTGGGAGTGCTCTTACTGTGGGCGGCGGATACGTTTGGCAAGAGGTCTATGCCAAGGCAGCCGAGCATAGTGTTATTGCAGTTGGCGGTAGCGACAAGGTGTGTATATCCTCCGTAATATGATAAAATAAGCTAACGATAGCCAGTCCGTCGGTACGATTGGTGGCTACTTGCAAGGCGGTGGCCATGGTTTGACATCCAACGAATTTGGCTTGGGAACAGACCAGGTCCTCGAATATAAGGTCGTTCTAGCATCTGGAGAGACCGTCATAGCCAACGAGTGTCAGCATACGGATCTCTTTATGGCTTTACGAGGTGGAGGTGGTGGCACCTACGGCGTTGTGGTATCAGCTACTATTAAGGTATACCCGACACAGCCAGTTCTGATGCACAGCCTGAGCGTTGCAGCGGTGGGGGATAATTTGCCAGGCTTCCAGAGCGCCATGGGATACATGATATCGAAATATCCCCTTCTATCGGATGGGCTTTTTGAGATACAGATTTGCTTCTGGGAATATTTGCGGAGATATTTTAAACATATGTATTGCTGGGGCTTTCTTTGCTAGACCTGGCTATTGGACATCTTTGCAGAACTAGCGACTGCAATCCGATTGCATTGCTTCTAAGTTGATATTTGGTTAGATCAATACGGTTACATTAACAAAATTTGAAGATAGTAACTTAAAGTTTTGGTTTCTCTTCGATTCTCGCCCACAACAACAGAGGATCCGTTTCCAAATGTTGAGTGACTTCCTTGGGGAAAGCCATGCGAATCTCCCAGGGTGTGTCTGAACCACGATATCTTGCAGGACCAATGACACACTGTCCTTGCAGGTTGAATTCCAAGGGATCGACGTCCTTCACAGGGCCAAATGACTGCCCGAAATCGAGACCGTAAAAAGCAATCTTCCGTATGCTCGATACAGGCACGTCGGCAGGGGCAATATTCAACGAGTCCCAGTCGTGAGACGCCCGAAATGTCGCGAGAAGATCCCCCACATGGCTCGCGTCTATGCTTCTATTTGCTGAGCGACCGAGCCAGGCCACGCGTGACAAGGCGTTTATTGCTTCCTGGGTCAAACCTGGAATGGCTTCGCATCCTGAGATATTTGGGGTTTCAGTCGCGGACTGTAGCTCGTGCACATTGCAGTAAGACCGTGATACCGCGACTGCATTCCCAAAAAAGGCACTCGGAATACACGGCTCCAGCAAGTTCCGCGCATTGGCATATCGCATAAGCGATGAGCGAGGGATTGAAAAGGCGCGATTGCGTTCATTAGCAGCAGCAAGCCACATCAAGGCCGTGACAATATCGTCGCAGGTCAGCTCGATTTGGCGCGACTGGCCGAGTTCCGCAAGTCGAGAGTTACACATCTCCTTGGGCGTCTGTATCTTTCGAAAACAGAGCACATAGCCCCGCAACACTTGGTTTTCTCGATAATGGCTTGTCGCGTAGGCAGACACATACGCATCTGCAAAAGCGGCAGGGCTCTTCGCCATTCCGCCAAAGTTCTTGATTTGGTGGCGAATAACCTTTTGCAGTAGCGAGCAATGTCGAACGTAACATAAGAACCACCTCCCCGACAAAAGTGTGCCAGACCATCGAAAACAGCGTGACACCCAAAAGTGTCCATGAAGCGGTGATGCCAAGAAGCTGCCAATATGATACCGTCGGTCATGATGTTGGCTTGGAACCGTCGCGCGGGCGCCGGATAAGGGGTCGGCGATCGGGGCTTGATCGGGATTAACTGCTCCGGGGTTTCTTCGACCTGTTTCATCACCGAGACAGGTACGCGATGGAACTTGATGTGCAGGATTGGATTGGCTTGGAGCTCGGATTTGGAAGGTGGTTGGACTTGATACGCTTTTTGGTGCGGGCGCTCCTGTCCAGGCTTTGCTATTGTGCTGGCCAGAAAGGGCCATTCTTGGATGAGGCGCGACGCTCCATTTTTTAGGCGCGATATGTTATCTTCGGTGTTGGATGTATTGAATGTGAGAAACAAATAGACGTATGCTAGCATCAAAAGGTGGTCGAGCTCGGTCAGCGGGTAGGGCTCGAAAGAGGTCATCGCGAAGAATTAAGCAGGATGAGTTGAGTCGAGTAAATATTGTATCTATGAATAATGGCAAGTTAGCTAACAGCGAATAATTTATGCCTGAGCCCATGTTGAGCCACCAGACGTACAATTGTGGAAAGTCGCATCCCCCGAAAAAAGCAACACCCAGGGGCGTTACGCTTTGGTGCGTTGCAGCACATGCCTAGAGCATGACTCTGTGTTTGGATCAAATTCGAGCTCCATCACGGGATCAATCTGTACCCATTACACTAGTGAGAAGTCTAATGCGTCTTCAGACAATGGTAAGTAAACCCTTACAATTATTGGCAGATATTTCGGTTCTTACAACTATTCGCAGAGCTAGACTCGAATATTCCCAAGTCGAAGAAAAAAGGGTCGAAGGAAGAAGGGGAGAAGGACTAGCGAGAGGGAGGTGTTGGTATCTTCAAACGGCAGCCATTTTTTTTTTGATTTTGTCGGGTTCCAGACTTCTTTTATTCATGTTTGCTTCAAGTTCCATTCGCTTTAGTGCTTTTTCGCATACATGTATGTTAAAGATACATGTTGGAGGCTTGGTTGTATGCCTTATGCCTGCTCACGTAGCCCACACTGTATTTAGCTGAGGTCTGGCCTCCACCACCACCTTCCTGAATACAGCTGTCTTCATCATACATATGTCATTCAACTTGCGTTTCTAGGTAGTTGTAGTACATTGAGAATTCCGGTTCTTAATTCTGTCATCGTCAAAGAGGTTCCTGAACTCGCCTCAGGAAGTTGGAGATCGCTTACCAGAGAGTTTCCTGCGTCAGGAGACGCTTCCCCCGTTCCCCGATAATTTAAAATCACCTTTTGCGGGTTCAGGGGGGCGAGATAAAGTCTGCTGCAGTAGAGGATCAGGAGTGACTTCAGCATAGGTAAGATCACCTAGCCATATTAACCACAAGGCTTTCTCTACTCCACACTAACCTCCAACCTCTTCATCTCTTCTAATCTCTTCAATTTCATCATCTAAATTATCAGAGAACAAGAGAAGGGTCTCCTAAGACAGAAAACTCTCTAATAAACAATCTCCAACTTCCTAAAGCGGTTCAAAAACCTCTTTAACAATAACATCTTCTAGGAACGGCTCCGTAGGATCATAGTGTGACAACCTCAGGAATGAAGAACTGACTCTTATTGCAGGTTATTTACGAGAACACTAGGTTGAAGAAGGAAAAAGAAGAAGACAACTATTCTACTGCATGAAGCAGTAAACAAACCTACTGCGTGGGATAAATAGTGCAAACACTACAAACACTGTAAACACCTTGGCGCAGGTAACGCTGCATGCTCAGCTCGTCATAGTCCGCGCGATCTAACCGGCCCCTGTAATTTTTTTTTTTTCAAAAAATACGGACCCTCGCAAGCGAGGGTCCGCCACCCATATGCAACTTTTTTCTTACCTTTTACTTTAACCTCAATTTACTACACCTTCAGATAGTAAAATAATTAATTTAATAAGAGATATAGATGAATTAGTCAATTTACTACTGATATACAAAAGCAATTTATTTTACACTGCGTTTTTTGGCCCTTCTATGCTTCCTGATTTCGACTAACACCTTCTTCCATTTCCGTCTCGTTTTTTCTTGATCGGCCTTTTCGCTCAGTTTATATTCTTTTCGCTTCATTTCTTTCATCTGGTTTGAACTTATAATACCGGTAATCTGTGCATGACGACGAGATGTATTATACCGGGCGTGGCGAGCTCCCATAATAGCTTGTGTTCGATCAAATTCCATCTGTAGCTGAAGAGCCAAAGTAGCCTGCGTTTCAGCACCTTTTGCAAGCTTTGTTAACCCATCCTTTAAACGCTGAGTTGTAGAATCGTATTGACTAAGCCGTAGGCTTATTCTTCTCACTTTTTCAGCGGTTTTTGGAGTGCTAAACTCGGTGCTTTGTGACGTTGTTGATCGTGTATCCGGCCGCGGTATATTGTCATGATAGGGGTCATATAACTCCAATTCATCAGTAATAAACTTGGAATTAATAGGCCAAAGGCCTGTTAATTTAAATCCAAGCTTAATTTTATGCGGCTTGAAGGTTTTTCGACAAATTTCCCCTATTGAATGTAGGAATTCATCCTTTGAAAATTTGCGGCATCCAGTCATTGTTGCGGCCTCGACAGCCTCACTATGCCAGTGTTTATAAACACTAAACACTCCAACATCGAGAGGCTGTAGTATATGACTAGTATGTGAGAGTAAGAAGAACAAATTAATATTATTCTTCTCACAAAATTCGACAAATTGACGCGTCATATGTGATCCAAAACGATCACATAACACAAGCCTTTTTATGTGTAGACTTCTTTTCCGCTTTTTAAATCTGCAGTTTTCAGCACTCCGTTCTCGATATAGTGTCAGATAGGAACTTACTGCTAAACATCTACCCGCCATGACACGATAGGGTAACGGCCATCGACCGGTGCCTCGTTGAGCAGATAGATAACATCATAATTACGACAGCTCTGTACCAGCATATTTTCCGCGAATAGGAGCATTTGATCAAATGAAAGTGGCTCTGCGGAAGACAGTGTCGCACCTAGGAACTCTAGCTCGGGCATAATAAGGGCCAGAGCTCGCGTACATGTGTGATTCTCGATACATTCCGGATTACCCTTTCCTCTATTGAGGACTCGCCGGTCTCTTCTCTCTCGAAACTATTCGCCATAATGGCGGGACAACTTATCAAGACGGAGACGAACGTATTTCCTCTTATGCTCTTTATTTACGGATTCTGCGGCTGTAAGGTCCCCTTTTTCAAGTAGATCCTGAACGCGAGACTTTAGTTTAACAAGCTCCGGGTTTTTCAGGATGGTTTTCTCTTTCTCAGCTGGTATAGTAGTAGGCAATCCAACCTCCCGGAATTGTCTATAACCTTGCCAGTATTCTATGTGATAGGTCTCGTTCGGCTCATCAAAAACATCACTAACTGTATCAATAGACGAACAATGCGCTAGATAATGTTCCGGATAGATTGATGCAGATCGATGGGCATATATCTGCGATACCGGCGCAGAGCTATGCCTGGCTGTTGAATGTCAGAACGTACACTTCGGCTGTTAAGCTGATCAGGGGCAGTACTAACCTTCGATCTTCTTCCCCAGCTCTCGACGGATATCATGGATTGTGGGCTGGTTAGAATAACCCGCGGCAATAAAAATGTTACGAAGAAAGTAACAGAACCTCTCTTTCGTCAGGGGTACCTCTTGTGGGCCTTAGGCTGTGACATTTCGAAATACTGGTACTTCGAGAGCTTCTGTCTTCCAGCGCAGTAGGATTTCGGTTCTCGGTCTATAACGGAAATCGTACTCCGCTATATTATCCAAAGTGTCGATACCGTAAAGAGCTCCGTGCCTTATAGCAATAACAAGCAGCAGAAGACCTGAAGCAAATTGCAGTCTGTTATCGTCCCGGATTCCAATACCGAATCTAAACGAGTTTGTTAGATTAAAGGACGTTCTATGTGGTAGTAAACATGCGTGTTCTGCAAAATGGGTATACGTATACTGTATATTTTGAATTTCTGTGCTTTTTTAACTATTGCTGGTTGATTCGAAACCCTATCTTTCAAGGTTCGTCTGGGTTTGGGCTGCGAAATAACACCAGTTCAAGATGCTGCAACCAGTCAAAGATTTAGGAAGAGGTATATATTGGGTGGAGAAATTTACCTGGAATCAAAGGCCCCTCTGATCTTTGTGTTTGCCATCTGAAATGAAGGCCCAATTCTTGCGCCTGTGAAGAGAAATACCTGCAGTGCAAACAACATTAAAACTTTAAGAAGTCTATGGACGAAGACAGGGTAATCACGTGTCTACATCGAAGTCACCAAGTCTTTGTAGTCGTTTTTCGTAAGGTCAATTTCTTCTTCTTTACGTTCTCAATTTTCCCTTCTTCTGTTAAGCCTTTTTTAATTCACTTCAGTTTTGTTAGCAAAGTGTGTCTTTTATGAACTAGGGTATATATTTCAGTACAATTATCTTCTTTAATAGTGCTGCCAGTTACTTCCTCGAAACTACTAAAAAATATTTCGGCACATGCTAATATAGTCCTAACAGTCGGCCGTTTTATATCACTGAACCGGCTGCTGCCCTAAACAGAGCGGACATTGCGACGAATAAAATCTTTGATAACGACAAGATTGGGAGCGGAACAGCTGCATTTTAATTTGTAACTAGCCCACTCGTATTTATAGTGTACCAAATATCAAATGTTTTAAGTTCAGTATGCCTCAGGGCAAAATGTAGTTAAGAGATAACTTACGCCTTGTAAAGCTCTTCATACTCCTTTTGCAGCTGTTTGACTTTATCGGTGCGATCATGCTTTTTGCGTATAGTATCCTCCTCGATATAAGCTCTTGAAACATAGCCATTTGCTGCATAATGCTCAAGGCATTTCTGCCGGTTTTTTGCATTCTGGAAGAAGCTCTTTCTGCCCATTGCCTTGCTGGTGGCCGGGAAAACGGAGCACACAGAACTAAGGGAGATTTGTCTCTGAAAAAACGAAATTAGAGGATAAATTTTGGAGGGACATTGTGATTGCATGCCAGATAACCTACTTAAAGGAGGAGAGTTATACTTTTATACCTTCTTCCGACACTGCCCTCAAGATGCGTCGTTATTGCCCTCAGAATTCGTTTTGCTTGATTGTACCAACAGGGGGCGAGCTGAATCCCATCGACTCCTAGTTACGTTATACTGAGCGGACATTTGTGCGGGCTTAGATAACTCTAAAAGAAGTTATCGAACGTAGTTGTCAAATTACCCGCACAAAATAAATGAGGATAAGCGGCTCAGTGAGTAACTAGTTACACGTAACTGTTTACTGAGTAAGCACTAAGTGCTCAGGGAGCAGTGATCCGTGACATGAAATACTCACTGAGCAGACCCCTGAGCGCCCTCAGTAAAGCGGCGGTGTCCTGAAGAGGAAGACTACGGTCGTCCTAGAAAATCAAGTACGTATAGGTACATACCTATGTACTGGAACTAGGTTGAGCGCTTCAAGGATACCAGTGCGTGAGTTAGGTGCAGGAAGTGTACTTCACCAGTACCATTTGATCTGATTGCGGTGTATGTGTTAACTCTCCCCTCATGAGACGAGCTAGCTACGATAGGTGGACAATTTATATTGTGGTTTTTCTTTTTGTTCACAGTTCTTGCTCACCTCTGTGATTTCACTGATTGACTAGTTACTCTGAATTTCGGAGCCTTTTCTCCTTTCTTTCTTTGCCCCACCGACATCTATCAAGTAGGTAAAGGAACAAGCTTTTTTCGATCTGGTGGAGTCGAATGTAGGGTAAGGAGATAGTATTCTTGTTTTGAGTGCTTGGATCAGATCTGAATTCGGGTCCAACGGCTGAAATAAGCTTGGTGGGGCCACCAAGTCAATTAGTGAATAATGGCTGCGGCTAATTGAGACGCTTCCTCGTGATTCAGATTACGAACTCGCTGGGCGAAGCAGTATTTGGAGGGGTGGAGGAGTGAAGATTTTAGTACACTATGATCCTAACGATCTTCCAGAAGTAACTGCATTGTTGTGGCATTTATCTATGGAGTAGTTACTCGGCACGGAGTATATGAAGGGTTTTCGGGTAAAGTCCGATCCGCGCGGCAATAAGCATATCCGCTGGCGACAGCCAATCACGTGTCGCCCCGCGGGACTGGTGCCTCAGGCGCGTATCGACTGCCGGAGCGGATGCCGACCCCCGCATTCCGAGAACGGGATTGACTTCGGCTGTTGGTTCTTCCCTTCTTCCCTTCATCTCCTCCGGCTCCTACAGTGGGTTCCCCGGTTTTCCCTCTCTCTCCGGGGAACCCAAAACCATGCTTCTTTCTTCCAACTTCTCCCGCACTCTCCTCTCCGGATCGAAACTTCCCTCGACCTCAATTCCTCGCTCTCTATCCGCCAAGCGCGCCTTCTCTCGCTCCCTTCCTCCCAACATGAAGCACCATCTGATGGTCGGTACCTGGACCCCGCCAGGCCGTATCTACACCGTCGCATTTGACGATGAGGCCCTCACGCTGGAATTGGTCAAGAAGACCGATATCCCAGAGGCCGAGCCTATCTCGTGGATGACATTCTCGGTAGGTTTGGACTTTTGTTGAACCCAAACTTCTGGATGAATTGCTTAAGCTCGCGCCCCGCAGCACGATAAAAAAGCCATCTACGGCGCCGCTATGAAGAAATGGAACAGTTTTGCGGTGAACAGTCCTACCGATATTGTTCATCAGGTCTCACACCCTGTCGCTGGCCACGGTACGCGTCCCATCCTGCTGCATTTCGTTGAGTCAACCTGCCTAATTCAATCGCCATCTTCACGCAGAGCTCGCCCCCAGCGCCGATACCAACACGCGCGCCATCTTCGTCCTAGCCGCCCATAAACCCCCATACAACGTCTACGGTAACCCGTTTTACAAATACGCAGGCTACGGAAACGTTTTCTCGGTCGAGTCCGACGGGCGACTGGCGCAAAACGTACAGAACTACGAATACGAGCCCAACACGGGCATTCACGGGATGGTATTCGATCCGACAGAGACGTATCTCTACTCGGCCGATCTCCAAGCCAACAAAATCTGGACGCATAAGAAGGACGCGACAGGGCAACTGACGCTGGTCGATTGTCTCGAGGCACCTTCGCCGGACGACCACCCGCGCTGGGTTGAGATGCACCCGAGCGGAAAGTATCTCTATGCGCTGATGGAGGCGGGAAACCGTTTAGCGGTATATGTGATCGATGAGCGAACCCATGTCCCTGTGTTTACACATATTACGTACCCCTTGCTACCCGCAGGTGAGTCTACTGTTTTGTCTCTCCAGCCAATCCGATTGACGGGGCTAACGATGATCGACAAGGCCTCCCCCCTCGTAATAAGTACCGTGGCGACGTCACCTTCACGGCCCGCAGCGGAGAATACCTCTTCGCCACGACGCGCAGCAACCACTTCGACGTGACGGGATACATCACGGCCTTCAAGCTCGGTCCGAACGGCAACATCGAACGGCAGCTTTTTATTAACCCCACCTCAACTAGCGGCGGGCACTCGAACGCCGTCAGCCCATGCGATTTTAGCGACGAGTGGCTGGCACTGTGCGACGACCAGCTTGGGTTCGTGGAGATGTACCGATTCCGCGACGAGAGGCTGGCGCGCGTGGCGCGCGTGGATATTCCGGAGAAGGGATTCGGAATGAATGCCATTTGGTATGATTAATGAGAGATGAAAGAAAACACCGGTGTTTCAGGTTTAAGCATTCAACCCCTGTACTTGGGTCAATATAAGATATTCATAAATTCAGAATACCTATGGGTTTCTCAAAGGACGCTTCGTAGGAAACAAACATCTCTCAAGCCTCAATCTCCTCCATGATCCTCTTCGTCTCCTGGGCCCTAGTTGCCGTCTCGCCTCCCTGCACTCCAATAACCCCCAGCCGATCCTTCCAGAACACCCATCTTTCTAGGCAGTACTTGGACGGGCCGGAATACAAGGGCCCCGGCTTAAACATCCTTTCCTCTGGTAGCTCGACCGCCTTGGACGTCTCATAGATGAGCTTTCCGGCGTACTTGATCCAGACCGCCACTGCCTCGATACCGTTCTCGAACTCTGGTCCCGATATCTCGTTCTCCAAAATATCGCGCATCGTCCAGAGTCCGAAATTGCCCCAAGTAACCGGCTCGAGGTTCAACAGTCGAGCGGCGAACGCGTTCAGGCGCACCCATTTCCGGGCCTTTTCGGGCCAGGAATCGGCTTTCTTTACGTTGTATTCCGGGGCTAAGGGGGGCATTAGCACTTATTTCACTGTCAGAGGGGCAAGAAAAGTGTCGGGAGCGGGGCCTGTGTACGGTTCCAATGGTCACGCATCTGAGGTCCCAAGAGAGGGAGATCCGCCCACAGGCGGGAAGTTTCCTGTTTGCGACGCATTAGTGGTTCATCACAGTGCCGTTGAGAAATAGATCAACTACGCACCCCCCAGATCTTAATCTCCGTGGAAGGCAACCTCGTCAACGCCTCGATCACCTCGACCAATCGATCCTGATAGGGATGATCCTGAGGAATCTGGTCGATCAACTGCTGGACAACCAGCCACGTGTCTTGACAGAATGCGCCCGGGTCGGTGGGTACCAGGGACGATTTCTCCTCGTCGATGCGCTGCGCCGTGGTGGCTGCGGAACCCGATCCGTCGGACTGCAGATACTCATTGAGGTGTTGAAAGAGACGGTCCTGCGTGCCGGTGGAATCTTCAGTTAAGCGGAGAGAGAGCGACATGGCGAGGGACAGCAGTAAAATCTAGCTGAGGCAGTAGGTGTGTGGGTAGGTATGGTAGATAAGAGGGTGAGAGATATATAGATGGGTGTGGACAGGTGGCGGGATGCGAAGACGCCCGCGGAGGATTATGTCCATGTTTAAAGCACGGCCGACTAGGCACATACCTAGGCGGGGTAAGAGCACGACAGTGTAGGGAGGCCCCTTGCACTCATGAGGAACGAGGACATAAGGAGGCTTATCCCAGGCGGCTGATCAGCCTGCGTCCCGTGATTGGTGCCTGCGATTGGTGCCTGCGATTGGTGCCTGCTGGTAGTGCCTTGATGCCTGGGTGCCTGGGGCACCTGAGGCACGGGTCCCCTCCCCTGGCGCTCCGCGGCCAACGTCATATGGTCATCTCCTGATTCCATCTATCCGCCACAGTATGGCTTCCAACAATTCAATCCGTTCTGCGGTGACCCCGTTCCTGATCTACCTGGTGTTGATCGCCACCTTAGGTCCGCTGCAGTTCGGATATCACTTGGTATCTCTACCCGAGCGTCACGATCCTGTGTGGTCCGACCCCTGCTGACGAGTGTACTGTACTTCTTTCATAACAGGCCGAGCTTAATGCCCCCCAAGCTGTGGTTACCTGCGAGCGAAAGAGCATCCATTCCTCCGCGAAGCCCATATCGCATGGTCTACCACAATGTATCCCGATGAACCCGTCCCAATTCGGTCTTGTATCCTCTATCTACACTCTAGGGGGGCTTCTAGGAGCCTTGCTGGCAGGGCCCGTCTCAACAAAGCATGGTCGCCTAGTGGCGCTACGAGCGACGACTATTTTCTTCATACTCGGCCCTATCGCGGAGACGCTTGCCCCGACGATATCCGTCTTGGCATTGGGAAGATTGCTATCTGGCGTGGGATCGGGTGCCGCCATAGTGGTTGGACCGATCTACGTGTCGGAGATTGCTCCCCCAAACGCAAAAGGATTCTTCGGTGCATTTACCCAAATCATGACCAATGTTGGCATCCTCTCGACCCAGTCCCTTGGTTATTTCCTCAGTGAGGGAGGCAAATGGAGGGTTATCCTGGCGGTCGCAGGCTTCATCGGGTGTTGTCAGCTTCTTGGACTGTTCTTGGTGCCGGAGAGTCCCATCTGGCTGGCAGAGCACCAAAGGGCGGATAGAGCCAGACAGGTTCTGCAGAGAATACGCGGCAAGGATGCGGACATTGTTGAAGAGATTGAAGGATGGCGAAATTCGGGGGGTGACTCTGGATCTGGAGAGGAGCAATCACTGCTAATGCCCCCGTCTGCCAACATCCCTCCAAAGCAGCCCCCGGTCACCATCCTGAATGCCGTGACGAACCCTCGATACCGTCCTGCCATTGTTGCCGTCGTCGGGGTCATGGTAACCCAGCAGCTTACAGGCGTCAACAGTATCATCATGTACAGCGTGTCGTTATTGCAAACCATTCTTCCCACCACCGCAGCCCTGCTGACAGTAATCGTTTCGGCGATCAACCTGATCATCACCCTTGCCTGTTCGCCGCTGCCCGATAAGATCGGTCGGCGATCCTGCCTTCTGCTGAGTATCAGTGGAATGGGATGTAATTCTATACTGCTCGCCTTGGGGATCTATTTCCACCTGAAAACCGTATCGGTGATTGCTGTTCTGCTGTTTGTTTCTAGCTTCGCTGTTGGTCTGGGTCCGGTCCCATTTATCCTGGCTTCCGAGCTGGTTGGGCCAGAAGCGGTTGGAGCTGCGCAAAGCTGGGCCCTAGCAGCTAACTGGATCGCAACGTTTATTGTGGCCCTATTTTTCCCGATGCTGAACGATGCGTTAGGAGGTCGCGGTAAGATCTATGGGATCTTTGCCGCGATGGCCCTGATCCTTGGAGGATTCATCTACGGATGGGTACCGGAGACCAGAGGAAAGGCTAATGCGGACGAAGTCTGGGGAAGAGAGGATCAGCACCGAAGAGATTGATAGACTCCATTCATTTGTAAAGTATAAGTAGTACTAGTAGTTAGTTAGTACCTTCGTGCAGGGAGAAAGAGAAAGTCGGCCCCCTTAGCGTGCACGAGCTGGAAATGAAAAAGGCCATCATCTCCGTTCATTCCTGGTTTATCGGTCCGTTTGAGGGACTGCCCCCACCAGATCCTTCCCCTAGTGGGTTTCGCCCAGGTCATTAAGATGTGCAGCACTCGAAGTACATGAGACCAGAAGGAAGGGGCAGGCCGAAACCAAACCGGCGAGTTCATTTCCCATGGACCAAGCCATTGAAGTGCTTGCTTATGCTTGCAGGGTTGAGGAGATATTACAAAAATCATCACGATATTTAACCGTGTTCTTATACGTAATATGATTCTGCCTCTGGGGAATAGTTGATTACAACACATTCTAGCCTGAAATCAGGTCCGCCGCTTTCTCAGCCAGCGCATACAGGACGGCCTGGTAATGCCCGGTGATGGGAACGGGGAGTACGCTGGCATCCGCGACTCGCAGGCCTTTGACGCCCTTGACCCGCAGTTGAGTGTCGACCACTTGTCCCATAGCTGCCGATCCTCTTGGATGAAAGAACGTGATTCCTCCACGCCGGACGTTCTCGTCAATCTCCTCGTCGGTAGAATCGGGTCTCATAAGTTGATTCTCTGGTCGGGGGACTTCATGATCTACTATCTCCTTACCTTCGGGAGTATCGAGAAGAAGCTTGGCCACCGTTCGAATTCCGTCCCTCACAATCGCTCGATCCACTTCTTTCGAGTAGTAATTCGGGTCAATTACAGGAGGGCTCGCCGGGTCAGCATCCGAGAGGGTGATTTGACCGCGTGTTGCAGGGGCCATCAAGAGAACAGCAGTGCTGATGTGCGTGCCATCCATAGGTGTCTCAAACCCGGCTACGGCTTGACTCATCGGCGCATAGATGACCAGAACCTCGGAGTGAGCGAATGTTGGATCCAAGTACGGATGGTCCTGGGGATCTTGTCCATCATCGGCCTGCAATGCCGGTGTCAACTTGTCCGACGGGGTTTGCAAGGTCACATTCCAATCGTAGGGTACTCCCATGCCATATGCTGGGCTCTGCCAAAGCGGAGTTCCCATCGAGAGGCCCTGTTCGGGATGACGCAGTTTCCACCATTGGGGGTAGCAGAAGTGATCATGGAATTTGCGACCGACCTCTGGCGCATTAAACAACTGTGGGATGTTGTGTGCCGCCAGCTCTTCCGCCGGTCCGATCCCAGAGAGCATGAGCACCTGGGGGGTCCGGTATGCTCCAGCGGAAATGATCACTTCTTTGGAGGCATGGTATTCCTCTCCAGTTGCCACTTTCACCCCGGTCACGACCTGCTGGCCATCTTGCTCTTGGAGGATCACCTTCGCCACCAGCGTGTCGGTTATAATAGAGACGCTCCGACGCCCCGACAGACCGTATGCGTTACTGGCAAGTTGACGCTGTCCATCCCGCCAATTCTCTCCGAAGTCGGCGAGCCCCAGGGGGCTCCCATCGTTGGCGTCTGTAATATACTTGACACCAATGCGTTTCCATGCAGAACGGATCGGCTCCTTCAGCGGATACTTGCGGTCCGGGCTGGTACGGGCGACAATCATATTATGAATCGGACCGCTAGTGCCGTGGATGGCCGGATCGACATCGGCATCGTAGTGTAGTGCGTCTCGGTCTGCTTGAAGTAAGGGAGAAGGCCGTCGTAGCTCCAGCTCGAGTCTCCAACGAGCTTGGCCCAGAGGTTGTAGTCCGCGGAATTGTCCCGGGTCCAGGTGCCGTAGTTGACGGAGGTACCTCCCCCCAGGGCCCTGCCGGCACTATTGTAGCTATCACGTTTGTTGAGATGCTTTTGCGGCACAGTGGAGTAGTCCCAATCCAACGGGGAAAGGGGAGCGGCGAAGCACGCCAACGGGGTGCTGGTGAGAGGATGATCGGGGGCCAGCCTCGATGATCAGGATGCGGAGCGACTCGTGCTTCTCTGATAGTCGACCGGCCAAAGCACAGCCGGTCAGGCCTCCTCCAATGAGGATGTAATCGTAGGAGTCAGACATGGTGGACGTGGAAGAGGGAAGATGGAAGTAGTGAGTGAGTACTTTTGCCGGCCGTGAGGTGGGGGTGACGGAGGTATTTCGCTGCTCTCCTCGCCCCCAACTGACTCAGACAACCCAGATAACTAGGTATGGTGTCCTCTGTATGATGGTGTAGCCAGCCTCATAGGGGGACTCTTTCCCCCCACCGGCGGTAACCAACAAACAAACAAAGATAGGAAGGAAGTCATCCCAGTTCAAATGTAACCCAAGAAGAGGATCCACTCGGACAGCCCACTTTCCCCTGCAGTATATGGGAGGGACCCTTTGAATGAGCGTCCTTACTGCTCGTCTAGAGAAGATCAGTCAGCAGAGCTATAATGGATCATCCAGAAATGATGGCGCGGTGGGAGGATGGAAATTTCAGTGGGTACAAGTACACAGATAGCTCTATATAATTTCTCCTGCTAATGCAACTCCCTGGCTCCGAGCTGGAGCATGTTAAAACCCCACTGCTGCATCTGGAACCGGTCGAACGCTTCTCGCAGGTCCAGGAGGACTTTCGGCTGCTGCATCTGATGTGCAATACCCTGCCAGCGCACGCTCTCATGGCTGAACTCGCTCCAATCCGTATGGACCACTACAGCATGACATCCCAAACATGCCGTCTCCACCGAGTCCGCTACTGTAACCAACTCTCTCCTCACTCCAGCACTAGCTAGTCCACCTTCTATCTGTCTTCCGTCAAGATGCGGATCAAAAACATGGACTCTCACCCGTGTCGCAGTCAATGCTCGCACCAGTCCCATTCCTGCAGTCAAATCTTCCAAGTTCCCCTTCGATCCGACTCCCAAAACCGCAACGCATCTCTCTTCTCCTTCCCCAATTCTTCTCGTGAGCCTCCGAGCCACCCATTCCCTCTGAAATCCATTCATCCGCACCACGGATGCCCAGTACTCCGCCACCTCGGGAACCCCCAGCTCCCTCGCCAGATACACCAGACACATCACATCCGTCTGCAACACTCCTAGCCCGAATCCTGCTCGCTGACTCAGCCCCAGCACCCTCGTGACGTGGTCCATATCCGCATTTGTCGACTCGCACAGCACGCTCAGTGAATTGAGACTGCTAATCTGTTGTGCTAGGAACGCGTTCGCTGCAATTTTGGCTAGTTCCGAAGACCATGCGTCCATGGTTAGGATCCGATCCTCCGGGATGAAAGGCGTGTAGAGTCGTTTCAGGGCCGTAATGGCCTCCGGTGACATGTCTGACGAGTAGATGTGTCCGATTACGATTCGCGGCGGGTATAGGAGGTCGCGGAGCGCGGAGCCGGGGACTATGAAGTCGGGATTGGAGAGGACATCAAAGGTGGCAGAGGGTGAGGCGGTTTCTTTCAGCTGGGGGGTTCCGTTAAACAATGAGAAGTGATGGAAGTTACTACTGCGACGTACCACTTTCTTGATTCGTGGGACGATGCCGCATGGTGCGGTGGTCTTTTGCACGATGATTTTATGGCCGGTGGAGACTTGCGCGATGGCAAGGAGAGCGGATTCCAGATGTGTGAGGTCTACTGTCGTTTCCTCGATCTAGTTTCGATCAGTATCTGTACTATTCCGAGGGGGGGGGGGCTCGTGAGAAAGTAAGGGAAGCAAGCGTACATCAGTTCCAACCCTCGTTTCGAGACACAGAAAAACCAAATCAGCCGGCGTAATGCCCGCATGCATATTCGTCGAGAAAGTCACATTATGTAACTTCCTAACCCTAGGAAGCTGCGATACGAACTCGCCGAACTCTGATTCCGGCTCCATCGAAGTCTGTGCCTGCGGCGATGCGATTTCTGCATCTTCGAATAGAAGCTCTTCTACACCTGGCTCGGAGATGGGAACTCTATCTGAATTCCACGCGGAAATGAGCCGTTCGTCGCTGTCGACGATGTAGAACTGGACATGTGGGTTCTGCGACGCCAGTACGAGACCCGTCAACGTGCCTGTGCTTGATGAATCAGCCCATCCACCTATGCGTTCGTTGACCAACATGAAGAAAGTCACCAAGAAGAGGAGAAGCAAAGACTCACCTACATATCCCGCCCCAATGATGCACGCACATCGTACATTCTCAACCTTACTCGGTCTGGTCACAGGTAGCGCCTGTAACTGGATCTCCTCAACACTGTCAGAATATGTGTGCCCCTTCACCACAACGCAAGGGGAGTCCTCGTAGCTCTGCTCGATGGTTTTATATTTTCGTCGCGAGAAGAAGATCGTCAGGCCAGCTAGTACGAGGAGAAAGGGTATGAATGGCATCATGTCGAGATTGACGGAGGGGCTAAGATAGGTAGTAAAGTTGGGTCTGCTCCAGGTGGTCTGTCCGCGACGAGCTAACTTGCTCTAATCTGTCGCAGCGAGAGTGCTTGTAGATTTGAATATGGATGCAGGCTAATGGGGACTCAGTGGCTCACGGGCGAGCGACGCGCCGTCTTCTTTTTTTTCTTGATTAATCCGTAGAGCTAGTTCCACTCTAACCAGCGAACTGCTCCGCCGGTATGCGTTGATTTAATCAGAATAGGCTAGATTGTTAGTCGATTAGACTATGAATAGATGTCTGAAGATAAAAAAGCGGTCTGAATAGGCACGTCGTTGGTATAGTTATCACCCTCAACCCAGCCACCTCATCGCCGCAATTCCTTCGCGGTTTCTCCCCTTGTGAGGAACCATTTGGCAAGGGGAGAACCAACGCCCTCAGTTATATGGCCAGCGACCAAGGCTACGGTGTACCGAGTCGTAGAATAAACGTCCCGTCTGGACAAATGGTTCGTCGGGGCTACGTGGTCCATGTCTTGGCGGCTGTTGTGTCGCCATTGTGGATGCGGTGGCGCGCGTTCAACGGTCGGGATTGACGTGGTTTGGTACTATAGTTTGGGTGCGCCATAATCACCAGAATCGACGGTCGCTCCTTTGGCTGATGGATGATGGATGATGGATGATGGATGATGGATCCCGGCGACAAGATGAACGCGTCCCGGGGACCGTCAGGGGACCGGTGCACGTGACCTGGTCAGCTGACCGGATCGACGGATCCTCCGTCCGGGTTCCACCTCTGGGGAATAATGAATTCATGAATCATGATGCAGATGAATCCTCAATCCATATCGTCCAGTCGGCCGAGAGGGCCAGGATGACCCGACTCCCCCGCAATCCGCAGCCAACGACTGTCGCCCGATTTCTGCTCGGCCGGCCCCAATTCGCTCGCTGTCTATTACCCCGAGGTCTCTCTGCGCTCTGCTCTCTGCCTTTTTTTCCTTTCTCCCGGTCTTCCTTTAAATAACTTCCCGAGCTCGTTGCAATCTCCCACCCGTCAGTCTTTCCTGCCAACTTTTTTCTCTGTCATCTATCCTCCTTTACCTCTTGACCGCAGCCATGAGTAAAGGCAAGCTCACCGGTGCTGATATTGCCCAGCACAACTCCCGTGACTCGTGCTGGGTGATTGTTCATGGGAAGGCCTACGACGTGACCGATTTCCTCCCCGGTATGTCTTGAATCGGCGGAAGCTTCCATTCTCCCCGGCAATGGTCACTGACAGCTGTTATAGAGCACCCCGGTGGCCAAAAAATCATCCTCAAGTATGCCGGCAAAGATGCGACCGAAGAATTCGACCCAATCCACCCCCCGGACACCCTGGACAAGTATCTCGATCACTCAAAACACCTGGGTGAAGTCGACATGAACACCGTCGAACAGGAGGAGAAGGCGGCGGATCCGGAGGAGGTAGAACGTCAAGACCGGGTCAAACTCATGCCTCCGCTAGCAGCATGCTACAACCTGATGGATTTCGAGTCGGTCGCACGCAGCGTGATGAAGAAGACGGCGTGGGCCTACTACTCCAGTGGCGCAGATGATGAGATTGTACGTGACAGTTGGTTATTTGTCAAAAAGACCTTCCAGCCATTGGGATATGCTAACGTGGACCTCTTCCCCAGACTATGCGCGAAAACCATTCCGCTTTTCACAAGATTTGGTTCCGACCTCGAATCCTAGTTGACGTTGAGAACGTCGACTTCTCGACCACAATGCTTGGCTCCAAATCCTCTATCCCCTTCTACGTCACTGCGACTGCCTTGGGCAAACTCGGCAACCCGGAGGGTGAGGTGGTATTGACGCGAGCCGCTCACAACCACGAGGTCATTCAGATGATCCCTACTCTCGCATCCTGCTCGTTCGACGAGATCGTGGACGCCAAGCAAGGTGATCAAGTGCAATGGTTGCAGCTGTATGTCAACAAGGACCGCAGCATCACCAAGGGTATCGTTGAGCACGCCGAGGCGCGCGGCTGCAAGGGACTCTTTATTACCGTCGATGCGCCCCAGCTGGGCCGTCGCGAAAAGGACATGCGGTCGAAATTCTCGGACGTCGGATCCAGTGTGCAGGCCTCGGGCGGTGACTCGGTCGACCGGTCCCAGGGCGCCGCGCGCGCCATCTCCTCGTTCATCGACCCCTCCCTCTCTTGGAAGGACATCCCCTGGTTCCAGTCCATTACTAAGATGCCAATCGTGCTGAAGGGCGTGCAGTGCGTTGAGGACGTTCTTCGTGCCGTCGAGATGGGCGTGCACGGTGTCGTTCTCTCCAACCACGGCGGTCGCCAACTCGACTTCGCGCGCTCCGCCATTGAGGTCCTCGCCGAAGTCATGCCCGTCCTGCGTGAGCGCGGCTGGGAGGACAAGATCGAGATCTTCATTGACGGCGGCGTCCGTCGTGCCACTGATATCCTGAAGGCACTCTGCCTCGGCGCCAAGGGCGTCGGCATCGGTCGCCCCTTCCTGTACGCCATGTCGACGTACGGCCAGGATGGCGTGGACCGCGCCATCCAGCTCCTCAAGGATGAGATGGAAATGAACATGCGGCTGATTGGAGCCCGCACTATCGCCGATCTTAACCCCAGTATGCTGGACGTGCGCGGTCTCGTCGCCGGTCACAGTGCGGCCGTGCCGTCGGATACGTTAACATTGCGGGCCTACGACCCTCTCCAGGCGCCTCGTTTCAGCGAAAAGGCCAAGCTTTAGGCTTGGTTACCTTGTCACCTCGGGTTCTTGCCCATTTGCCCACACGACTTACGTACCTGACCACCTTATCCCACGACTACTGGTACAATAGGTACTTACCATGCCCCATGTTCCATCCGTCCCCTTCGGATTGTATATACCCATTTATCGATTTATCGACCTTCATATATCTTCCATACGTTGGCAAACGCAGCTGTATTATAATGAAGACCAAGTCAGACATATATTCATGACGAGTCTAGAAGAAGCAACGAAAGAAAGCAAATTGAGTTTGATTTATTATATACATTGGCCTAAGACTAGAACTAAGAGATATCCAATCTTTCTCTCCTCCCGACTCTCACCGATTTTCTTCTCGCCTTGGTCACGTAACCTGCAGCCAATAAGCATACACGCCGTAGAGAGTAATTATTTGTAGACCCAAGAGTGGTCGCTGGTCGAATGTAACGTTCTGAGTACTCTCGAACCCTGCCACAATCGCACTGCCTTCCAGCATTGGCCCATAGCATAGACAGCGGTCTTGGTGCGTGGATATAGACCCGCTTTATACAAGCTTCACATAAACTTCCCGGATATTTATATCTCCTAAGAAATCAACTTACTTTCGATACTAAAACTTACTACAGCTGATGTACTAAGGCTTATTTCCTCGGTTATGGTAGGATGCAACTGGCTTGGGAAAGGCCCCTAAAAATTTTTTGATCTTCCTAATCTGGGCCCTTGTGGCATTAATGATAGTTCCAGTAATAATTTGTTCCATTTAGCTCCTGGAAATTTGATGCCATGCCCTTTCTGTCCATAATATGAACAGACTGGGCACGTTGGGCAGGCTTGAATAGTATGTCCTTCTTGGCGACAGTATCCATAGGGGCGCTCTGGGCAGAGCGACTGTACGGAGTACATGGCCTTTCGCGAAAGGTGGACCACACCAATCGACAACTGATCCACTGTGGGACATATGACAGGCAGGCTAAGCTATAATAGGTAAGTGTAAGTCCATATAAGCGAGGATCAGTGGTTTGATAGTTGTACGGAGTACTGCGCGCGGGCTGTAAAAGACTTCCCTCTGTTTCTCCTTCTTTGTACTCCGTATATACAGCCACAACTCCCCTCTCTAGATCGAGCTACTTCGAGTCGGATGGTGGAACTTCACAGCTCCACCACCTGCGGCCTATTCCCCAGCCTCCCCGAATCACCATACATGCAGGCTGCATTAACCAACCACCCGCACCCCATCTCCTCACCACCCCAGACCTTCGCCCATACGATACCCAAGACACCATAGCCGAGCACACGTGCCGCATCAACCCACGCAGATACATCGAACAGGTCCCTCAGGAAGCCGAAAAGCGAGCTGAAGCGCGAATAGCGCGCCCGACGCCGCCGCGCAAGACACAACCGCTCCCAGGCGCGCTGGCCTTCGTCCCAGAACACGGGCTCCCGGCCGTATGAGTGGTGGATATGCCCGAAGACATGCAGTGCGGGGCGTACGCGCCAGGCCTCGGCGAGGAGGTACGGACAGCCGGTAGAGTAGACGGGGGACATGTCGAGGTGAGATTGCGGCGGGGTGTGGGTGATTAGGATGTCTGTTGCTAGCGGGATGGTACCGGACCAGGCGTCATAGTGCGGGGGGTAGGTGAAGGCGTGCTCGGGGCCGAGGGACATCAGGGCGGGGACTTGAGGGGCGCCGTAAAGGGTTAGAGAGCGGGTCCGAGAGGGCGTTGTGGTTGCTGTTGTGATGAGAGACGACGGGGCAGAGGTGGTCGAAGCCGGAGGAGGAGGGAAGGAGAGGGTGACGGAGGAGTGTTGGAGGTAATGAATGTCACCCCATTCGATGCGAGTCGGGGAGTCGAATTCATCGAGAGATCGGAGAGAAGCGGTAGATGAGGAGACGGCTGAGAAGGAGGAGGCATCGCGGTCCTCGGGAAGACGGGAGCGCACGTCAAAGTAGCTATCGTGGTTGCCACAGACGACGACCTTGTGAGGGTGAGGCAGGGCGCGTAGCCAGTCGACGGCGGCTTGAATCTTGCGGACGCTGCCGTCATTTGTGAGGTCGCCGGCATGGATAAGAAGGTCACCATCGGGGATATCGGTCCATTCGAGGCTGTGGGTATCGGAGATGCAAACGACGCGGATTGAATGGGCGTCGGAGGGAGGTAGTCGAGGAGGCCCGCGGAGTCGTAGCAAACATTGGTGGAAAGGATAGAGGATGGCCGTGAGAGGAGAGGAGATGAAGTAGTCGGGTATCGAGCGGCGATTGTAGGGGTTGGACATGGTGTGAGGGTGTAAGAGAGAGAGAGAGGAGAGGAGAAAGAAAGAAGAGGGGAAAGAGGGGATTGGGATGCCGCCAGCAAGCAACCCGATCGGGGCTGGTGCCGTCGTCTGCGGAGGCCCGTGACTCTCCGCTGAGTCATCATTTCCCCGGCCACGTGGGCCTGCGGGGCTCCAAGTCTGCCATCCGTTTCAGGCAATCTACTTCCTTCTTTGTCTCATTTGGCCTGCTTTTTCTCTCCGGTCTCTCTCTCGCTCTCTCTCTCTCTCCTCTCTCTTATCTTCTCTCCTCTTCTCTCCTATTCCCTCTCATTCCTGCAACTTTCCAATCCTGAGACTCGCTCCATCCACTTGATCATATCCTGCCCCTCCCTGGGCCTATAGGAGCCCACCCCGGCTGCGTGCCATCGCTCCGTCATGGCCTCCAACTCCACTGACAGCCGCGCCACTCCACAAGGCGGCATTCTCGAGGGCGGGAATCCATCTCACTATGATCCCAAGAACCCCATTGTGGTTTTTATCATCCAGGCAGGACGATGACGCACCATGGAGGAGTCGTGATTCTAATGGCTAATAGGCCTCTATCATTATTATCTTCTGTCGCCTTCTGCACTGGCCTCTCTCCAAAATCCGTCAGCCCCGAGTCATCGCGGAAGTCATTGCCGGTGTTTTGCTGGGTCCGTCCGTGTTTGGCCGCATTCCAGGCTTCACGGAGGCCATCTTCCCGTCGCAGTCTATTCCAAATTTGAACCTGGTCGCCAATCTGGGCCTGATCCTCTTCCTCTTCTTGGTAGGTTTGGAGACAGATTTGCGATTTTTGGTCAGTAATTGGCGCGTGGCGGCCAGTGTGTCCGCCGCGGGGATGATCCTACCCTTTGGACTGGGCTCCGCCATTTCATATGGCCTATACAACACCTTTCGCGACGAACCCGGTACGGTTCCGATCAACTTCGGTACCTACCTGCTGTTCATCGGTATTGCAATGGCGATCACGGTATGTCCAATTCAAGTGCACATGTCGCTGCGTACCTAATCACGAATAGGCCTTCCCCGTGCTGTGCCGTATCCTCACGGAGTTGAAGTTACTCGGGACCAACGTCGGGGTAATCGTCCTATCAGCCGGTGTCGGTAACGATGTTGTCGGCTGGATTCTCCTGGCCCTTTGTGTTGCACTAGTCAATGCCGGTACCGGGTTAAACGCCCTCTGGGTACTTCTGGTTTGCATTGGATATGTACTGTTTCTGTCGTTCGTGTTCCGGCCTCTGTTCTTGCGATTCCTCAATCACACCGGCGCTTTGCAGAAGGGTCCCAGTCAGTCCGTCGTCGCTATTACGCTTCTCATTGCTCTCGCCTCATCGTTTTTTACGCAGGTTATTGGAGTTCATGCCATTTTTGGCGGATTCTTGATTGGTTTACTTTGCCCTCACGAAGGCGGGTTTGCCATCAAGTTGACCGAGAAAATAGAAGACCTGGTGGCCGCTCTTTTTCTGCCGCTATACTTCACCCTGTCCGGCTTGCAGACCAATCTGGGCTTACTTGATACCGGTGTGACGTGGGCCTATGTTATCGGGATCATTGCGATTGCCTTAATTGCGAAGGTTATCGGTGGCGCAGGTGCATCTAGGATGTGTGGACTCTTGTGGCGTGAGAGCTTTTCCATCGGCGTCTTGATGAGTTGTAAGGGCTTGGTAGAGCTGATTGTCTTGGTATGTTGCCTGGCTTGGAGCGCGTCACCTGATGCTAATAAGAGCGCAGAATATCGGGTTGCAAGCAAACATTCTCAGCACCCGCACGTTTACCATGTTCGTGGTCATGGCATTGGTTACAACCTTTGTGACTACTCCGGTGACTACTTTGCTGTACCCGAAGTGGTACCAAGATAAAGTAGTTCGCTGGCGCCGCGGAGAGATTGATTGGGAGGGCAACCCTATCCAGTCTGATAGTCGCGTCGACAGTGTGGCGATTGCTAAAGACGAGCTTCGGTCGAACGCCGTTCGGAAGCTTCTTGTGTATCTACGACTAGACGGTTTATCTAGTATTTGCACTTTGGCTGCGATTCTTGGACCTAGCACCGTTTCTCAGCCTTTAGCGCCCCAGATCCATCCGGACAAAAGGCGAACCATGACCGCCTCCCCGGAAGCCGCGGCAGAGGAGTCTGCGGCAACGGAAATTGAGGAGTCGCATGTCCTGCAGGTGCATGGAGTACGCTTGATGGAACTCACCGATCGAGACTCCAGTGTCATGAAGGTGTCGGAGATCGACGAGTATAGCCTGTCGGATCCGGTAGTCAACACGTTTCGAGCATTCGGCCAATGGCACGATCTTTCAATTATGGCCGGGGTGTCCGTTGTTCCTGAGTATTCTTTCGCCGACACCATCGTGGGTATGGCTCGCCAGGAGTCCAGTGATCTTCTTTTACTTCCATGGAGTGAAACTGGGACTGTCAGCGAACATCAAAGTGGGCTAGGCATCGACGAGGCTAGCCGATTCGCCAACGGCCCATACACGGATTTTGTCTCCAACGTGCTGGATCAAACCTCCTGTAGCGTTGGGGTTCTCGTCGAACGCAGTTCTTACGCGCCTGCGCCGCGCCGGCCCCTTGTGCCCAAGCAGTCTCTCAGCGCCCTCAGCGCTCGTGGCTCGTTATTGAGTAGGGCCCCTGCCGCGGCACGTTCTCACCACATTGTGCTGCCCTTCTTCGGTGGCGATGACGACCGCTTTGCTCTGCGTTTCGTTCTTCAGCTGGCCCAGAATGACCAGGTGACCGCGACTATAATTCAAATCGACGTAGCCGCGTTCCCACGGTCTGGGCCTGGCGACAGCGACAGTCCGAGCGAAACGGGGAGGGGGAAATCCGCAACACATGCCACGGCGAGAGTCCAGGAAGTAGAATACGACTCCAGTTTCTTTGTAGCCATGCGTGACTCTCTGTCCGAGGACTTGATGTCCCGGGTGGTCTTCAAGCGCATCTCGCCGGCCAAGGAGCAAGCTGACGCGGTACAACTAGCAGTGACAACTGTTAAAGAAGAGATGAGCCAGTCACCACGCAGGGCTGGCAACATGACGGTGGTCGGACGGCGCAACAATCGAGTCGACTCTGATTCGGGATTCAGCTCCACTCAGGAAGAAGTCGGGGTGGACGCGAGTCGAGCCCTAGGAGCGGTCGGGCAGGCTCTGGTACGCACGGAGAACCGTTTGGCTGGTAATCTGTTGGTTCTACGAGGACGACTGTAGTGCGTGACGTTTTTACAGGTTGCTCTCAGACCTGATGCTCTTTTTTCTTAATCTTTACGATTGATTTCGGGTGCCCGATCATGACAGAAGCCACGACGTTTGGATATATTTTACTGCGTACTCCGTATTTACAATTTGAACATTTTTGGTTACTTCTCCAAGTTTCATTCCTTCTCATGTCGGCGCTTCAATACTGAGCTACGAAGGGATGGCGGTATTGTTAGAAAGTAGCAAAAGCCTTTTTGACGTAGGCGGATAGCAGAGTAGCAATCCTGTCATCAGGCACACATTCTTCGGGTTCGCTGAACGAACTAAAAAGAAAATACAATTGATCAGCAAACCTGGCCAGGCATAGAGGGAGAACCAAAAAATTAAAAAAAAAAGAAGACCGCGCCAGCTCACGTCTTACACGGATTCTCATCACTATCACTAAAATCGATCACATCTTCTTCATCAGACAGAGGCAGCACGTTCGGACCCCTTGTCCACCGCATCGCCAACTTCTCTGGCAACAGGGGATTAACGTCAGCGATGCCCTTCACCTCCAGTCCCCAGCCCGAGCGATGAAAGACCTCGAATATCCGTCCTTCCTTTTCCCTCGCAAAAGCCACGATCTTCTTCAGCATTGCCGCAAATCGACCGATCCGATCCAGCTCGCTTTGCTGCCAGTCGCGAATGTCGTCCTGCATATCCTTAATGTCAACCTGCCTGAAGAGACCGCCCTGATGGTACCCAACCAGCGCGTTATGCATCTGGCGTGCCCAAAACCGCGCCATTTTCTGGTGATCCGTCACCTCCTGGTCTTCTTGCCAACGAAATATTGTACGCGCCTCCATATCGAAGACAGCTTCTTGCGGGATCGCCTCGCCCCCTTCAACAATCAGCAGTCGCTCGTTCCCATCCGCGTCGTAGCTACTCAGGGTCGTGAACTCGCCGCCAACAGGCGATTCACTCCCACTCCCCTTGCACTTTCTGCTGGGATTCCCATTATTGCATGCATGACCACTATGCACCTCCTCGCTCCGCGGCGCCAAATCCGTAAAATACCCATCCGTCTGGGACCGCATCACGCACTTCAACCCCCCAAAGTCATACTCCAGAACGCGATGATGCGACCTCGACCCTCTAACGTCCCTTTCCCAGCCCGTATACCAATCGAGAAACGGACTTGGGCACCTCTTGGGTTCAGGGTCCATCTCATCGAGGGAAGGCTTGCGAGGAAGGAAGAATACCGTCTTCCCAAACGCCTGGACTAGGACCCGAAAGGGCTGGGCGTTGGGCTTGAAGAATAAGCGCAAGAGGTGCTCGAAGGTCAGCGAGCAGGCGACAAGGTCGACAGAGCGGGTGTTGTAGGACGGATAGGTGTGCAGAATTGCTTCGATGGCCGGCTGTAGGGGGTAGGAAGGGTAATATGCCATGTCGGCGTCGTGGATGTAGGCCTTTAGATTGTGGCTAAGCGGCTGCGACGTGGTCAGGGGATACCAGGATCGTGGACGGCCTTAACTTATGTTTGCGAGTTTAGCCACGGAATATAGAGGGGGAGATAGGCATGAAGTGTACCTGGAATCATAATCATAGGAGTAACGTCCGCCACCCAATTGTAGGATGTCAGCATCCTGCAGTCTCTGATCTGTGGGGATTCGGACTGTGAGAGGGTACGGGGGACAAGCACCCATTGCCTAGGAATGGGAGATCTGGCAACAGGGGACTTTGAAAGTTCTTCCTTGCTGTCTATATCGGGAGGACGTCGGCTTTGACTAGGTTGAGATGGACTGGGCATTGTGATAGCAAACTTTGACACCCGGCGAGAAGGAGGGATTGCATGATCATGGCCATTCAGAATAAGATCCAGGAGTCAACATGAACCAATTTATCTACATTTCCATCTCTAATGTGCAACGGAGAATTCCGTTGCATGGTTGCACACGCGACAAATTTACAGGTTGTAAACCCATGGCTATCTCAACTCGCGAACACAGAATTATTGTATACCGGAAGCTACCATCCCCTTGGTCGATTATCTTTCTTAGCCCGGGGTAACCTGTCAAACTGCCCAATATGCTGACGCATGGAAGCTGGGAAGAATATCGATAATATAGACATGTGATTTAGCTAGTTGAGATGATTATTATGATGGCTGTCGAGGCAGAAGAGGTCTTTCTGGGTATTCAGATCATAATCATAGGTAAGGACTTGGTATGAATTGATAATTGATACATATTTTATCTACTCTTTATACTAGACTCCCGCCTCCTTACAGTCTTTTCAGCACGTCATTCAGCACCTCCTGAGTGCTGGCCTGACCGCCCATGTCAGGAGAGAGGTACTTGCCCTCGTCCAGGTTGCCATCGACTGCCGTGTAGATCTTGGCCGCAGCGCTCTCCTCACCCAAGAATTCCAGCATCAGCGCCACACTGCGCAACGTGGCGATCGGGTTGGCAATACCCTTGCCCTCGATGTCAGGGGCACTGCCATGGCAGGGCTCTCCGATAGCGAAGCCGTCACCGACGTTGGCGCTGGGGACCAGACCCAGACTGCCGACCAGAGCGGCGGCGCCGTCAGACAGGATATCACCGTAGAGGTTGGGAGCAACAATCACGTCGTAGTACTCGGGCTGGCGGAAGAGCTTGTAAACCATGGAGTCGACGATCTGCTCTTCCACTTCAACGGAGGAGAAGCGCTGGGCGGCCAGAGCCTTACGGGCCGTCTCACGGAACAGGCCATCGGTCTGGGATAGCACGTTGGACTTGTGGGTGATGGTCACCATAGGGTTGGTACGAAGGGCGGGCGCGGACGCCACGTCCCGGATCTTCTGACGGCGCAGGGCGATCTCACCGGCAATAGTAGAAATGCGCGATGACGCACTCTCGGAGATCCGCTTAATCGCCTCGGCTACCTTGCCATTAGGGGTATCCCTGCTCTGCTCCTCCTTCACATACAGGTCCTCGGTATTCTCACGCACGATAACCAGGTCGATAGGGTTACCGTGGCTGCCACCGGTGGTCGACTTGACCGGTCGGACGTTGGCATATAGGTCTAGTTTCTTGCGAAGAGCGACAATCGGAGACGAGTAGCCGGCGACCTTGGTGCTCGGGGAGCTATCCATGGGTAAAAACAACGCAGGTTAGTTGATTCATGTCTAAACTAGAAGATAAACGGGAGGGGAATGAACGCACCTGACAGCACCGAACAGAGCTCCATCGCACTCCTTTTTCAGAGTATCCACGGTCTTGTCAGGCAGCGCAGTTCCGGTGGTCTTGAAGGTGTCATAACCCGCATGCAGGTCAACGAAGCTGAATTTCAGGTTGAGGGAAGAAGGAAGAGATTCCAGGATCCTTCTACCGGCCTATAATCAATTATCTCACAGTTAGCATGGGGGAATTGCATTCTCTCCGTGTGGATTCTCCAGGTCAGTGTGCAGTTGAGTCATACCGGAATCACCTCCCGTCCGATACCATCACCAGGAATGAGACCTAGGACAAGGCGAGAAGATCAGTGAGTGCTCACACACAGAGGGACAAGGCCAATTAACCTATGCGAAGCGTGCGAGCAGCAGCCATAGCGAATGTTTTGAGGAGGAATAGGTCCGCGGAAGAAACGTCCGTTCGTCGGAGCCCGCAATCGGAGGGCTGTTATACACGGGTCGGAACAATAATATCCCGTGCATGAAGGTGCAAACAGTGCAAACAGCCCATCCTCCATGATCTCAATAGCTTGATACAACTTCTTTCGCTGGATTCCAGAGTCGTAGGTGATGAAGCTTCTGCCCGTAGAGTGCTCGAAAATACTCATCGCACCACAACCCTCAATCTTTCGATCATCTGTTTCCTCAGCCCAAACCTCAACGTCCTATTCCGGAAGTTGGTGCTCTGGGCGATGGTCTTAGCAATGGGTTCGAAGGGCTGCATTGCTGTATCAGTCGTGACAAAGACGATGGTTCCCTCCGCCATGAATGGAGCCGGACTGACTAGATGGCTTCGGGGGCGAAGATGCGTTCCGACTGCCTGATGGGCTGCATCTACTATGTCGAACCGCACTACCCATCCCCTCGTGCCATGTTCCCTTGCCCATATGGAGCCGCTCCCTAGTTACTCCGTTCATCGGTCGGTCAAGCCAACTCAGTTACTACGGAGTATTGCTCATATACTCCGTCGGTACTGCAGTACTGCAGCCCACCGAAGATATTCTGATTGGACAAGTCCAGGATCATCCACGAGGCCGGTCCGACCCGCCCTGCATGAGCCCCACCAGATGGAAGAATCCCCGGCCCCCAGTTCACGGAGCATTCGTGCTGTCAGCTGTGTACTAGGCTGCTAGTACTGGCCTGTAGCATGCAGAAAGGAGGCCGTGATCGAACTACTGTGCATGTGTATACGCAAGCAACCGGATGTGGGTTTGGCCACTTCAGACGCTCGTCTAGGTCTCATTCCATATGAACCGCCCAGGCAACCATTCGAGGGGCTCCGATGATATTAGGATATGTCTTATTTTTACGCGCTCGCAATTCCCAGTATTGGTACTGTTTCCATCCTATTCCTACATTGCCTGCCAAGCCCACACTATGCGAGTGTGCAACGTGTGCCTGAGGCTGTAAGGCATCCACGAGATTGCAACGCTGCACCCGCCCGCCATGACTACTCCGACCCATGGAAGGCTGCAGAAGAAACGAAGACTGCAGCAAGTGGGGCCTGCGGGACAAACGGAACCACAAATGCAAACATGCCAAACACCCTCGCCACTGCCTGAGGTCATCCCACCCAAAGGGATCCGCGCGACGGAGCCGGAGACACGGAAAGTCAAAGAGAATGGGAGTTAAGCGCCCCTCGGTTTCCTTTTTCCTCCAGGGTCGCAGAGGGTCAAGAAGAAAGCGCTAATATGCAACCACACTACCAACACCAGCATCGCTACTCGTCAACGGCGAGAGTACAGGCCCAAATAAGTCGGGGACGGAGCAGGAGACGGAGTTGAAGTCATGGAAAAAGGTCAGAATTGTGGGGCGAACGAAATAAATACTCGCTGGCTGAACCTTCGCTCGCGGTTGGTCCGGGACTCGGGAGGGAAAGGAGGAATTTATTAGGCAGGTCCGAGCCTGGGTGGCTGCCGTCGTCAACTTTTGAGCTCCTCCGTTCTCCATCCTGTTTGACTTGCGAACAATCTCGCTGGCAGATGGACTGATCAACATAATATGGCCACCGTGACGACTGCCCGCACGGCCAAGGAGTTGGGCCTGGAACCCGGCAGAGTGGTTCTTGCGTAGGTGTCTTGCTCACAGATTTACATTCCTGCCTATCGACATCCCTGTTCCAGGGTGGAATGCCCCGTCGATCTCTCGACTCTGCAGGTCTCGAACCAAAGTCATTAGACTCGTACTAACTAACAACAACTAGATTTAACGGCGCCGTTACAACCCGGATCATCCCCCATCCACAACGGGCCTTCGCCTTCGAAGTCACCTTCAACCCCTCGCAATGGCCCGATGCCTTGAAAGACCAGAAACCACCGAAACACTTTCACCCTATACAGGAAGAATACATCGAGGTATTAGAGGGGGTGCTATGCGTGGAGGACGACAACCAGGAATACTTACTAAGGCCGACGAGCGGGGAGTTTCTTATCCGGCCTTGGGTGAATCACCGCTGTTATCCGCCTGCCGGCTACGGGGGAGACATCAAGTTTCTGCTGGCGGGCGAGGAAACACCGGAGCCCTTTAGATTGGATACGATTTTCTTTGAAAACTGGTATGGGTATCAGGATGAGACGGTGGTGGCGGGGAAAGAGCCCGATTTGATCCAGGTCTTGTCGGTATGTGCTGTCTCTTGTCTGCACCTTCCTATGGCGATGCAAAGTAGAGGGGCTGGGCTAATCAAACTCCTCGGTTCTGATATAGATGTTCGATGCCGGCGGCTCCTACATGTCTTTCCCATGGTGGGTGCCCTTCGGGCGGACGTTGTCTATGACGCTGGGTGTCGTGGTTGGTCGATGGATCGGCGGGCTCCTAGGCTACCAACCCTATTATAAGAAGTGGACCTTCGATTGGGATTTGGCGTGTCGGAAGATGGAACAGTCGATATTCCAGCGACGGTTTGCGGTCCGCACGAAGACGGACTGACGGCCGACGACTCCGTATGATAATCAATTCCGACTTTGTTGATGCGTGTTCTTCTTGTTACTTTCTATTGATATCAGAATGGCGAGAGTAGGAATCTGTTACGCGAGCTTGGTGTGGAGGAATACCAACCATCCCCTCCTGCTGGGTTGAAGTAGGCTATCGAATAAGCGAGGGAGAACCAAAAGAGGAAAGAAAGTATAGGTCGGGCAGTAAAGCCTGTTAATTAGACAACCCCTCTGCTGTTAGAGTATAATTTAGTTTATGCTCCTTGAAAATCTTGTAATACTATGATCTGCTTTAAGGGTACACGGGCGTTTGATAAACGACGCCGAATCCTGCTTTTGGTACGCTTTTATATCGGACAGGTTGTTCACTGGAGGTAATGAGTAAATATTATTATTTAATAATTTCGGCTTTGATGCCGTTCAGACTAAAGGTGTCCCCTACTGTGAGATATGGGTTCGATATTGAGTTGGAAAATATTATGAATGAGCTTGGGGAGTCTAACGTGAACGAGGCAATCGGGACAGACTAGCTGCGCCAAGTAAATTTTTGCCCTCTATCAACCGGGGTTAGCTCTAATCTATTCAGAAGATCGAATGGTCTCTTAATAGAAAAAGGTCGAATTCACTGTACATATACTTTTGTCTTTTCCTGGTCTCTCCTTGTGTTATAATGTCCAAGGTATAGTTAAATGCAGACTTCGTGCCTCCAAGACAAAAGATTAAACCAGGAATCAATGTGATGTGTCTTATCTCAAAGTTCCAGGATGGTTATCTCTGCAAGCTCTATCAACATTGGCATCTCAAAGTGTATAGATTTTGTGGTGACTTCAAACAGAATGTCCGAGGGGCACAACCTTGGTACAAACTAAGTTGCCTTGCGGCGCGCGGCGGGTGCGCGAGGTAAACAATAATAAGTATAAGACACCGTCGACACATCCACAGTGTAGAAATAATTGGTTGTATCCGTTTTCTATTCTCGGCTTACGGAATTACAACCGCTGGAAGGCTCCCACCCCGTTTGTTTGTGCTCATCGAAAAGGATGGAGTGGCACAAAAGTAGCATTGCATTCTCGGTATTTAACTAGAAAGAAATCCATACATAGAGAGAGAACATTCTTCCCTGGGTCCTCACTCGATGAACTTACTATACCAGCACTATCTCCTGTCGCTCTCCAGACATCAATCTGAAGTCCTCCTTCCACTGCTCTCGCTTCTCATCCCCTTGTTTTCGATCAAGAATGTAATGACCGATTCTCTTGTAAGAAGATTCGCCACCCGCGCTCACTTCCTCCACGAGTAATCCCTCCCATTTCCCCAGCCAATCGTCCTCGATCAAGGCAGCGAGTAGATGCCGAGCGCCCGGCTTGGGTGTGAAACGCTCATCGTCGAGATCGACCTGGAGCCAGTGAAATCGCTCGCTATCTTCCCTCCAGAACTCATGCTGAATGACAGGCGTCCCGTCCGTCCAATCCACCTCCATGCAGAACGTTGTGATAGCAAGTTTCGAGGAACCTGTCTCACTCAAGCTTGATAGGTTGACAATTTCCGCCAGGTTGGTGCACTCCCTCAGGCGAAAGAAATACAATGTGCCATCCATCGATCCCCAGCTCCAGGAGGGAGTTGTGTGCTTCGCCGCGTCTATCTTACGGGCTCTTCGAACGCCTCGCCTATCCTCCAATGGTGGGACTTCGACGCGCCAATTAAGACTCCATGGGAGCATTTTCGCGAAATGACCGTGAACATATAGGTCGTTCATAGAGAGGGCCAATTGACTGCCGATAGTCGAAACCCCAGCTAAGCGACCTGCTTCTGGACAATCCAGCTCGCCATCGGTATATTCCTCCAGGATCTTCCACCAAAAGTCTCCAAGCTTTTCTGGATCAGAGCTGTCTGGGATTGCCTTCTGCGTCAATCCAAACTCCTCGGCGAGATGCCCAGGGCCTCGCGGAAGAGACTCGCTGGCGTTCGAAAGCTGGGCGCAACTCCAGAACAACTCTCCCAGACCGAAGCTGAGGACACGCGGAGACCAGAACCGCTCCTGCACGCTATCGGATCGATAAGCGAGTGGCTGATGGTAGAGGGAGTTTTCGAAGTAGTCCCATGGGACCGCGATGGCTGTGATATTGGTATTCTTGTCTTCTCCGATCAAGCCCGTAGTATCCACTTGGAAGGGGAGCTTTGCGTGCAGCGGACATGCCCCTAGGCAGCTCTCGTCGGGAGTCTTTGACCTCGCAAGAGCAAGGTTGAAGAGACAGTTCGTAAAAGTATGTTGTACTTGATCTTCGCTGTTTTTAGAATCCGGGTTTAGGCACAAGGCGTCGATCCAGAGATAGCGAATGAATAGGCCTTGGACGAGTTCGGCCGCCTCCCGAAAGGCAACTGGAAGCTCGCTAAGAGAGATGCTATTCTGGAGCTGTGCCATGGTGGAAGTAGATAGTTGAAGAAAGCTAGTATACGAGCCTCGACAATAGCTCACTGCTACGTAGGGACCCGAGATTTCCTTGTCGGTCGGAGAGATCAGTCGCACCGTCGACCCATCAATTTCAAGCAAATAGTCCGGGTAGAAGGCAGGCTGCGTATTCTTCCGACACCGTTGGCTATGGCCCTCTTGGCAGTCTGTCAACCAACCTTTGGCCGCGATCACGGCGTCTTGCAGCGGAAGAGATGAGCGTCTCTCGCGAATGGTCGGATTGAAGGTGACGGTCTCACTGGGGATGGCCATCAAAGACTGGCACTCCAGGACGTCGTTTCCATCCCTCGAGAAATCCAAGTCAAGTACTATCTGTGCCTGTGTCTCGTCTTGGTAGACGCGATAACTCATGGGGTTGACGAAAACGTCCTCGGGGTTGCCATATTTCTGGACCAGCTGCTGCATGAATGGATGGCAGATCGAACAACCACTTGCAGCTGCTTCGCTGAGAGATGCAACATCCGCATGATGGGTGGCCCACTCGGGGGCTTGAAACATACGCCGACACTGTTGGCAAAGCATGTCGAATGAGACGGGAAGAGAAAACAATGATAAAAACCAAATAAAACTGAACTAATGCAACGGGAACAGGCGGTCTCGGAAGCCAACAAGAGGATGAAGGGGAAAAGTTCGAAGAACGAGAAGCCGAACTGCCCAACAGCAACTGCCAATTTATAGAGACCGGTGATCGGCAGGATCACTGTCGTTACGAGATTCCGATTGGATGCGGGTGGCGATGCTTGTCCGACCTGTCATCCTGCGGTGTCGGTGACAAATCCTGCTGCCTGCCCAAAGGCTCAGATCCCTGATCTGTGACTGGATGCAACCTGAACAGAGAATGATGTGACGGGGAACAACCTGGGTAAACAGTGAAACCACTCAAACGGCATTCTATTCGCAATCTATCTACGGAGTACATGTGGCGTTATCCTCCATGAGGCTATATCAAAGATTTCACCTGGCGGTCGCTTCAAAGAATTAGAAAGTAATATCTTGCAATTTGGGGATAACAGATCCTTTATATATCGGTATCGGCATTGGCATTGGTATACATTCCGGAATTCGACATAGAGGAAAAGATAGAACCCACTATGCGAACAAGTACTTGGCAGCATGCTCGATATGGTCATCCGAAAACGAGGCCATGGTGTAGTAGCTGTGGTCGTAGTCGGGCTGGTAGCGCACTTTGACGCCCTCCACGCCGGCTTCTTTGGCGGTCTTTTCGAAATTCTCGGGGAGCAGCTGGCCTTGTTTGTAGAAGTTGTCGCCGGTTCCCTGCTTGCATCAGTCTTTTTTGTCTTCTCCTGTCCGAGGTGAGTAGATGTTGCCCATACCACGTCAATCAGCACATCCAAGGGGCCCTTCCACTTCTTCACCAATTCGGAAGCATCGTGCTCCTTCCACTTCTCCTGTTGATCATCTCCAAAGTATCCACCGAATGCCTTCTGGCCCCAGGGACAGTTGATGGGGTTGGAAATGGGAGCGAAAGCAGAGACGGACTTGTATTTCCCGGGGTTACGAAGGAACTGAAACCGGTTAGATCAATCCTCTGTCCTCCGCGGAATCCCGGCCCGAAGGTGATAGAGAGCATACCAAAGTCAAAGCCCCATGTCCGCCCATACTGTGGCCCGTGATACTGACGCGGCTCGAATCCAGCTGAGGGAAAGCAGCAAACACAGTCTTAGGCAGCTCCTCTGTCACGTAGGTGTACATGTTATATCCGGCATTATAGGGTGCCTTAGTAGCGTCGACGTAGAAACCGGCACCAGTTCCAAAGTCCCACGAGTCATTCTCGCCTTGGATGTCCAGCCCACCTAGAGAGATATGCCGTTAGTCATTGTCTGCAAGGCTGGCGGAGCTTTGTTCTCGTGGCCGTTGAGCCCAACGTACGAGGACTCGTGTCCGGGTACAACACGGCAATGCCCTTTTTGCTCGCGCCGTGTTGGAAGAAGCCCTTCTCGGAGCAATTATCGGCCGTGCAGGTCAAACCGGACAGATAGATCAACACGGGAACCTTTTGCGAAGGGTTTTGGTAGGCCTGAGGAGGCAGGTAAAGATTGAAGTTCATGTCGCATTTGGTGGAAGAGGCGGCATGGCTAAGTTTGAGGAGTTTTCCGCCGAAAGACGCGATCGTAGCCTTGGTTGTAACGGACATGGCGGCTGGTAGGGGTCGAGGATGAATTGTTGAATGGATGAGAGGGGGGGCGAGAGGGAAGAAAAAGAGAGAAGATGGCGGGGCTGTTTATGACGTGAGGGGATCCCGGTGAGGGGTGCCTCAGGCTGCCGTGGGGGGAGCTCCCCTCACCGGAAACCTTTGCCTTTTTCGGCAATCAACAGGGCAAACAATGCGGGGAAATTCTAGTCCTACTGGATGAGGACAGTCAGTACTCAGTAGCACATAGATCGATCCAACTCAGCATCGCTATCATAACCGGAATCACACCGTGAGAAAACCGCCTATGGAGATTCCGGACGAGCTTCAGTCTGTTAAAACACTCCTCGGCCCCGTTATCTCGGATATTCCCGATAACGAGGCCCCGATACCAGCCTAGCCTTGTTCTAATCCGTTCAGCACTCGAAGCCCGTAAACATGAGAAACTAGAAAGTCGCCGAGTCGGAGAAGTGGTGCACGATTGATTGCAATGCCAGCTTGCCTGTCTTCCTGCGAAAAGACTAAGGCAGGCCTACCATCAAACAAACCGAACCTCTGGATGCCCGATCTTAAATACGACCTTGACGAACCCGAATCCTGGCCTTTAGCAAGCAATCCAGTCGACCCAGTTGATGAATCCAGGGCAATGATATGTCCGAGTTACCGATGGTTAAGCTTGAGGAAGCTAATCCGCCATCCACGAATTTACAGCAGGCTCCGATGGCACCGGCTCCTCCTCATGAGAACCACCCAAAACCTCGCAGATTTCTGTACTCCTTGACGATTATGATGCTTTATGACATGATACATACGAATGGCGTTGGACTTTTCCTTTACGATGCGTTCTAACGTTTTGATGATTCTGCCGCGTCGTCTTTTATAGGACCCTCCCTGTTGTTGCACGCTACGCAGTCCACACGGATGTTCCAGAAGTACAGTACAACGACCAGCAGACCTAGGTAAGCTTTCTACTCTGAGTTTCCTAGCTCTACTGAAAAACAGCTGATCTGAGGGAAATGTTATTTCCTAGATACGTGGGAAGCCCATACCTACAGAAGGCTCCATCGCCAATGAAATGCCATGTGTAAGGTGTAGTGGTCCACCGAGAAGGCCCAGGGTGTTGTATTTAGTTAGGAGGAGCGCTGCCTTGATTACCATGCATTGATGTGGCGTAAGGGCGAACCACACCACGCACCGTCGCGTTTAGTGCGCGGCTACACCGTACGGAGTAAGCCCGTCGATGTCTCTCGTGCGGTGGTGGACGGTGGACCCGACGGACGGGCCATGGAGCGAATAGCGATTCAGGGTCCCCGTTGCTGATAAATATGAAGTTGGATAACTACCTCTCATCGAGTCATCAGGATTCATATCGTTGTGAGTACGAGGTGGTGTATAAATATTCGAGGTGGTACTGGTTGTTTGTCCAATATTTTTCCATCTTTCCAAGCACTGTTGTGTGGTTCCATCCAATTGAGTGCTCAAGTTGGTCTTTGCCATGTCATCGTCTAACGTCTGCACCACGTCCTTCCCTCTCAACAATGGTAAATACATGCCCCGTTGGCCTAGATAACCCATTAGTAAATACTGACCACGACATCCCAACTTCCAGGCATGAAAATGCCCGCCGTGGGCCTGGGAACATGGCAAGGTACGACAGCCCAGATCCAGATCAGAACCACACACCCAGCCAAAACAACTGACCCAAATACAGGATTACAAAGCCAAGCCAGCAACGACGAGCTACGAGACTCTATAGTCCACGCTCTCCACGCCGGATACCGCCTCCTCGACACGGCGCAGCGGTACGGCACCGAGCCTGTCGTCGGTGAAGCCATCCGAGCCTCAGGCATCCCCCGCAGCGAGATCACCCTCGTCACCAAGTTCCCAGGAAAATGGCACCACGATCCCGCGGGGGCTTTGCAGCAATCTCTCGACGCCCTGGGTCTTGACTACATCGACGTCTTCCTCATGCACTGGCCCTGTGCCACGGCCCCGGACTCCGGCACCCCGCTAGGCATCGATGAGTCACCCACGTTCGTCGAGACGTGGAAGCTGATGGAGAAGATCATCGGCCCGCGCTGTAAGTCCATCGGTGTTAGCAACTTCAGTCAGAAGACCCTGGACGCGTTGTTAGCTGAGGCGACTATCGTGCCGGTCGTGAACCAGGTGGAGTTGCATGCGCTGAACCCGAATCATAAACTGAGCGCGTATTGTCGGGAGAAGGGCATCATGGTGACGAGTTGGAGGTAAGTCGGCCTTTTGCTTCGTCGCTCTCTTCTCTGGTGGAGACTCAATCGCTGAACATGGAATTCTTGCATCAAGTACCCTGGGCGGAGGAGCTGAATTCGCCCCCCTTGCCGGAGAGATCCTCACCAACCCGTTGTTCAAGAACATCGCCGCCAACCACGGATGCTCGACCGGCGTCGTCTCGCTATCCTGGGCCGTGCAGCGTGGCATCAGCGTCATCCCCAAGAGTAGTTCACGGGCGCGCGTTGAGGAGAATCTCAGGTTGGTCACCCTCACCGAGGCCGAGATGGAGGAGCTGAACGAAGCGCACCGGACGATCGGTTCGCTCCGCATTGCGGATCATATCCCAATTATGAGAGGGGAGAAGGATGGTAAAACGACCTTCATGGGTTGGACGAACGAGGATTTTGGGTGGGAGGACGCTGAGGGAAAGTGGTTGCTCTAGAGTATTGTACAGTAGTATATCCTGTAAATAGAAAGACGATGTTTGCATGGTTTGGTGGTCCCCGGGTGGGGTCATGTCGCCGAAACTCTAAAAAACCACAGATTTCAGATGACTTTCTGGGTGTGGTAATGTTGAAAATAACACAATTTGTGTGGGCTCCAATGTGTACAGATCGCTGCCCTCTTCAAAAAGCATGTTAATTCTCTAAAGATTAAGTGTTATAGACACAAAGCTACCAGCTATCTAACTCCGGGTCCGTTTTGAATTGTCGCCTTTTTTTGCGACCGTGAGCGCTGATTTGGATGCTACAAGGCGCTGAGCTCTGTTTTCGTTAGATCGAGGTCTTCTGGCAGTCGGTCGGCCTGAAGCGGTCAGCTTGGCGTTGGCGGTCAGATTTGGGTTTGGCTTGGTTCTGCCGGTTGTTCCCGGTGCGCAACAACCATCTGCCGGTTTGCTGGCCTGAGGCAGGTTTTCTTCCAGAGCCGTAGATGGATGGCATACAGGTTTGAAATTAATTTCACATCAACCCCAATATCTAAGCACCAAAGCTGCGAAAGGTCGCATGATAATACGCACCAACCCTCAAAGTAACGCAGGTCTTGCTAACAACACAATGGTATACGGATGTGATCGATTCATATCTATCCACTACCGGCTAACTGGCTACACAAGACAATCCAATACTAACCCGAGACACAGGAGAGGAACAACCGATTTCGTACCATCTAAGACGCGAGATCTATTTTCAAGGCTAGAATAGAAGAAAAGAAACCCCGAAATCATATGCCGAGACTTATATCCGTGGGCACCAAAACACATATGCACTAGAGAGAGAGAAGACTGGAGATGATCGGGTTGAAGGCCTCCAGACAGAGCGAAAAGGGTAGAGGGTTGGAGCCCTGGCGCAAGTTGAACAGGGCGAAGTTCATTCGGGATAGTCTCGATGACAGTGCCTTGATCGTTCACGCACGAGGGGTTTCGGTACACTCGAAGTGATATCGCGGCTAGGTGGGATTGTTCGAAATCAACCAGTCACTCTAGACTAGCTCCCTTGAACCTCTTAGCAAGCTGTTCACTCTCGGACTTGGGAGACTCAGGCCTTGACGGGAGAAACCGCTTCTCGCGTTTGGGCACTGCGCGAGGAGGTTCGGCCGAACTCAGCCAGGGGCGCTTGGGGGGCCGCTCACCACTTTCCTGAAGAATTGTGACCAGGGTTGCCCACCCCGGAGAATTGATCAACTGTAGTCCGTCGGAGGGGTTCCGGGTGGTTGCGACGCGGCACAGGAGGGCTTCTTCGTCCTATTGATTGGAGAACGCAAGTGTTAGCGCGCCATGTAGACATGGCCATGATCTGGTAACCTTACCTTGCTGAAAGTCGAAAGAGAATGGAGGAAGTAGAGAAGGTGGAAGTCGGATACTGCTCGAATCGCCTTGTCGGGATCTCCATGGGCAACTAGCTTCTTAGCCACATGTCGAAGCTCCTGGCTTTCGCCGATCACCTCGCGGTTCTCGAGGGGGAAACTAGTGTCAGTGAAGAGAGGTGAAGACTCGGTGGGGAACCCATGCGTTAGGGTGACCAGAAGATATTCGACGGGGAAGCTGGGCTTTGCGTTCTGCTGAGCGCTCACGCCGTATTCGTTGATTTTGCGGTAGAAAACTTCGGGGATGTATCGTGACTCGTTCTCGGTGCCGTCTTCCTCTGATTGCACCAGCATGACGGACGGTTCTGCGGAGGGCTCAACGATATCGGCCCGTACCATTTCAACTCCGGCGACCGAAGCCTGATAGGCGCTCACCGTGATAGCTCCCTCCTCATCGCCGCTGAGGACGCAGGTGACAAAATTGGAACCGAATCGGCCCGTTCGACTCCATTTCGTTGCTTTCGGATGCTGCGCCTGCAATCGGGCCGCGAAGGTGATTTCCTGGGATGAGAGGTAGTAAGAGTCAATATGCCGTTTACAGATCACGGAGCCATCTCCTTGTCCGGCATCGAGTAGGTCGGTAAATATCACTCCGATCTTCTCCAGACCGCACAGACGAGCAACCTCATCCACCTCTTTCTCATTGGGCCATTCATGAAGCGTAATCCCATCGACTTCGTCTACCTGTGGTGGTTCGTAGATTGCTTGAACCACCGCCTTCACTCCCAAAGGCACCTCGGTGTACTCCTCGTAAGTACCGTAGAGGAAACCCAGGCGCTGGGCACCCGACTTCCGCCAGAAGTCTAGCAGCGAGTTGATGAGGTCGGGCGTTGAAAACTCCACATGGTCCACCATGCGGAACTCTTGGGGTTGCAAGCTGATGGCGCTAGGCTGGCACTTGGTGCAAATTCCCTCCGGCCACGACGGATGTCCGGATGGGCAATCTCGCTTTACTCGATAGTAGGGTTCGTTGAGGGGGGGCATGAAGGAGCTCTTGAGTTCGGATTTGTTGGTCGCAGCATTGAGTTTTCGCAGGTACGAATGGAACGACAGGTGCTTGATTTTCTTCTCGCCGAGATATTTGGGGTCGTAGGGCTCGAGGGGCATGCAGTAATCGCACATGCCCTTAGGGCCGTGCCTGCACATCTTCAAGTCTTTGTTGCGTTTGATCTTTCCATCCTTCTTATCCAGTGCGTTATCCAGCGGCGTTTGCTGCACCACATCCCAGGGGTTCTTAATCGTAACTGATGGTGAAACGGGCTGAGGGCGAATCGCGACTGTCTCGGTCTGCGGTACCGGGGCTCCATTCAAGCGGCGAGAGGACTCGTTGGTGGTGGCAGCTTGGCCGTTGGTCGACCCATCCTGTGGTCCCTCTTTGGTTTGATACCCAAGGAAGAGCTTGTCACCGTGCCTAAACCCAGGAGATCAGCAGCTCAAATCAAAGCACATCTCTCCCAAGCCACTGATCCTTGCCACAAACTGACCTTATACCAACTGCCTCAATCGAGACTCCTTGCAGAGTATTTAAAAGGCATTCTTCTCCACCAGTGCCTATCGGTCTGTTCGAGAGAATAAGCGAGGATGGATCAACGTCGTCGGGAAGGTGTTCGACAATCTAGAGAACATGGGACACTTGGTTAGCATTGGGCCGCTTTTCTTTATCACGGAAATAAGGCGCAAGCCAGAAGACGGCTTCTAGGACTCACCTTTTGCTCCAGAGATGGGAACGATTCCTGCGGGCTCACGGTCAACCGAAACTGACCGTTGCGGCTCTCGAATCTCAAAATGATCGGCCGAGACGCCATGACGAGAGCTCAAAAAGGGAAAAGGAAAGGGGACGTGGCAGAGAAGATAGATTGAATGAGACTGGCAATATATATGTATGACTTTAACGGGACATGTCGGGAGTGAATGATGATCCGATAAGGAGGAGAACAGAATGAAGGAATGAATGAAAGCCCACGGAGCTTCTCTCACTCTCTCTATCGTCATCGGTCGGCGCTTACACTCCGTTACCAGAACCCCGCAGAACCTCGCCGAAATCAGGCCCATTACAGGTAATCCCCTTACTGTAACTACTACGTTCAAACGAATCTATTCTCTCGATGCCGCAAATAATATTCATAGTATTCATACTATAAGAATTCCAGTTCATGGTTAATAGAAATCCTTTATTATGTTTCTACGCCTATATAGTGTATTGACATGCCAAGTCCTTTACGGGTATTTCTCACATCGTATCAACAAAAGAAAATAACATCAGATCATATACCTCCCATAATAAACGCCTAGATTAAACAGAAACGGTAAAGCAGATCGGGCCGGAAGCTCCCACAGGGTATCAGGAAACGATACGATTAGAGAATGTTGCACTTCTTGGGCAGACCGCAAGGTCCCTCGCTCGTCTCGTCCTTAGCCTGTTGGGTGTTCTGTCCCGACTGCTGTCCACTCTGCTTACTCTGCGCTGGTTTGGAGGTCTCCGATTCCGTGCTCTTCTGTTGCTGGGATGCGGCCGCAGAGGTCTCGGGCTTGGATTCCTCGCTGCCATGCAGTCAAGCGAAGCTGACCTTGGAGACGTGGTCGTAGAACGCCTTACCCTGCTCCTCGGCGATCTGCAGCTCGAGGGCAGTGGGCTGGCGGGAACCGTCGGCACCCTGTACCAGAGATTCCATGGTCAGTTAACGAATTCTTGTTATCCTTCAGATAATGATATGAGGACGGAAAACATACAGCGAAGGTACCGGCACCCCAGGCGCTACCGCCGTGGATCTCGTCCAGGTTGGACAGGAGAGGGAAGGTAGTCTTGTATCCGAGGGGAACGTAGATGAAACCGTGGTGGGCGAGAGTGCTCATGGCGGCAATAGCAGTGGACTCCTGGCCACCACCGAGGGTACCGGTGGAGACGAACAGACCGGCGTACTTGCCCCAGTATCCACCGGTGGCCCAGATACCGCCAGTCTGGTCCCAGAAGGCCTTCCACTGAGCAGGGAAGTTACCGTAACGAGTGGGGATACCGAAGAGCACGGCATCGTACTCCTTCAGCTTGTCGGGAGTAGCGATGGGGTGAGCGGACTTGGGGGGAGCGTGCATCTTAGCCAGGACTTCCTCCGGCAGAGTCTCGGCGATCCTGAGCATCAATTATAAGCAATTGAACTTCGCAACATCTCTCAATCGGTCGTCATAGAAGAGGTTGCTTACTGGAGGAGATCGGCGCTACCGCCGGCAGCTTCGATACCCTTCTTCTCAGCCTCGGCCAACTTCTGGATGTGGCCATACATGGAGTACTGTAGACATCACCAATTGGTTAGTTCGAATGTCCAGGACGAAGGGTTAGAAAGGGTGTGTGTGAGAGAGAGAGGTGGGGGATCGCAGAAGTATAGAAGTCACATACAAAGACAATAGCGATCTTGGGAGCCATGGTGACGGTATTGAGAGCTCTAAAGCAGAGGACTATGAACAAGCAAGAGGAGGGAGGGAGATGGAGTGAGAGGGGGAGAGGGGTACCGAACCAGCAGCTCTTTATAGTCGATTCCTGAGCAGCAACACCCCCAGCAAGCTTGAGCTGCGGGCCCCTTCCAGACCGTCCAAACGCTCTTCAGTCATCCGCCGTAATCGATTACAGATGCCCGCCAGAGTGGGGCCTCAGGCCAATCAGCGCCAGACCTTCCCGTTTAGCTGATTCTTACACAGCGTTGACAAATGAATCTCCCATGTATTATTGATCTCTGATTCAGATTCCTGTAAGACAATTTGCCGGTTTTGGTCTCTTCGTCTGCCGTGGATTTTCTTCCTAGTTTTGAATTTTTTGGGTTCTTTTTTTTTCTAGAATTCCGTTCCCCCTATGTCAATATTAAGAGGTAACTTCTATGTACTTCCTAAACGCCTCTAGTCATGATGTCACCTGCTACCTCGTCAATCCCTCTCCAACCGAGTACAACTGTCAAATGCGTATTCCCAACTCCAATGTCTGACCGGGTGCACCCTGGGGCCCACTCCTAATTTCTGCAGCCTATGGGAGACTTCGAGTCGTACATGATGCCATTTGTTGGCGCCGAAACAGTACTTTATCAACATACCCGACCCCAATCTGGTTAGGAACCTCATTCATCGCCCCGGAGTCCGGGCTTCGCCTGTCCGTGACCAAATGGTTCGATAGCTCAACAATTGGAGGGGGGGAAAGAAAGAAAGAAAAATGAAGTTGCCATTGGTACAAATTGCATTGGCGGGGTTAAGGTAGCCGTCAAATGCCTCGAATTGGGGGTATCTTGAGATGATCGTAGAAACTCCAAAATAAATTAACTCAAACACCGAATGCTGGTCAGAATCCCTCCCTTCGTCTGGACAGGATTCTTAACCCCGTCCTCGTCCCCTGAACCGACCGCGCATGAACCCCCCGCCGCGACCACGTTCGGACCTCCATTCTCGCTCCCGCTCCTTCTCCCTTTCTTGCTCCTCCCGGATCAGAATCTTCTCGCGCTCCAATTCCTCCTCGCTCTTCTCGACCCGGACTGACGGTCGCGGGAGATTCTCGCTCCATCGCGGATGGGCATTGACGCAGGCCTTTCCATCCGGACAGAATCCTGCCAAGTAGTATTGGCAAATGCGTCGACGCACGTGGCGTTTGGCGCATAGCGGTCCCAGCTGACAGTATCCCCGATCGTAATGTTCGCAAGGGGGAAGTCGAGCTTGTTCCCGCACGTGCTGGTAGAGACAGTCGTCGCCGTTGGGGCAGTAGCCGGACCGCGAGAAGGACTGACATTCCGGCATCCGGCGAAGGTTGTATTCATGCAGATATTCGCATTTCAGTCCCTTTTTGCAGAGGCCTTTGAGGAAATGCTTGCAGACCAGCGACCCGTGGGTTGTGGACGGTGCCAGTCCTGAGGCAGTGGTCGTCGACGTCGTGACTCGCGACGGGGTGGGATGGCGATCTGGGCACGCGGGCCCTAGGGGGCAGTGGCCCTCGCTGTAAGCCTTGCACACAGGGACATCGCTGGCGAGGCCGAAGCTAAAATTCTGGCGGAGGAAAGGTAGGAAGGAGAATTCGTCGTAGCTGGGGTCGCGCGCGTTGTCGGTGGATAGGATTTGCGCCGCAGCGTGGCTCACTTCTGCAGTCATGGCAGTGTAAATCTCCGGGGATGGTAGGAATCAGCTTCAGAACGGGGGATGAAGAAGAGACAATGAATTAATGTGAGCAAGTTGGAGGTCTGGAAGATGGCAGGAAGATCAAAGAGATCGTAAATGGAAAGCGGTGGCAATGAAACAATGGCGGCTTAGTCAGATACCAATCATGTTCATTGTGGAAAGAGATGGTTTCTTCTTGCTCACAACATTAATAATCCTCTATGAGATCCTTACTTTTTTGAAGGATGGAAAATGGTTTAATTCTCGGGCTTTATTCGTGGCTCAGTTGCCTTTGCCTAATGAATACTACATGTCATATCCCCCAACTTACCTAGGTAGACTTCCGGCTACTATATAGTTAAAGGGCCTCTGATCCCGGATCATCTAACTAACGTATTTCACTACCGAGCGGCGCACCTGTGTATCCCATACTAATCCAGCGTTTTTCGACCTCTAATATCTTAACTAAACTTTGTCTAATCTGCTTTATATTTGTAAATTAATATATTGGGATAAAGTAAATTTAAATATTAAATTTATATAGGACATACTTCTCTATATCTTCTAGTAATATATATTACATTGTATTTTACTGTATTTTATCTTAACCTAGTATAACAGATCACATACTGGTCTATATATAACCATGCTAGAAATGGATATTCCAGAAGTATATATATAGCTGTTATCAACATATTATTACAATGGGGCCAATGGTGGTTGAGATATTGAAGATCGAAAAACGCTTGATTAGTATGGGATACACAGGTGCGCCGCTCGGTAGTGAAATACGTTAACTAGTTACAATTGTGGCCGCGGAAGATGACTAAACCGCTAATATCATCGCCTTGCTTAACCGGACCGATCATGCAACCGATCAATATGAACCGTATGATTTATGACGATCTTGAAGCCTCTAAGATTGCATAAATATCGGCTTCTTTATCGTGTAGTTAGAAGAATCAAGACCTTCATTCATTTGAATATGATCATATTCCTTGGCTGAATAATCGCTTCTTCAATAGACCCACATAATTTCTGCCACAACAATCATCTATCAGCCGGATTGACTTAGACTATTTTCCAACCTTTTTCAAGTCCGAACGCCATGATATCACCTGTCAAGTTTTATTCTAACATATTTCTCTTGAGATTTTGATTGGTCAGTTAATGAAAGAGCATTTTCCTGATCTTTTCTCATCAGTGGAATTTCTAAGGCAGAGCCTTGTCATAGAGAAAGCACACTTGGTGGACAAAGCTTAATTTGATTGATCTAAGCGGCTACGGAGTCTGCAAGACCCCAAAGTTCGGAATTCCTACAATTTCGGAAGATGTGGAAACTGATATGTGGGGGCTGAATTCAATGCTGAATAGCCTTGTGGTTAAAAACTCTTTTATCAAGTATTACACCTCGTTTTGTCGGCCTTTGAGGTACACAGACCTAAGAACCATCTCCGAGAGGGCCCGATCCGACATTAGTTCCCATGCTACTCGACTACTAGGCACCCAGCAGCCAACCAAACCGACCAACAACATCGCTAGGTTTGGAGTGCAAATTTCGCTAAATTCTCAGCCCGTTTTGCCAAACCACAATAAATGGGGGCTAGGGAACGCTACTGGAGCGATGCAACCCCAATGGTACCAAAACGAGCCTCATATCTCTGTTCCACCAGGGATTCAATGCACAGGGCTGTGCTCAACCCCGAGCTAGTTGCCATGGCTGTGACTCATGGCCTGTGATATTCTCTTTCTGGGGCTAAAGTCCGGGGCTAGCAGTTGGATTGTACATGAAACTCTCGATGTCTAGCCTGTTTGGGTAGTTTGGGCCTCATGGTCCGTATATCATAACCGGAATGGGAGTTCGAACAAGGCCTTGCCCCTGGTCAACGGCTTTCCGAATTTACTATTTACTGGGCCTTGTCCCTCGTGCGAACTTTTCTGCTCTTTCTGCTTTTTCTAATCGAAATTTCATACCTGACGAACATCTGCGTCTATCAATTCACATTTATTCACTTTTTTTTTTCCTGTGCTCCACGCAAGATGAAGACCTCATTCCTACTCATCGCGGCTCTCGCCGGAATATCCATTGCCGAGGACACCACGACCGTCGGCTACTTCGGTGCTGACTGGACCAGCATCGAGATCCCCAGGTACAAGAGCACCGCCGCCAGCGTGGCCGGTATCAACGCCGTGGCGACCACCTACGCCGTGGCCTGTCTCAAAGACGCACCCACCTCCGACTGCCACATCGACAAGCCCTGGACCCTCATCCAGGGCTCCGAGACCTACAGCTTCACCGGCGTCTACACCGCCTGGGAATCCGGCAAAGATAAAGACAACGGCGTCACCGTTACCCGCGAGCTACAGTGCTCTTTCACCTCCTTCTCTGAATCCGCTGGCTGCTCTCTTAGCTACGAGGCGACCGGGAAGATGGACGGCACGTCCTATTCGACCGGCACGACTAGCTCGTCGACCTTCGGCACCGATAAGGTCGATTACTACGAAATGCCGGTGACTGCCGGGTTATCGTCGTTCACGGCTCCTCAGGCAACTGAGACGCCAGATGCTGCGAGGGCTGCAGGCCCTGCTAGGGCTTTGATCACTGCGGCTCCGTTGGCGGCTGCGGCTGCGGTTGCTATTTTCTAGTTCAATGATGATCTTGTTTTTGTCGGGATGATTCAATATTATTAATTTTGTTTCTGTGAATCTATGATAGCGTGGACAAAGAATTTGGGGAACGAGGGAAAGCGATCATAATGATATACTATAATCTTCGACCAGTGCTTTCAAACGGTCGTCAACTGATAAGATAATGGCATTGTTTGATCTGAATACTACTGTACATCATATATATACACACTACATACTTTGGGCTGATGTTTGCTATTTCCGGCGAAATCAAGTGGCCTATCAAATGCGTTTTTTCGCGACTTAGAGCCATCACAGGTCTGAGTCAGTATCGATCTTCGGTCTCGCAAACTCTATCTCGATGTGATGTCAGTTAGATCTCTAACTCTAAATAAATCGCCCATTGGGAAAGAATTGCTGCCCTCGGGCTTGACCTGTCGTACTTCGAGCCACTCTGGAAGGTAGGGGTTGAGTGGGCATGAGAAGACTGCTTATTTAGGGCTAAATTGAATCCTTTTTAGAGACTTAACGGAAAGCATGATAGTTGACTGAAAAAACTATTAAAGGTCTTCAAGCTTATAGGCGTAAAGTAACATTTACAGCGTCCCTTCAAATCATGGAAATGACATGATGCGCAAACGGTGGACTACGGCTATTTGGCTGACATGACGGAACGCATGTGCAATAGAATCCAAAGCGATCCTAATCAGATTGGAAATGGAAAGAACCTGTCTCGGTCCATAGTGGAATTAAATTACCCCATCCGATTACCTAGCGCATTGAGGCTGGAATTAGAACACGAATAGCATCGACTCGTATTTCGACTAATGTTGACGGTCGGAGGGCAGCATCGAACCAGTACTCCGCAGATCCGATATGGCCCACTAAGATCTACTGTGGGCATACAGCGTACGGAGTACGGTGTGATATGTAAGGCAGTCTGTCATCCCCCACGCCAGCCATGCCGCCTTACTTGGAACACGGCCAAGCTGCAACAAGCCCAATAATGCGATGGTTACTTGGTTTCGGTTGCCCCTGCATACAGGAATCACATGCCTCGCCTTCACAGCCAAAGCACCGGCCAAATGCTCAGCTTGATATTCCGCGATCGGCAAAGGACTTTTGCGAAGCCCGACGGATGGCGTGGGTTGACGGAGGCCCAAGTCCATGTTTGGTCGGAGAGGCCAAGGAAGCCCTTCTCAGTAGGAAATAAGGTGGCACGTGCTGTTACCTATGGGCAGGGGCAATTCTCTCCAGAATCAGACCGATAGACAGACGGAAGACATGGCTTGTACTCCGTATGATTGACGCAAGAGTGATCCTTGACTATCCGAGCGCCAGTCAGATCGCAAGGCAGGCATTGTCATGCGGGGATGAAAATCGCTAGTCGGCGGCTGCATTTTCTCCCCACAAGCTCCCAGGTCTAGCGAACGAGGCCGGAAAAAGCAACGAGCATGAGAAGAAAAACCTTAAGGAGGAATAATTTCAAGGAAGATCCTTCCTCTCAAATCCGATCTCTCAGTCCGAACGGAAACCATCTTTCATCTTTGCATTCTATTGGCGCGCGGAGTAGACCACTTGTTGATCCAAGCTGACATTTGGTGCGGATGGTCCGATCCACTTCTCAGGGAGAAATCAGAAAAGGGCGCAAAAAAAAAGGGCGTCACCTCCCCAGGCCCACGGACTCTCACCGACGACGGCCCGTCCGATCCATTAAACGCCCCCCTCTGCCTAATCCGTAATCATCGACTGCAGCCAAAATGGTCACGATCTCATCTCTCGTCGGAGGCTTATACAGAGAGAAAAAATAGGTGGGGGTGGACATCGTCCGCTCGACGGTTGGGCCTTCAGTTCTGATCAGCAAAGACTCTTTGGGGTGCTATGCAGACAGGCTGGAGAACAAGAAACCGAAGCAGTCAGCGGGGGGCGCCATTTTCTCTCATTGACGGGGAGTATGCGCGTCGGGTGAGGTGCATGGCATTTATGTCATTTTGCTGCTTTCTTGCCTTGTTGCCTTCTAGCGGATTGACTCAGCATGGAGGCTTTTTATTATTATTAATTTTTAATTATTGTCAGTGGCCGAGGGATGCCAACGCCCAAGACGAAGACGAAGATGACGAGGCAGAGAAAGAGAAAGAGGAAATGCATAAAACAATTAAAAAAATTAAAACTGCGCAAAGCACCACACGTGACCCCCGCCGTAATAGGCAGTTGCGCTCTCATCGCCTTCTCTCTGGTCTTTCCTCTGCTTCTTCCTCCTTCTCTTCTTCTTCTTCTTCTTCTTCTCATCTTGTTCTTGTATGATTATTGATTGTTTATCTCTCCGATCCTTCTGTCAGCCCTATTCTCCTCCCCCTCTTTATACATCGCCCGTCATGTTCTCCGGATCCCTCTTCCCCCACTGGCGGCGCAAGGCCGCCGAGCGGTCCAGTAACAGCTCGTATGAAGTCCCATTCTACTTGAATGCGGCGTACTATCCGAATTGGAGAATCTACCGTCAACAAGCTCCATCCTCGCTCAGACTGGGATTCGTCTCGCATGTCTTCTACGCGTTTGCTTGGTATTAGTCTTACACAACCGCAGGGGAATCCTTCGCCTGACTCTGGTTGCAGACAGTCATTAATCAGCCTATTTTCTTTCTAGGGTCAAAGAAGACGGCACGGTCTATGTGGATCTCCCGCCCACGCCCCTTTCACTCGGAGGGACGTGAATTATTGGGGTCGGATGGTTTGCTGACCAATACGTCGAGTTCTAGTTGAGTGATGAATGGGCGGATGTGCAGATGCCGGTGGACGGCACGCAAGGCTGTATCCGGGCGTTCACGCAGTTGAAATCGCAGTACCCCAAGCTAAAGGTTGTCTTGTCCGTTGGGGGAGGGGGAAAAGGAAGCGAAAACTTCGCGGGCGTGGCCCGCAGCCAAGCCCGCGTGGAGACCTTCGCTCGGACGGCCAGGCAGCTGGTGGACCAGTTCGGTCTGGATGGCATCGATGGTAGAATCGGATCCTTCGTACGCCCTCAATCATCTGATTCGCGGTACTGACCCTCTTGCCAGTTGATTGGGAGCACCCAGCGGACCCTCAGCAGGGACTCGATTATGTGCGTCTTCTGGCGCGACTCAGGGAGGCGTTGCCTGCGCCGCGATACGTATTGGCGACTTGTCTCCCGGCGGGACAGTGGGCTCTCCGGAATATTGACCTGTCCAAAGCGCAGATGTATCTGGACCTTATAAATATCATGACCTATGACTTTTCGGGGCCTTGGACGAATGAGACAGGTCACCACGCGCAACTCTATGGACGCTCTCCGGGAGCTGTCTCGTGTCATTCCTCGGTGTCATATGTTCTATCCCAGGGTGTCGATCCGAAGAAGCTTCTACTAGGTATTCCCGCCTATGGTCGGTCTTTTCTCGACAGTAGCAAACCGGGACAGCGTTATGCCGGCTGCGGCGGGGAGGATGGGGTATTCGACTACAACGCCCTGCCTCGGCCCGGGGCTAAAGAGCACCACGACGATAAACTTGGGGCGGCATATTGCTCGGGAGGGGATGGTGGTTTCGTGACTTACGACACTCCGCGAACGGTGCAGCAAAAGGCGAAATTCGTCACCAGGTCCAAGCTTGGAGGGCTATTTTATTGGCATATCGGAGGAGATGCCCAGGGCCCTCGGAGCCTGATTGAAACTGGCTATAACACGCTCCACGAAATGTAACGGACCCAAAGGAACCATCGAAAAGAACCAGCGTGTGCAGGGAACGAGGAAAGAACGCCAAGAAGGGGAGGGGCTAAAATTGAAGGCTCGCGTGTGTTTGAGTAACTTTTTATGGTATCCGTATCAAATGAGAAAATGCATGTCCATTAGTCTGCTTGTATATTGAATTGTCTTATTTGTTTTTTGGTCAGTTTTAACGATGGCAGAGTCGTTTGAAACCCGGGCAGAGGATGATTTGATTCAAAGGAGGTCACCGCCACAACAAGAACAAGCATCCTTCTGCGTCATGAAGATCAACAAAATCCCCATAGATGCTGTTCCCAATCGGGTTAGTCCGACCGTCCGATGTTCGCTGCCTAAAAACAATGACAACCGGGGACGGACGTCATCCTTGAATTCCAACGTCTCCATCTTTTAGATCCCATTCCGGTCCTCTCCCCATGTCTGTCGAATGGAGCTCGGATCCTCCCCCCGCGTATGGGGAGTTGGACTCCTCCCGTCTGGCTCCCCCGGGTCATGGCATCGGTCAGAGCCGCTTCTTTCGTTCCACGGCCTCTCTAGCACTAGACCCCTCGGCAGGCGGCGACGAGAAGCGTCGATTATTGCTGATCTACGTTCATGGTTTCATGGGCTCCGAGGAAAGTTTTCAAAACTTTCCGAAACACCTTCATGATCTACTCACCATCTCACTGAGCGAAAGCCATGTGGTCTACACCAAAGTTTATCCGCGGTATAAGACTCGCGGGCCGATCCATGTTGCGCGAGACCACTTTAGTCAATGGTATGCGAGTCTTGTCTCTGAATATAATGTATTCAAGCAATCACAATACTCATTGAGCGAACAGGTTGTCCCCACATGAGGCACCTGACCTCGATGTCATCCTCCTCGGCCACAGTCTCGGTGGCATCGTCTCCTCTGAGGTGGCATTACTGTCACGGAATCACCGCTTGAAACATCGCATCTTAGGCCTTGTGAATTTCGACGTTCCATTCCTAGGTCTTAATCCTCGAGTGGTGGCTACCGGTATTGGGAGCTTATTCCATCGCTCCTCAGACGATGCTAGCGATCCTGAGGCACCTTCTTCTCCCGGGGGATTCAACTTTCCAGATCAGAATCAGACATTCGACCCGACATTCCCCAACGATCTCCACCTGACAAAACGGAAGGGCTGGAGTGGAGCCCGTCATTTTATCTCCAAATACTCAGAAAATCTGTCGCGGTCCCTCGTGCGGTATTTCTTTTCATACTATGACCATGCGGGGTGCATGAACAATTATCCTGAGTTGATCAGACGGCATCGGAAATTAATCGAACTAGAGGCCATTGATGACTGGAACACGCCTGCCGACTCGGGAGTCAACCGGATCCGATTTGTGAATTACTTCACGACGAGTACCGGACCTGTGAAAAAGGCTAAGAAGGGCAGTGCTCAGGACGAGCGATTACGAAGCGACTCAGATGCTTCATCCACGTCGCAACCTGACATCAAAGCACAGGAAGAAACCCAGACACACACCACTGTTGATGAGGAGCATGGTGACGTTATAGCCAAACATACTCAAGATCACGCAAATGACCTCGACAGCGGTCATGGCGATGGCGACGAGGAAAACTCCCCTTCCAAATCCCTCCGAAAATTCTGCTACCTTCCCAAAGACTCCATAAAAGGACGAGACGACCTCTGGGTTCCCGTACTCATGGAAGGTGTGGACGAGGTGGTAGCCCACCAGTCCATGTTTCTGCCGCGAAACATCTACTACGACCGGTTGGTGGGCGACACGGCGTCGCGTATCGAATCCTGGATCCATGACGATCTCACGAAACGGGCTGTTTTGGACGAAGGACTCGGCAAGTCTGCGTCTACTGGGGTGGGTGGATGATGAGCTTCCCCATCTCTTTGTCCTCGGTCCCGTGTCATGGTCTGTATCATTATCCTCGATGCTCGATCCACTACGCCTTGGGCTATGGTAGTATGTCCCAAAAAAAAAAACATCAACCAGACTTCACTCGAAGGTAGTCTTTCATGATTAAGTTCTCCGTTAAGCGGATCCATTCATGATCGAATGAAAGTCCATTTCATGTTATTATCGACTCAACAACCTCAGAACCGGAAGGTCCAAATATACCCTATTTCCAATGCAATCTACGAAGAAGGCATGAGACAGAAGAAAAAGAAGAATAAAAAGATAGCACACGACAATTTTACAAATTACAGGATTAATCAACCCCATGTGTGGAAAATAGGATAAAAGACAATCACAGCTACCATCGCATATTGCTAGAATTTATTGCATACTTTGTTGCTTTTATTACATCATCAATTTCTTTTTGACCAGTATATGCAGTAGAAAGCTGGATATCATTTCATTAACTAATTCTTATGTATTGCGATATCTTTTCGTTTTGCTTGCATGAGAAATTGTACTCATTCCTTTTCTAGCTTTCATAATCAGCAGGTTGTAGCAAAATGAAGCACAATGAAACAGCTATACTCCTTTAGGAATCTCACTGGTCTATCTGTCTAATCAAGTCTATACATGTAGTGTAAACAAAGAGGCCCAAAAAAAACAAAAAGCCATATCTCATAGGTAACCATACCGTATTACACGGCCAGCCAGTCAGTTTCAGTTAGTCACATCAAAAAAGTAATTAAATATTAAAAGCAAATTAAGCAACGATCTTGGCAAACACTTCCCGGATCTCCTCGATACCTTTCTCCTGCGCAAGAAGCAAGCCCAACAGAATGCGCGAGTGCGATGGGTTCAGGTATCCGCTGGCAATCTGGGCCTTGTCGTCGAGGGTGGGCACCTCGCCGTTGCCGGTACGGGTGCTGACCACGACGGGGATTTGCGAGGACTTCACGACGTTGTGGATGGCGTTGCGGGCGGAGGTGCCGATGGTGCCTGCGCCGGAGCCGGCGAACTGGTTCGAGTGTTAGTGACGGGATGATAGGAACGGTAAGGGGAGTTCAAAACGTACCACAAGACCCTTGGCGCCGTTGTCGACGGCCGAGTAAACGGTGTCGTTCTTCATGTCCTCGTAAGCGTAAAGGATGTCAACGCGAGGGATGGACTTGATGTTGCTGACGTCGAAGGCCGTCTTGCCGGTGGGTTCCACGGCCGGATAGAAGAAGTAGGGGCTGTTGGAGACGAGCTCGCCCAGGTTGCCCATCTCGGGGGCCTTGAAGGTGTCCATGGTGTTGGCGTTGGTCTTGGAGGCGTAGAAGGCTGAGACGATGCGGTCGTTCAGAACGATCATGGCACCGCGGTCCCGGGCTTCGGGACTGGACGCCACGGTCACGGCCTCCAGGAGGTTGTAGGGGCCGTCAGCCGAGATGGCGGTCGACGGGCGCATGGAGCCGACGATCACGACGGGCTTGTGGCAGTTGACGGTGGCGTCGAGGAAGAAGGCGGTCTCCTCCAGAGTGTCAGTGCCGTGGGTGACGATGGCGCCGGACATGGTGGGATCCTTGCAGACGACCTCATTGATCTGCTTGGCCATGCGCAGCAGGAGAGTCGAGGAGATGTCCTCGCTTCCCACGTTGGTGAACTGAACGGCCGCGACGTTGGCCACGTCGAGCATCTCCGGTGTCTTCTTGATCAGTTTCTCGATGGGGACGGCACCGGACTTGTACCCTGTGGTTGCCGTTCTGTCGGCGCTGTAGCCGGCAATCGTGCCACCTACGACATTGTGAGTTTGACTGATACTATATAGACCGCAAGCGAAGGGAAAGTGACGCACCTGTAGCGAAGAGGGTGACGTTGGGCAGAGTGGTGTTCATCTGGGTGAAGTTGAGGCCATTGGAGTTGGTGTAGGCGTAGGTCGCGTTGGAGTCACTGCCAGCACGAGTATAGAGAAGGGGAGAGGCCTGGCTGGCAGCCACCAAGGCCGACATGGCGAGAGACTTGAGGCTGAAACCCATGATGAATACTGCCCACGGCTAGAATTGCGTCGAGGAGATTGAGGGAGACGCTTGTTACTTGTCTTGGATGCCGACTAGAAGAGACCTACTTGACATCGCGGATGCCATGGACAGTTATATAGAGCGAGCAGGGATCCAATTTCGAGGCAGGTGGGTTCTTCCGGGAAAAACCCGAGATGCCCAGCATCGGATGACGATAGCATCGAAGCGGCCGAAGGTGAGGGAATTCTTGGAATGTTGATCATCAATCACCAAGGTGGCCTAACAAGGAAGTTGGAGAACATCTCCAAAAATCCAAATCGACCGGGCGGATCCAAATTTCAATTATCTAATAGTGGGTGCAAGATAGATCAATGATTGACCGAGCCAGCGTTTCGACGGCCAACTCAATTGCTAATAGATTGGGGTGCCAAGTTGACTAGGTTGCCGTTGATAGTGGGGCTGCGATCCGGTGCAGAAACGGCAGAGGGATTCGATCTGATATTTCGAGTTGGAGGGAGAAGAGGAAGAAGAAGAAACAGAAGAAAAAGCAAAGGAAGGAAGCCACGGGACGGTGTCAAGTGACCGCATGCAACGAGGGTTCCCGGACTTCCCAACTTCCCAACCTCCCTCAGTAAATGCCGTACTTTTCGTTCGGGCAGCTCTCAACGAGGCGATGGATGCAGGTCGCGTGGTAGGGGCAGTGTCGGAGGGTCTCGTCATTATCTTCTTCGTCTACTAAAGCGAGACCGCTACCTTTCTCCACCAACCATTTCGGCTTCCCCTTGATCCGGTGCAGGTCGAACTCGCAAAGATGAAAGTCGATGATCAAAGCCCGGTCTAGATCGGTATTCCACAGAATATTTCGCGATGCAAGGTCCTAATGCAGGACCCCCAGGGACCGAATCTCTTTCTCCGCCCTCGCTATGCTCTTGTTCTTGTTCTTGACATCGGTCTCGGTCCTGTCTAATGAATCTCCTCCCCACCCCATGAGTATCATATGCCGAATCTTCCCGGCCCCATGAAGGTGATATGTCTTCTGCATGTTGACTTTCCCAGGAAAATTGGAACTGCCGATCCCTGCGTGGGAGAGAGCATCCGGTAAACAGCGGCCTCCCGTTTAAGCTGCGGCCACAGAAAACATGCAGTTCCTTTTCCCACGACGGTATACCCATACCTGACGCTGGTAAGCTTAAATGGCGCGCCGGATAATCCACAGGATCCCATTGGCTTGGCGTTTTCGAGGCATTCATCCACTGCATATTTGATAAAGGTGACCAAGCCGCGAGTGGTGGTACGGTGACAATTGCTGCCGTTCTCTCGATGAAGCTTGATGTTGGGACAGTTTTCATCCAGTTTGCCACGTCTTCTTAGGCCAAGCAGGCATTTCTGAGTGCAAAACTGCGCATCGCGATGTCGGTGGCTGTTTCTGGGCCTATTATGTTCACGTTTAGGGCGTTTTGGTTGTTGCGCAGGCGAAGACGACGCGGTATCGCTATAGCAACGTTTTGATCCAGGGGCGGGGCCAAGGGCGCGATCGGAGTCTGGTTTATCCTCTCGGGACACTTGATCCGTAGGTTTTCTGCAGGCAGTCCGTGATCGGGTCTGGATCGGTGATTTTCTTGTCGATTCCTTAGCTTTGGTTAGGGAAGGAGAATCTGTATCGGACTTCTTGGAATTCTTGGACTGCTCGCACAGGTCGGACCGCTCGTACAGCTCACGGTGTACTTCATCAAAGCCGATTTTCCAGGTCGGGGGTGCTGCTTTGGTGCACCATTCAGGACCCAGGGCCGTTGAACTCAGGCTCATTAAACATAAACATAGCACCCGTGCAATCGCTGTCACAGGTCGCAAGAAGCATTGCGTGTCCCCTTGGTCTGCTTCAACATTTGGCTCACAAAGATGATAGCGAAGAACCTCCGGACTCTCTTGCGGTATTCGCAGCAGTACCAATCTTAAGCCGGTCGTTATATACCCGTACTCAAGCCCAAGCTCCATCATTGAGTGATACTGCTGGACAATAGCTGCGCCCGCTAGGCGAGCCGCATCGTATTTGAACTTTTTGTTCTTCTCCGTTGGAATCGTTTCTCTCAGAACAAGCTCCTCATAGAAATTTTCCATCTGCAACCCTACACGAAGTTTATCCACAGGCAATTTGTGGGGCGCTTTATATTCGCCCGTCATCAGAAGGGTCTTGTCTCTTTCATTATCGTGGACACAGAAGGAATCAGGCTTGGAGGCTGCTTTTGTTGCCTTTCCTTCCACTTGAGGCCGGGTCTTTGGACTTGTTTGCAGGTCATCAGAATGATTCTTGAAACGGATACCCTTGGAACCAAGGTGAAATCTTTTCTAGGCAGCGGGAATCCCACAGAGCACCGTAATAATATGGGCGACGTGGTTCTCCACTGAGGACCGCTCATAGACTTCTAGGTCCTTTTCACTACCTATGGGGTTATGTTCGACCTCTTTTCCATTCCCCCGTAGGACGACGATGGGCTCGAAAAGACGATTTTGCCCGAGAAAGTGGCACACTGCGCGGTAAATCTTTCCCTGCTCGTCCTCACACTCTGTCCAGTGTTTCAGCAGCCTCGGACAGAACTTCTCAGTGGCTGGTCGTAGTACTCCTTTTACGCCAGCGGATACTCTTAAAGGTTTTGAAAGGGATTCATGGCAGAAGTGAATATATTCTGTAAAAGTCGTCGGCTGAAGTAGCTCTTCGTTCTGCCTGAACGTCTTGTCAGCCTGTCTGTTTCTCAAATCAAACTGACTGTCTGCTTCTCTCTTTGACTTACCTGTTTTTCTCCGCAAGCGAACCATTCCCTGCGACAAGCGAACCATTCCCTGTGACAAACGAACTGTTTGTCTCGGTGATTTGCCTTTCAGTCTCATCAGTCTTTCTCGCCGATCAAGACTAGGCTTGTGCATAATCAACTTACCGGAGTCTCTCTTCCAATGCCAAACAGAGCGCGCGATAATCGTGTGGGTTAAGCATTTCAAAAACGGAACAGAAAGGTTTTCGATTCAGCTACGTCCAGAGGCGGCTAGGTTGAAGGGCGGGCAGAACTAGGGATGGGTATCCTATGAAATAATGAATGCAAGCAAGCTGGTTCTTCTGCTGCTGTTGGGAGAGATGTATGCAATAATTGCGCGATGCAGGAGCTTTTGGAGGCGGAGAATACAAGAGAAATAAAACATAACAGAGAAGCCCGCGGGTAGAAACCAGATATAACTTCATTCTGGATGGAACACCGCGATAAAGAAAATGGTATGCTTTCAGACAAAGGAGTTAAAAGGCTGAGCCCGCCTGCAAACCAATCTTGTCGGGATGCAAATCCGTAGGTGTGTTCATGACTGCAATGTGAATAATTATCTGAAAGAGCTTTCGGTCTGACTAAGAAAACGGATTCTCTGGTGTCCGTGGGTAAGCAAATGCCCGAGGTTCTTTGTAGATATGAAGAGATATCATAGTGGCAAAGGAGGAAGTATACCTTCTTGCTTGAATTTCTTTGCTTAGTGAAACTGCTGCTGGGATAGGTATTAGAATACCCAGAGTGCCAGAAACACCAGGGTAGAACGAGATAGTTTAATGAAACTATGGAGGGGAAAATAAAAGAAAAAAAGCCATCAACTACTTGAGAATTAGAGATGGGTTGAGCAACCCAGTCCTTGTGTCTGGGGGTCAGACTGCTCCGCTAGGTGGATTTATCCACCGCGACTAACAGTTCTTTTGTGACCTTTGATCTTGGGCATGCTGGCCAGAAAGTCCATTGCGATAGCATGGAGCGGCATGAGCAGACCAACAATGAGCTGCAGCACGCCATACAGCTAGTAGCGGCTGACCCAAACAGCAAAAGCATAGACGGAGATGCAAACAAGGTCCTCCGAAAGCCCAACACGATGTGCTCGTCTAGTATCTTTGAGACAATGGCAATAACATCCACATACACGCGCTAGAAATTAGCAAATCTCTTGATATTCAATTCCATTTAATGCTGTACGCGTGAAACTGGGTTGCAGAAGCCCATTATTGTGATGCTAAATATCTTCTGTCAGCGATGGCTGAGTATGGCAATACAGATTCAGTGTGTGCGATTGACCGTCTTGAAAACGTTGGATACGCTGATAAAAGGCAATTTGAGGATGACATCTTATTAATAATAAGAAACCAGATGCACATACGTCTTTGATTACTCCCCTTTAGGCACCGATGAGGCCGATAACAGCTCGTCCTTCTTTGATGCTCAGTTGGCGTGGGAATGGCATCAGACATGTGACACGGTTGAACGCTATAGATAGTTAATGTAATTGAAAAGAAATCCTAAACCGGAGTGGATTGAATGGACCTCGTCTTGTGGTTGTCGGCGGAGAGTCTGATAGAATTAAGAGACCCACAGGTGAGTTTGATGGACTAACGGAGATCGAAAAATGAGAGAAAGCAGCAAAACCTGAAGGAGGGAAAGAAGAAAAAGAAAAAAGAAAAAAAGCCGCAATTTCCAGCGATAGACTACTCCGATGGAGACACAAGGAGAGAGAACAAGAACAGAACTGGGCGATCGTCCGAAACGGCTGAGATTAATTGACTATGTCATAACTTATTACTTAAGAGAGGGGAAAAAACAAAAATAAAAAATAAAAAAACAATCAAGGCAATGAGAATTGAGAACACATTCATCGTACACCGTAACACACAGAAACCCAGACCGCAACAAGCTCGCACACCCACGGGCGATATAGGCCGATGCCCGCCCGGTGAGTTCCCTTAGGACAGTGCTTCCAGCACATTCAAATCGACGGACAGTTTGTTCGCCGCCAAGGCCGCGGCAAAGTATGGCAGGTCCTTTCCATGATACACGCTGGAGTTGCCGGTGATGTCGACGGGAACGATATTGTCCTTGTACTTCGGCAAGAAGTTGGCCACCTTCGCAGAGCTTACGTTGGCCTTCATATCGAGAGTGTTGTTCCCCGGCCGAATTACCAGATTATTCAGGAAAGACTGGCCGACGTTGGTGCCGTCTACCGACAGATCGAGAGTAACGTTGCCCTGCAAAGCGAATCGGTCAGCCAACAAATTGTGCGCTCCCAATCGATTTCCGAACCCGGTGGGACTCGTTTCATCTATTTGATTCACTCTTACCATACTAATGGTCATCACGGACGGATTGGGGATCGACACTTTGCCGTGCCCATTGTTGCCATCCGAGTCCTTTTTCCCGACGTGAAAATCGAGCAGCTTGAATCCGGCCAGTTTATTGAGACCTTGGAGCATGGGTATCAGCATTCGATCCGAGCGAAGACTCTGCCCCATGGACACTCACCCTTCATTGTGACGGTCTTGTTATACGTGACGGTGATCGTAGGCAAGCTTCCCTGCTTCAACTCGGGTTTTCCGTAGATGTTCAGGTGAATCTCCTCGTTCAGCATCACTGCCTTCGCGAAGTCGCCAAACGCATCCGCATCACTCAGGTCCAATTTCTGCTCGACAGGGATAATGGTTCCGTCATTGGCCTTGACTTCGGGCACTCGGACCTTTGCGAACGGGGCGGATCCCGAGAGGCTAACGTCGGCGTCGAAGGCATAGATTTTGGGATGGAAGTGGCTGTGGCTGCCGAGGACCTGTGTCTGGTTCAATTGGAAGGAGTCGGGAGCGGGGTCGCTAATAACCATCGATGTGATTTCCAGAGTCGAGTCATTGATGTCGCCCTGGGCGATGTTCGGATAGCCGACATAGATCCTATGCCGGACAAAAGAGGGCGTTAGTACTTTCCCAGCTCTGGTCCACCTGTCATCGGCCTGAGCCGAATCGACTTACACCGGAAGGACGACCACCAGGATGACCGCAATCAAGGCAATGACATGCGCCCACCACCAACGCTTATAATGAGCGGCCACGCGGGACTTGAAACTAGGTTTCGGGGCCAACGGCACATCGATCGCGCCCACCTCGGTCACGTCGGGCTTTCCACCTGCCATTGCGTGTATATGTTGCTGAGCTTCGATGTACAGCAGGTCTCACTCGCTCGGATCAAGACTGCCGGGGACAAGCCAGCCCTTGCGTCAGGTCAGCATGCACGATGACAGGACCGTGCTAGGTCCATGCAGCAAGAAACACACACCAATTGTTGCTTTTTCCGTTCTCCAGACTTTATCCTCCTAGTACGGTACCGACTTTTTCAAATCGGGATGACTTGATAGGGTCCTTGCACTGAAGATGGAAATGTCAACTTTCCTGGGAGTTTCGAACAACAGGAGCAGAGTGTTGACAGGAATGCGGGGTGTTGCCCCATCAGGTGAATGAAGTCACGTTGGAAATGAACGCACCTCTTGCAATGTCAGTGGGAAAGCAGCAAAGGAACCAGACAAAGAGCGACCGGGCATGCAACGACACTGGGATCCTTTTCTGGTCGCTCAGAGTGTCGGGAACGCTGGGACTAAAGGAAGGACTGGAGAGAGGGCGGCCACCCCGACGGATCCCCCCCCAATGCTATATCTATTATCTATAGAAGAACTAGAACGTCCCTTGGGCAGAGGGGCGGGTCCATCACATGTCGTTAATATGACAGTTACCCAGATCAAGCACCGCGGAACTCGCTTGCGGTGGAGTGTTTGGGTTCGCGCCATCTTTCTGGACCTCGTGCAGGGGAGATTTTTTTCCCCCAAAAGCAAATAAGAAAACACAATACACTACTGCTTATTAGGAAACGCTAGGAAGGAAGGAGGCGGAGCGAACGGGTTCGACCGAAAAGAGGCAAAAAAGCAAAAAAAAAAAAAAAAAAGAAACATGGAAAATAGGAATATAAGACACAGGGGCAAATTTAGACTAGGAGGCATGACCTCTCGGAGGAAAACCCAGATAGAAACGGCGAAGAACATTGCTTTTACACGCCTACCGAGGTAGTTAGGGCGGATATTTGACTTCCAGGGAACTCAAAATAGAGCAGACCTCCTCGTATGCCAGTCGCGGTGATACCATAATATCAGTAAGATGACGATTGGACGTGGTGCAGCGACTAAGTCTAGAATGCAACCCCAGACCTGATCAATTTCCCCAAATTTCCCCATGGCGATCGTTCCTTGGCGCGAGGGGGTCGCTCATTGGGGGAAGGTCGATTATCGAAGAATGCGACTATTATGAGTCCATGACTAGTTCGCACAGTAGTGTGACCGGATGTCTGACTGCTCCCGGGCCATTGTCCGGTCCAGTCAGAGCGACAACCAATAAGGCGCCATCCATGGTAAACTCTCATTTCTTCGTCCCCGGTTTAGACTGTGTGAGGATGGGTTTTTTAATATCGAGCAGGCCGGCTGGTTCGAGGGATTGTCAGGCGCACGCACTTCCCCTCCCTTGATACGATGGCTCGGGGCGAATCATGCAAAGCCAAGGAGGGGCGACCGACAGGAGAGGCAAAACGCAGACCGGTAGTGTAACCCTGCAAGGTCTAGTCAGGTTTTGAAGCTCGAACGGCTGGTGGGAAAAAGAAACGAGGGAGGGGGAAAGAGAAAAAAGAAAGGAGACGATGTTGTGCCCAGCGGTAGGGTTCAGCCTCAGCCGCACGCGTGACCCGGCGACTACAAATATACGGATACTTAATTGGAAAAAGGGACAGACAAAAGATCCATAAAACAGACAGATATATACTCTCCAATATACTTGTACAAGATGCCATCGAGATGTACATCGCTCCGTGGAAACACGATCAGACGCCATATTTCCATCGGCCTACAGGGACACCCATCCCTGGCCTCCCATGACTATCCGGGGGTATCATTCCAACCCATCTCGCTTCCTTAAGACGCGGATGGGCATCCCAATTATCCCAATTTTTCATGAGTAACATCAGCTATGACCTCCGCAGACGGGATTCAAACGGCCGGCAAGAAAGAACCAAAGAATGATGCAAATGAAACAAACTAGGAGAACTGATAAACCAAAATCACAGGCGAGAAGCGAAAAAAATAAAAAATAAAAATAAAAGAAAAAAAAATAAAAAGAGGGGGAAAAAAGGTTCAAGAAGTAGCGACCCCGTGAAGGAACGCAAAATAAGAAGAAACGAAAGAAGGTTAAGGAACAACATTCGAAGGGTACATCACGCAGTGACTAGAAATTAAGGGGTATCCAAGAAATAAAGTCGATGCCCGCAAAGCAAACGGTACCAAGGGTTCCGGGAACCTTTTGATCCATTTGAGGTTTTATGTAAAGCAAGTCATCAAGATCTGCTGAATTCAAAGAATTTCAAAAAAAGAAGGGTGACAAAAGAAAAGGAGGGTCAAGGTGAATGAAGGAGTGTGAGAAAAGAGGCCCGAAGCAACGGCTCTGGAACGAAAGTTTGCAAAGAAGGTTAAAAAGGGATCAGACTCGAAACAGTTTTCATCACTGCTGAGACCTAAATCAGAGAATAGAAAGGAACGAAGTAAGGATAGGAAGAAGATGAGGAATGAGAGGAAATGGATGGGCTAGAATCACGACTGATAGCAATGGCCACGACGGTCTAGCCTACCGTTATTTCTGGCTCAGCACGGACCACAAGCATCTCGCTCCAAACCCAATTTACAGGCATTTAGGCTTCGGCAGCCACTGATTTCTTACGTTGGAATAGACTGCGAGTCCGGGATTTGCTGCGCTGTTTCTTCTCCGGAGTGCCGCCCTGCCGGCTGCGGCCGCGACCGCGATCTCGCGATTGAGTATTCGATTCATCGTCAGACAAGTACTTGTCCTTGTAAATCCTATTGAACAATTCCACGTTAGCTTCAACGCGGACCGACCTGCTTCCGCGAGGACGAGTTTCCACCTACCAGCTGTTTCCAACCATGTTCATACCCTTCGCAGCCGCCCGTCGGTAGAATTTAGCTGCTTTCTTCAAATCTTTCTTGCAGCCGACGCCTTCGGCATAGCAGAAACCCGCCTCGGCGAGGGCATCGGCATCGCCCCATTGACCGGCAATCTCGAAACACCGCAGGGCCAAAGATTTGTCCTGTTCGATCCCCCAGCCGTTGAGGTGGCTGACGCCAAGTTCGTAGATACTCAGCGCGAACTGTGCTCGGTAGGCCTTCTGGAGTTCTCTGGCCCGGGCCGGAATGGACGTGTTGGAGTCATCCACGAGTTCCACGCCTACCGAATCCACGGCTTTCCGCAGCCACTGGACGCCCTCCCGCTGATTCGGGCGCATGCCCCAGCCATGTCGACAAGCCAAGGCATAAAGCAGCATGGCCGTGGGATGGTTTTGCTTCGCCGCGATCCGGAGATGGTAGGTAGATTCTTTCAAAGATCCCTTCTCGTGGCATTCGATTCCCTTCGTCACGTGCTCATCCGCCGAGACGGGACCGGATGATGACGCTTGCCCTGCAGTCTGCGGGCGAAGAGTCGACGACGAGTCGGCCGACGAGTTGGTCTCGTTCTTGTCCTCCGTAAGGGGCGCTTCCGAGATTGGCTGCTCCGCGGGTGCAGGATCTGAGGGAATAGGGTCTAAAAGAGCAGGATCTGAAGGCAAAGGCTCTGCAGGTACAGGCTCCGAAGGTGCGATCTTGGGAGACGGCAAAATATGATCGGACGAGGAGGCCGCGTCGGAAGTCAACAGCCGACGCTCAGAAGGCGCGTGTTCGTACACGGAATGGGTTTGCTGCGACGCGATCGAGCCCTGGCGAGAAGGCGGCGGCGATGGAGTCCGCGCGGGCATGGGCGACTGCGCATTTTTCATCTGCTCTGGGCTTTCGAACAATGGCTCTTGCCATTCAAAATGAGGAGTCTGCAAGCCGGAAAACACTACCGAGTCGCGCGACACGTTGCGACCGCGGGGAAGTGAGTATTTAGCGTAAATATAGGAAGAGACGGCGGACGACGGATCCTCCCCCAGGTAACTAGCCAGATCAGAGTGAGACGGAACCATTATAGGCTTGGGTTTGTGTCCGCGGCTCATGGTCCCGGGCACAACGCCAGACGCCGGCTCCGAGGAGATGGTGGGAATGGGGGCAGAAACGCTGGTGCTCGAGCGACTGAGCGGGCGCGAGAAATTGTACGAGGGACGCGGCAGGTGAGTCCCGTTGTTCGAGGTCTCCGAGCTCAGAGATGGCGAGCGAGGATGAGAACGAACCATGGGAGACATGGGCGAATGGGGCATAGACGCCGCGCTGCACGATGACATTTTGCGTGGTTTGGAAAACATCGACCCCCCATTAGAACTACTGTAGTCATCATCGGAACTCTCCTGCTGCGGAACACGAGAGCTGCTAGACGGTCGCGAAAGAGGCGATGCGGGCGGAGCCAGGCTCCGAGGAACGTTCAGTCGAGAGGCGGAATCGCTCGATGAAGTTGGGGGCGGTCCAGAAGCCTTCTTTGAAGAAACCCCGGGGGGAGCAGCCGCATAGAATCGACGAGGCGGTTCGGGAGCAGCTCGGGGGGACGGTTCCTCGACAAGAGGTTCCGAGCATGGTGCCTCAGGGATTGCCGGTTCGTTCTTGAGGGGCGCGTTGTAATAACTGGAACGGCCGTCCTCGCTAGCGAGATGCGAAACGGAGCTGAGGCGGGGGTGTTCGGATTGCGGGCGAAATTTAGGTTCTTCCACCTCGGGGTTGGCTTTATGCGTCGGTTGTCGGGACAGACCTCGTCCTCCCTGCGAAGAATCTCCGGATGAGGGTGCACGGAAATAACCCGGTCGAGGCTGCGATAGAGAGCGAGCAACTGTAGACGGAGGGAGTCTGCTCATGCGCCGCTCTCTACGGGCGGACTCCTCCAGCTGTCTAGCCAAAAGCCGACCTTGGGCGGCGAAAGCATCTAACGGCGAGAGGGCGGGCGGAACTTCACCATCGTAGTGTTCGATGCGCGGCGAGTGCGCCCCGCTGCGAAGTGTATCATGAGAGGGGGGGCGAGTTTCAAACTGCGGTCGAAAGGAGTCCATAGTATATCGCTCAAGGTACTTTTCCAACGAAAGAACTTTTTTTGGCGGGATATTGACGTTTAAGACAATCGCACGAAGAGAAAGCCGATCAATTCATCTATCGGTGTAATCTTGAGAGCGACGGCAAATTTTAGTATCGGGAGTAAGACAATGGTTGGGGCGAAAAGGAGGACTGTATGGAAGTTCGGGTTATGAGGTCAGCCTAGCGGCGAGAAAACAGGCTATCAGAAAGCGCGAGGTCATACGGAATTGGTGAGACTCTCAAGGGCTGGAGTAAATAGGCGGAGGGGGAGAGAGAAACAAGAAAGAAAGAAAGAAAGAAAGAAAGAAGCGAGCGAACAGCTCCCGGCAGCGAACCAGGCTTAGAGGGCCAGATGTAACAAATTGGGTGGGTGTAAAGGAGCGACTCAGTAGTTTGTACGGGAGGAGATCAATAGGAGAGGCCGAGAGGAGATCAATAGGAGAGGCCGAGAGGAGACCAATTTAGCAAGTCAACAGGTTCACAGGCCAAGAAGAAGAACGACGGACAAGCATCGTGGACTTCCGACTAACTCAGTAGGACAGAGATGAGAGGGGGAGAGGGGAGAAAGGGAGAAGAGGAAAGACGAGGCAGACACAGAGACAGCGACAACAGATGGAGGGGCGAACGATGACAGGAAGGTTCGGTTGGCTCGCCAGACCGTCGTTAGGGATGGCTCCGTAAGTACCTGGTACCCGACCACGGCAGCGAGTCGGCAGGGAGAGCCAGGTACCAGTGACGGGTCTGCGCCCTGACGATCGCCAAAACCAACGAGGGGCCTGCATTGACACTCGTCGATGATACGGTATGTGTATTACACCTGCAAAGTGCCTGTCTGGCAGTCTGCCCGCAAGGGGCCGCCCGTTTCTCGGCCGGTCTTACAGTGCGCCGTATGCCGTACCAGGGGGGGGGGGCCATCATCGCGGCTTGCATTAGGTCTTCATTTATTGAATTATTGATTTCTGAGGTTGAAGCCAAGGCAATGGTCGCGTATTCTTAATTTCTAAAATTTCTAACGACAGGGGGCCACGATTCCAGAGCATGAGAACAGAGAATCAGAAAGGTAACACCCCTCGGGCCTTGGCGATGACGGTTAGTGTGGTTCATCCTGAGTCTACCCAGTGACGAGTGGAGTCCCCGTAGCCACTCTATTTATATTCATTTCATCCAACGCTGCAAATTTGTTCGTGCCAAATTTCCCGACCCCGTAAACCCATGGGATGGGAGGGCCTGCCACGGCCTAGGTCTGCTCCACCGGCGGATTCGGATTTTTCTCTTCTTTGGGCTCGACAAAGGTCTGTTTTCTACTCTCTCTGATGGTGATCGCCTTGATTGACATGAGAATCACAATAATCACCGCGTAAGGAGGCAGGGATTGCCGAATCGGGATCTGGGGAGGGCCGCCGGGGCCTGAGATTCCAGGCAGCCGTCGCATGATCGACCGAACCCTGGGAAAGAGAAAGGGGGGAATTGGAGGAATCTCAATTCTCTTATTAAACATCCATCATCCTCACCTTCTCGTCGTCATCTCGTCCGGCCCGCCTACTTCTTTTGTCGGCTTGTTCGAACTGCAGTCGAACGGTGGTTGTTCTGGACGCTCCAACGAGGGTCCAACGGCTGCTTTCCTCCTGGTGATTGGCGTGGCCCGGTGGAGGTTGATGTTCTCATTATTAGAGGATTATTCCAATACGGGGTTCGATTGAATTTAACCCATCCTCTCTCCATACTCCGTACTCAGGACTGTGTTGTACAGTTGTTGTTATTGTTTTGATTAATTGTTATTGTTATTACAGTATGTATCATATTACTCCGTATCTCTAGGGTGGTTCCTGCATCTCCGTAGATATCTCTATCATCGGCCACCCTGCGCCTGCAGCCCATGTGCATCGGCCTACATAAGTGGCTCTTCGCCCCCCCCCCGGGGATGATTGTGTGATCTCAATGCCCATTGATGACATCGCCGCCTCCCCGCCCGGGACGATGATCAGAACCCCAACATATTAATAGAAATGCGATGACGGCTGAAGACGGGCTGACAAGTGACAAGTGACAAGTAACAACGAAAGGTCCAGGTGCCTGTCCATGTGGCCATGTAATGCCTATGAAGATTTCTTTCTTCCTATCTTCCTATCTTCCTCTGATTTACGGTGTAAAACGCCTTGGGGCCATTTCAACTAGTCAACCCCAATTTCACGTTTATCACTTTCGGTTACGAGTTAACAAGTCGTAACTATGGCGTATCTCTTCCCTTTTTAGCAGTTCTGAAGCTATACGACCTCGCCTCCTATTTAATGGCTAAGATGGCTCCTTGACCTTGATTGAGCCGCTGTGTCATGAACTAACTAAAGGCGAATATCGGGCTACGCCCCAGTGAATTGCCCCCACTCAGGTAGGTAAATATATACCTACGATAGGATTTGAACGCTCTGTGGATATCTGTGATGCCCGAGGTTGAGGCTGCCAAGCATATCGCCAGTTACTTAACTATTCTACAGAACAACCTTCATAGTCATCCAGATGAATTGAAATATTCATCCCGATCAGAATGTCTACATTTTCTTATTGCTCACCATAGTGCCAAGTTCCTATCGCCGCTTTCTATCCTTGAGTACTGTACATACTCCGTACACAAAGATGTCTATCTTGCTCCTTTTTCTTTTTCTTTTTCTTTTTCTTTCTGAAAAGGATTTCCAGATAGAGGCACGCCATAGTAGAACTAGGAGTGTGACCTTCTTAGCTGTTGTATCCCGTGGTTTGCTATGTGAAGACACTGTTGTGATCCTAATACCTGACCGGTTGCTACCTAGACTTATATCTATTTTTTTCGATAATTCTTATTATGTCTATCAGGGCAGTTTGCGCAAAGTACAAAATACCCTACAGGCAATGATTCTCATCTGCTAAACTATTCAAGCCCTCTGGTACATTTATCAATGTCGATCGAACGGTATCGGAAATCTCTTCAGCCCGTCAAACTTTCCCCCACTACTACAGACTTAGTTGGGAGACTAGAAGTGTTAGACGGCGACGGCGTGGACAGTCTAGACCAAGGTTGTTTAGCGTCTACTCTATGCAATAATAAGGATGAAGGTTCGGAGAAATTTGAGGTGTGGTTGTTAGCGCCGTTGCGAACCATCGGCGTAACCTTAAGGTTTTTGCTGTTCATTCGATTTTGGTTTGTTTCTGCCTGTGTTGACAATCTCCGGTTGAAACAGTGGCACACTGCTCGTGTTACTCGTAATGCCTCATTGACTCACCTGAAAAGGCATTCCGGGGCAAACAAAGGGCAGATACAGAACAAAGGCAACACCAAGTCGGAAGTGTTCAAACACTGCACGGGGATCTTGATCAAAGAAACCCCAGAAAATCATAATTCCTCTGAACCAGTCATCCTTCACTCAAATGGGGAAAATAAACTTCAACACGTTGATGGGCGTCGATCCCTCACTCGACCATCGTCACCACTTCGAAACCTCCTGGCTTCTACCTCCGCTGGCCTTCGCTTTTCTCCGCGGTCTCGTCGCCCTCTACATTTTCGTCACCAACTTCTTCATCTGGGGCTGGAACGGCACCCATGGCAATCGCGCCGCCATCGGCCAGAGCTTCAGCTTCTTCACCTGGCTGACCTACTGGGGTCTAGGCTTCTACTACCTCGTCGCCTGCGTCCATACGGCCTGCTATGCTCGCTCCGGCCGTTCGCTTCTCTTCGATGTCTGCCCACGGGGCCTGCGCGCCCTCCACGGCTTGTTCTATACCACCGTCACCACTTTCCCCTTTCTGGTGACCATCGTCTTCTGGGCCATCCTCTACTCCGGGCCATGGTACCATGCAACCTTTAATGGGTGGTCGAATGTAGGTATATTTCCTATTCATGTCGCACACACACGCACATGCACAACCAACGCCATGTGCAAGAGTGACGTCGTAGCAAAGCACAATGCTATCACTAGCTGAAATGCCCCTTCAATGGCTAACCCACTTACTAACCTATCTATATATGGTTAGATCTCCCAACACGGCCTGAACTCATTCTTCGCGCTCCTCGAGATCATCCTCCCCACAACCAATCCCCACGCCCTTCTCACCTTCCCCTTCCTCCTACTCCTCTTGCTCCTATACGTCTCGCTGGCCTACCTGACACATCACACGCAGGGATTCTATCCCTATTCGTTCCTGGACCCTGGTGTGCACGGCGAGAAGAGCGGCCTCGTGGCCGGCTACTGCTTTGGCATCTTGGCTGCCATCCTGGTCATCTTTGCCTTGTCATGGGGGGCGATCTGGCTCAGGAAGAAACTGACGCGCGGCGTGGTCAAGCGATCCCGATTTGATCGTGAGAGGGGGTTGGAGATGGAGGAGGTGAGTGCTTAGGTGGGTTCTAATATACATGTACCCGAGGAAGTGGGCTGGTTTGTGTCATATCATAATTAATGGGCGTGTCTAATACCTATATACTACGTCGGGTCATTCGGGGGGGTTCTGATTATTGACGAAATTCGGAGACAGTTCATTCTGTGGATGGTCATACTATAAATAACATCAGTAGAAGAGATGAGAATATACATTATTCAAAAGAACTATGGAGTGCCGGGATAAATAAGTGCGCCGGCTTTTTTTTTTATTGCCATTATTATACCCGTTCCCAGCTTGTCTCGCTGCTGCTGCTTCCGCTGGCACTCTCCGTCGCGGTGGCTTGTCCACTGCGCAGGCCGAGCATCCATCCAACCAAGCCGGCCGGAACCCACTCGCCGATGATGCTGTAGGTGCGCGCACCTCGCCCGACATAGAAGACCGGCGTCTTGGACTTCTTCCGTCCAAATATATCCTTCGAAGGCGGCTCCAACGCGTCCATCAACGCGTAGTGGAGGTGCCTAGCCGGAGAACCGCGTATCGTGCCGGGTCCGGCCGATGCGACCGGCCGCTGTTCAATGCTGGAAAGGTACTGCGAGCCGTAGAGGGATCGCTGTTGTGTGCTCCATGCGAGAACCTCCGTTCCGGTGATGTGGCTCTGCGGGCTGCGATACTGCGGTCCGAGATCGACGTTTCCAAGTTTCAACTCCACGACATCAATATTGCTGTGCTGCAGGAGGCAGAGCTCTCGTCGAAGTGACGTCGCAAAGCCTGCCATGGCACGGGTAATGGTGACCTCTGGGCCTGTGAACGGAGCTGACAACGAAGATGAAATCGAGGGGTAGACGAGAACGATGGTACTGCTTGTGCTGCGGAGGGTGAGAAGGGGCAAAAGAAGCTGAGTCGTCAGGATAGGCGACAACAACCGCGTGTTGATGCTATCGGCCCATGCGGAAGGGGGGATCGTAGCGACGGGGCCAGTCACGTAGCTCGGAGAGGGAACGAGGACGACTCCGCTAAGTTGACAGGTGTGTGGCGGTACGCCTGCCATCGGCGATTGCGGCTGGGTGATCAAGGACCGGATTTCATGTAACGACGGATGGAGCTCTGAAGGCGACGAGGGCGACTGCATAGATCGGTCAGCAAGTGTAGCGGTTTCGAGGATTAGAGAGTGCCTCACCACTGTCAGGTCAAGCCAGAGGGCTCGAATGTCCCCTGAATTTTGTGACTGGATGATATGTTCCTCCTCTGCAGACGAAACTGTAACGTACACGATGTACCCTCGGCGTTCCAGATCGACTGAAATTGCTTTGGTCATCGGTTCAAGCGGTGATCCGACGACAACTATCATCGAGATTAGGAGGATTCCGAATACAACGGCCAAATCATCTGCAACCCACCTAGTATCTCCTTCCGAGCACCATTTCCGGCTCTTCTAGCCTTCCTCCGTTTGCCACCGAACTTCTTGCTGCCAAGGTATAGAACAGAAGTGGTTCCGATAAAGGCGAGCAGAGCTGCACTCCATGCTCGGTGTCGAAGAACCCAATCATAAGCACGATCGCTGAAAGACTGAGGGGCACGAGGACGAGGTGGTTGTATCGGTCGGACGGAGGAAGGGAGCCATGATTGATTCGACAGCGTATCTTTGATCGTTTTGGCGGCCAGGTCGACCTGTCGGTCGATCGAGTCTGCAACCTGGTGGGAATATCTTCTTACGTCATGAGGTATTGACGCGAGCTAAAGGTGCAACCAGCTATAAGTCTCTGGGGGTGCCGTCAATGACAAGTGAATACACTTACATAGTCAAAGAAGAACTGGTCGTCGCTAGTCATTTTGCCGAGTGAATTTTGTATTCAAAAAGTCCCAAGAAGGGCGAGTTGACAAGAGAAAAAAAGCGATGCGCCGATAAGTTCGCGATTCGATAACGACCAGGTCACATGAGCGGGTCGCTATCGCCCCATCGGCAGAACCATCGAAGGTGCTGGATCTTTTGCATGTACTCATTCCGACTCGTTCGTGATCCTACTTGCTTCTTATCGTTGCTTGGGGCATCGCTTGTAACTGTCAGCGCCCACCTCTCCTTTGACGTTTGTCAAGCCCTGTGGAGCCACCGAGGCAGCAGTCTCCGTTGCTATTAGTTCAGTACCTATTGTTGCCAATCGGAATCAATATTCTGGAGATAATTATATATCTCTATCCCAGAATTAATATTTCGTCAACTCAACAACCCATACTTGAAGTCGCCACTTCACGTGATACATCACCTGGAACTCCTCTACTGATTACCAATCCTATATTCCTGCACCTTTAGACCGAGTGCCATCGAGTGCCACCAAGCGCCATGACGCGACCGGAATCTGCCTGATAACCCGGGGGTCTCGCGGAACATTCTCGTGTTGATGTGAAATCATCTACATCAAAGCTGGAAGCTCTCTCCAACAATCAAGGAGCCTAGCCTCACGGATAGTGTACTGTAGGCCTGGCCGATGCTGTGCCTGGGTCATACTTTCCCCTCTAATACTCTGTCGGTTAATATTCTATTCAGATTCCCTTAACAATTTTATATCATCAACATGCGTGAAATAGATCCCTTGATCTTTGAATATCAGCATGACAGGCATCGACCCAGAGAGTCGGAAGCTTTGCTGGTGCTTCGAAAAGTTGCGTCCCTGGTTAAACCTATCATGCGCCGAAGAGGTTGGCAAGTAGGCACACTCTCTGAATTCTACCCACGAGATCGGAGCCTCCTTGGTCTCAACATCAATGGCGGCCAGAAGATATGTCTCCGGCTGCGTTATGCGTCCGACGTGCGGCAGTTCCTTCCGATCGAGCATGTTCTGGACACCATGCTACATGAGTATGGTTAAATTTCTTTCCTGAGGATGGTATTGCTTCCGAGTGCTAACAAGTTTAGGCTTTGCCATATCGTTCATGGCCCTCACAATCAACAATTCCATGCTCTTTGGAACCAGCTACGCGATGAACATGAAGAGCTTGCTATGAAGGGATATACCGGAGAAGGGTTCCTTTCACAAGGTAAACGACTAGGCGGTCGCCGGATGCCCGTGGACGAAGCCCGCCGACAAGCACGAGCAGCTGCGGAACAGAGACGGGCGCTCTCCGCTGGGTCCGGACAGCGACTGGGTGGCGCCCCAGTACTGCGTGGGACTGATATGCGCAGGGTGATAGCCGACGCCGCACAGCGACGTATAGATGTAACCAAGGGTTGTGCATCGGGAGCTGATAATAGCGCTGATCTTGCAGAAGAAGCGTCCAGAGATGGTTTTCTGACAAAAGCTGAGGAGGATGATGCAAATGAGCGGGCTATCATGGAAGCTTTCATTGATCTAATCGAAGAGGAAGAGCGGGAAAGATACGGGCCTTCCTATATACCCCCTACTCAAGATAACCCGGCTGGTCCTCGGTCAAACCCTTCTCCCCCGCCTGTGCCTCATGAGACTAGGCCTACCGCACCTGTGCAATCACAGGACCTTGTCGATCTCACCTCAGATGATAGCTTGTATGAACAACCATGGGCATGTCCAACCTGTACTTTGGAGAACCCAGCCACTTTCCTATGCTGCGATGCCTGTGCCGCAGAGAGACCTCGACCTGCGAACACTCGATCTGTGTCGGGACCTCCTGCAATGAACACAGAAATTTTGAACTCGAACGACCGAAGCAAAAGAAAACGTCCCCCGAGCCAGTCTGTTGGCCACAATTCGTTCAAAATGAGAAGCAGCGCCGTTGAGACTCTCGCTGAGCTGGACAGGAACACTCCTAAGCGGCCTTTGGGATGGATATGCAATTTCTGCAGTACTTTCATGGAGACCGAATGGTGGACATGCTCGAATTGTGGAACGATGAAGCCATCATCATAATCCCATGGTTATGAATGATTGGATTTTTAGCGATCTTTACCTACGGTTATGATTGACGAACTTGAGACCATTATGGCACCTTTTGACATTTGTCTCAAGTCAGGACACCTGTATTTCTAGAAGTTTAAGATAATTTTGTTTAATGATGTGCCACAAACCCGCCATGATTACTCGTAGGCGGCACCGTAGTTAGTTAACTAGTTGGGTTAGTTAACTAACTAGTTAGTTACCTAGTTCCGTCCGGCGTGACAAAGCCCTGACTAAGCACCGGCCCGCCTATTCGGCCGGTCATAAATCTAACCAACAATTTTCTCCCACTTTTTTTCCTTTCTGCATCTTCCCAACTGTACGAACCACGGAGCTCTTGCTTCCAACACCAGTCTTATTGTTCAGACTGATTCTCAATCTGAATTTCGAAAGAGACTAACAATTAGGTATGCACTACTTCCCTTTGCTCTTTACTTTCTGTCTCCTAGCATTCTCGCAACAACACCTCCCATCCAATGTCCTTGAAGAAGTGAGAACGAGGAAAACAAGCAAAGAGAGGAAGAGAGGAAGAGACTGGTCTACACCCAAACGAACCAAGAAACAAACAAACTTCCAATATGATGAGAACATTTCCAAGAACCGGTATTTTAGGAAGAGCCGGAAGAGGTATGACGGGATTTTTCACCACAGGTGGCCCTCGTCGTCGGTGCTTATAATGGTTCTGCTGAGTGGTTGTTTTATGTTTTCTTGGTTCCTCGGTGTGTCAGAGATTGGTTCTCTGGAACAGATTCTTCTGGTCTGTTCCTTAGACGAGAGGTCGTTGATCACTGTTGCTATATGATCATTGCTTTTGTTCTTGTTCATGAGCTAATGCTGATATCGACAAATTTAGGTTTCAATATTCAATCCGTAGCATGTTAGTCTTGATGTTGATGTGATCGATGTCTGATACGAAAATCAACCGGTTGTGGATTTGATTTTATATGGTGGAATATCTATAGATGTCTCGAGAATATGAATATACATGGTGATTTTTGAACCTTCCAAACTCCGGATATAGAACTTTTTCCAGTAGCAGACATAGGCATCCAAGTCAATTCGTAACGCCCGTAATGCATGTACACAAAAAATAAGAATCAAAAGACCCCAGGGTAAAAACCCAAATAATAGTCCCCTCTGCTTAGGACACGCTGATAAATTGTCGCTTCTTACCCGTTGCTGCTGTCTGAGCAGGCTCTTCCCAGACCTCGTCATCAACGTATTGCTTGGTACCCTGTTCGCGCACCTGATGGCCCACGAACTGTAAAGCAGACAGATTGAATCCCATCTCGTCCTTCTGGCGCGCGAGGACCCGACGTAAGGTAGATCGAATACTATCGAGCATCGGCCGCATCGTCTTGCTGGCAACAACTTGACGGTGGTGTGTCTTGAGCATGAAGAAGAGGACGCGGCAGGTGAGAGGAACGTTCCATTCCCGATTGGCCCAGATGTCGAGGAAGGTGAACAGCGCGGGGAGCTTGGCGAAGGGCAAAACGAGCAAGGCATCCTGCAGCGCGGCGGCCGGGACCTTCTGCACTGTGTTCAGGACGTGCTGCTCGGCCGAGATGTTGCCCAGCGCCATGTACAGCGGGTTGCGGACGGGAGGAGCGGCGTTCGGTTGGGTCGCTTTGATGGCGCGCCATTCACGCACGATCTCCAGATCCTCAATTCCCAAGTCGAGGGCTTCCATGATCTTTTCACCAGCCATGAGCGTGACGGTGGTTTGTTTTCCTGCCTCACCGGCTTCGGCTTTCTCGCCGTCTTCGTTGTCTTCCTGGTCGAGAGATTCCATGAGATTGTTGTCGTGCATCTCTTCCAGCTCCTTTTCGCGCTCTTCTTCGAGGAAAAGCGGCTCATCGGTCTGCTGCCAGGTGCGGATACTCTTGTCGTGACTGGCCGTCACGAGGAACTCGCCGTCCTGGCTGATAGTCAAAGCCCAGATCTCGCCGTGATGACCTGCCAGCTTCTGGATCTGCTCAAATTTGTCACCGTCCCAGTATTTCACCATACGGTCTTTGCTTGCACTGAAGAAGTTATGCCCGTTTCCTTCCTTGTTCGTGGGAACGAAAGCGACGGCCATGATACTGTCTTCGTGCGCCAAGAATGCCTTGTGACAATCACCGAAATCCAAGCCCCAGAGACGAACTGTTTTGTCAGCTGAGCAAGTAACAATCAACTTGCTGTCGTAGGAGATGTCCATGCTCAGGACCGGAAGTTTGTGGCCGTAGAGGTTGAGGAAGAGTTTCAAAGAATCAACGAAGAACACCTTGACGGTGTTGTCAAGTAGGGAAACGGCCAGCAGCCGGGCGTCAGGGGAGAATCGGAGATTGAGAATGTCGTCCGAGACCTTGAGAGTTCTTGTGTGGACCAGCTTGAGCCGAGGCGTACTTCTCTTAGTACCGGGGATGTCTTCCTGGACAACCTGGAAGTTCCAGAATTTGGCAGTCTTATCGGCGCTGCCACTGACGAGCGATTTTCCATCGGGGTGCACTTGGAGAGACCACACCGGTCCATCATGGGCTTTGATAGTGTCGAGCAGAGTGGAGGACGCAATGTCGAAGACTTCGAGCTGTCCATCTTTGTTACCGACCACGACAATCTTATCACCAGGAAGGAAAGCAGAGCACAGAGAATAGCCGCAATCCAACGTACGGAGACAGCTCTGCGTGCGGATGTTCCAAACTTTCAGAGTACCGTTTGAGGCAGAAGCCAGCATGCGATCATCCGAGCTCAGAGCGATCGACCGAATGTCGGTGCGATGGCCAGGGATGTCGACGGCCAGGTTGCGGTTATAATCCGATTCCTCCTCGTCCTTGTTTTTCTTGTTCGCCGTAACGACGCTGTAAGCTTCTAGCTGGTTGTTTGTGGTTGCAACTAGAAGCTGGATGTTCCCACTAGACTTCGTTCTGATCCAGTCGAACGAACGGACTTTTCCGCCGGTGCGAACAATAACGTGAGAGACGAAAACTTCGGTGACCGGTGCGGAGGAGATATCCTCAACTTTGTCGTCGGTGGCTTCCTTAGCAGCTCCTTCAGCGTTGCGCTGGGCATCTTTCTCCTTTCTTCTCTTGCGCTTTCTCGCCAAACTCTTTTGGACCTCTGTCTCCGAGCGAATGCGCCAGATTTCAACAGCCTTCTCCGATCCATGGAAAGCAACATAGTCTGATCGCGGATGAAAGCTGATCCCAATTGTGCGGTCCTTTCCGGTTCTGTAGAACGCCCCCCTGTTTGTAAGAATTTTGCGGTCTTCCGCACCCACTTTTTCTTTTGAGATCTCAATCATAGCGTTCTCGTCGATCGACCACACTCTCAGTTCTCCATCATTTCCGGCCGTAATACATCCGCTCTGATCGGGGGACAAGCCCAAACTCCAACACTCCCCGTTGGATTGAGCCACGTGGGTTTCGATACAGTGTTGCGATGCGAGATCCCACACCTTGATCAGCGAATCTTTGCTGGTGGTGATGAGAAATCCTGCGTGTTCACTCAGACCGGCCGCGTTGAGCAACTCCGGGGAAGGATCGAGGAAGTGAAGGGAAGTGACTTGGTCGGTATGTCCGCGCAGCTTAAAGAGGCCGACTTCCGCAATCAGATCCCATAGGATGATATCGGTATCTTTTGAACCGCTGGCAAGGCGAACACCGGCGCTGTCGAAGGCTAGCTGGGTAATGGCGGTTTTGTGACCGTTGAACGAGATCATCACGCTGGCTGTTCGCGAATCCCAAAGACGAATGCTACCGTCTTCGTAACTAAGCACCGATGAGCGTTAGCATAAAAATACCGACCTGAAAAACCCCCGAATCAAGAACCCCAGATAGGCCTACCCGACAGCAAAGATATCCTCATCCATCTTGCTCTGAGTGATCACGGTGACCTGCGCATTGCATGATGTATCGTGCCATCTCCCTAGCAATTCTCCTTTCTTGATATCCCAGCAGAGCACCTCCTCACTTGCACCGACGACAGCGCGACCGGAGCCGGTGCGACGTGCAGTCCCAGCCAATTCATCGTCGCGGGCCCAGATCGAATTCGACGATGCCCCAGCGACGAGCCCGAAAGTTTTCGAGTGCTCGAATTTCCTGTGTGATGGGGAAAAAAACGCAAAAGTTAGCAATGCTCAGCGGCGAGTAAAAGGATGGGAAAGAAAACTCACAGGTATGATTTCACCATCGTTGGGCGTGAGATGCTTGACACTTTTTTTTTTTTTAAAAAAAAAAAAAAAAAACCATCGATAATCCGAAAATGGATGTACGGGAGGCGACAAGCGCCCGAGTGGACGGGGCCTCACCGCCTTCCTTTCCCCAACATCCGGCAACAATAACGTAAGGCAGTAAGGCAGTAAGAGCGTCGTTGACACTCACCTCCGTTGCCTTCTCCAACAGACAGTGAACTACAATCCGAACACAAAGAAACAGGGAAACCGACCTCAGAAGGACGTTATAATTGTTGATTCTACGCAATCTACCGACGCATCGTTGATGCGACAGCCACCATGCTTCTTCTAGACTACCACAACGTTCTCATCCACACTCTCCTGACGGAGCGGTTTTCTGGGTACAGCTTCCCCCTCTCCCCGCCTCCGCTGTACGCACACCCGGCTTCTAACTGACATGTGGCTGCATTTTATAGAGCCCCGCCCGCGTCAGTCGATCAGGTCGTCTCAGATTTCGACGGAGTTACGTTTCATTTGTCGACGCCCGAGACCAAGACCCAGATCCTCATCTCCATCCACGTGAAATGCTTCCGCGAGCTGGTTCAGTATGGGGCGCAGGAGGTGTTGGAAAGGGAATACGGATCCTACATTGTCGCCCCGGAGCCCGGTTATGATTTCTCGGTCCTAATTGACCTGGAAAACCTCCCTGCCGAACAGGAGGCGAAAGACGAACTTGCCATGCGCCTTGCTCTGATGAAGCGCAATGCTATGGCTGCCCCGTTCGAGAGGGCTTTCGATGAGTTCGCTAAGCTCTCCGAGGAAGCCTCGAAATACACCTCTGAATCGGCGCCCCAGGGAATCAAGGAAGGAGGTGAGGTGATGGCTATCCATTACCGAGAGGAGGAAGCCTTCTACATCAAGGCCAACAATGACCGAGTCACCGTCATCTTCAGCACCGTCTTCCGGGAAGAGACCGACCGAATCTTTGGCAAGGTTTTCTTGCAGGAGTTTGTCGATGCCAGACGGCGTGTTTTGACTCTGCAGAACGCTCCTCAAGTGCTGTTTAGAAACGATCTTCCTCTGGAACTTGAGGGTGTCCCCGGCCTCCAGGACCCCGGTGACGGCACGATGAGCTATGTCACTTTTGGTAACCTTTGACCTTGGACAGTTCGTGGTCGATTGTGAATGCTAATGCTGTGGCAGTTCTTTTCCCTCGTCACCTGACGCCTCAACGGCGTTATGAAAACATCTCCCATATTCAGATCTTCCGAGACTATTTCCACTACCACATCAAGGCCTCCAAGGTACGTCCCTTTGCCATCGTTGAATGCATGCGATCGGTTGCTTACCTGGTATCTAGGCCTATATCCACACCCGAATGCGCAAGAGGACGGCCGACTTCCTTCAAGGTAAGTGTTCACAAAAAGTCGCTCTCCATGCTTACGGCTACTAACATGTCGCAGTACTCAACCGAGCGCGGCCGGAAAATGAGGAGCGGGAGAGGAAGACTGCCAGCGGTCGTACCTTCAGGGTGCAGGGATAGATTGGTAAAGTATGTATGTATGTAGATACATGGTGTCATTATCGCGTGGGCGATGAAGATGAAATGTGTGTTGCTCCAGGATGTATAGAATTTTATATTATTTTATTTGTTCTTTTTATTTTTTTTCTCCCCGGTCAAATCCATTCGACGAATGGAACCTACATACATACTTACATAGGACGCCGTCAATAGACAGTGAGGAGGAGAAAATCGACGTGTCTCGACTTGCGGGCCTCGATTGATGCATCACAAAGCTCTGCCGCCTCACCGCTGCCGCCTTGCTTTCTGCTTTCCCCTGGCTTACTCTCGTGGTCAGCAGCGTTCCACCATCCTATTCAACTGCGAATCTTCCAAACTTGTCAACATGCATGATGCAATTTAATTTGCAACGTGTCTTTCCTTACGGACCAGAAGGCTCCAAATCCGATCGAGCGATGCTGTCATCAATCCGCCCCTTTGGATCTCCTTTATGTCCCCGTTCCACTAACCTTCTTTTTTTTTCGCGGCCAAAGCCTGGTATTGCCTATGATCGACATCTGACCGTCTCCGACATTAATCCTACCAGGCCATCGACTTTAATTGGACCGAGATTCCCAAGGAACTGGGTCATGTCACACAATCACTGCAAGGAGAGTTTCGGGTTCATCGTAAGACGACGACTGACGAGAAGAAGGAGTTAGAACAACCCCTCCCCAACTGTCCCAACTTCCCAAAGTCCCAAATGGACCTGACTCGGTGCCAAAGGATCCTTGTGGAGCGTTCCGAGTCATTGTTATTGGGCGGAATTGTTCGGATAAATGAAGACGAATGGGCCAGGTCCCAACTCCACCACCTAGATATGCAACTTTTGCTTAGTGTCGACGACTCTGCATGGTTGCTTTTGCGATTCCAACAGGCGGGATTTTAGGCTGCCTTGGCGTCTCCAAGGGGAGGGTAAAGACAGAGTTTTTCTGCTTCCTTTGTCTTCTTCTGTCGATTCTCAGAAAAAGAAAAGAAGAGAGAAGGAAAAGGAAAGATGCCGGACAGATTTTCTCCTGCCGGCTGATATCCTTGTCAAGACGTCTCCTTGGTACCCAATAATCGTGAATCCCAAGCGCAGGTTTTCGCTAGACCAAAGAGAAGACGCTATCAGCACATCTTCTGCCCTCGGACCCGTGCAGATCCTGATTTGCTCACGTCCGGGGATTGGGAATTTGATCGTGGTCTGGATGCCAAGTCTAGGCCACACTAGAATATAAAATTAGGGGGGAGGAACGATACCGCTTCCAGACCCGGAGAGGCCGATTATTGTTTGTCTTCCCTTTTGACCTACGCCTGGCCAGAACACTTTCGAATTTCTTATGGCCGTCTTTGAAATCCCCCAAATTTTAGGGTTCATGCAAATGGCACATTACAACCCATGCTCATAGTGTTTTCTCCGGTTACCTAGCAAGGAATCCCGATGTATGATGTCTCCACAGCGATCTTAAAAGGCAGCTTTTCTGAGCTTGACCATACTTCCATCGTGAGGTCTGTTCTATAGCATGTGAGTCGCGATTTTTCCATAGACTTGAGCCTCATCGTGCACTGCCACACGCATCGCTGCATCTATGATGAATCGATCACCCTCGCCAACCTGGAGATGGTACCCTACACATGAGCATCGCGATGTCGCCTCCGCTGGATATGAAGCTCAACTTGGCGTAGTTACTAGCTGGGATTCCTCTGCAAAGAATCTATTTCCCTCTCTTTCCCAGACGCAGGATGGTCGTCTCTGGGGTCTCTTGTCTCACGTTGTCTGTCAATGGCTTTATGCTAACGACCTAGAATCAGAAGAGCTAGACAAGAAAAACACGCGCTATAAAAACCAAATAGCCGGGCATTTACTGCCGAGAAACCATGCGCGACAGACTCAACAGTCTCCCATTGGAGATAATCATACATATCCTATCTTATCTGCCATACGAGTCCCTGCTGGCCTTCGGGGAAACATGTCGCTTCAACTATGAGTCCCATATTATGAGTCTCCGCTACTTGCGACTGGGAGTGTTTGAAAAGAGAGCTCATTCTACTATAGCCTGCTTGCAGGCTGGTTGGGCCGCACCGGGCCAAATTTCTCGCTATTTCGATGAGGACGACGAGGGCAACGCGAGTGAATATACCGTTGCAGTTATCCATCCAAAATTTAAACGTAATCGGTCGGATGCACCTGGAAAAAAAGACACCGGGCCAGGCGACTCGAGCAGGCGGATTGCAGTAGCACGGGGCAAAACTCGGTCACGGACACAGGAAGAGATGATCCGCGCTCAAAACAGGATTTTCTCCTTGATTGTGAGTCGATACGGCCCGTCTCTGATCAAACTAGAGTTCATGGCGTATGGTCTTGATGCTCGCGGAGCGAGGACTCTTGGAGGCAAGTGCCGACACTCGTTACAGCATCTGGCACTACGCTTCGAACACCGGCATATTCGAGACGGGGAAATGAACCCAAGGCTTTGGCTGCAACCAGCGCCTTCCAGCAATGTTTGGAATCTACTCATTGGAGGAGGGCGCTACAAAGATTTCGGGATCTCTAGCCTAGAGAGTCTGATATTGGAGAGAACTGGTATCAACCCGTCTCAATTGACCATGCTTGTGAAAAACAATCCTCGATTGAGGGTCTTGAAGCTGAAAACCTGTCGTGGTGCGCATCCCGAATTCCTGAATTGGCTGGGGGGTGTCTACAAAGATTCTGTTGAGACCGAATCAGGGTCGCACGAAGTTCTGGCTCCTGGAAGGAAGCTGTCTGTTCTTTGGCTGGAAAACTGCCATGAACTTCTCACACAGCCGATAGACGAAACAATCGAGCCGCCCGATGCGACCTGCGATCTTGGGCTTGAATGGGCCAGGGGCTTGACGAATTTGAAGGTATGATCTAATTATATCCTTCTCAACCATGAATGCACGTACTCATGATCGAAGGCTAATGAAATCCATGAAACAACAGTCTCTGTCTTTAAAAGAGTGTATAGCCATACCCCCAAAGTATGCCGAAAGGGCAAACCGGGTCATTTGGAAGATTCCTGAGCTCATCCTACCGTTTTCCACCCCCTCAGAGGACCCTCAAGATGAGGCAGACCCTAAGTTAATATGAGTCCAAAAGTTCTTTGTGTTTTTTATCTTCTTGTGATTGTTTCTTTGAGCGAGCATTGAGCATGGTGTTTGTGCTACAGGCATTTTATATAGCATGGGCGGACAACGACTTTACACGATAGATACCATGCACAGCGTGTGCAGCATTGATGATAGTGAATTAGGATGAATAGGTGGATGCAATATTAAACCTGACTGACAGAAGCTGAGACCCCAGAAAGATGCTCTTCAGGCATCGCATCGTTTCCCTTTCTCATGAATGCTGCTGCCCCCTCTTCACTGGTTTGCACAGACCACTCACTTCACTCTTCACTGCTGGGCCTCTAAGGTCTCGAACTTGAGCAATCTCCCCCAGACCCTCGGGCTGCTGGAACTGTGCTACGTCCACGGCTCCGAGTCCACCCCGGACAGCCAGATCTCCACCGGCAACGAGCCCCCGCGCCTGGATAGATAGATAAATAGATAGAAAAGATCGTTATTTATGCATTTATGCACATATGTATACAGAAACAGAAACTAACGAGCAAAAGGTTGTTTGGATTGGACTATCAGCGAAATCAGATAAATCTATCATATCATATCTAGCCATCTATTCCTCGCCCCAGGTATCATCCACCTCAGCGACATCGTAATCCACATCCGGGTTCCCGTTTCCGTCTCTGGGCTTCCCCGGCTGATCAGGTGGTGGCGGAAGGGAAGAGCTCGTGATGTCCATGACGGTGTCTTCGTCAGAGGCCGTTTTGGCATCGGATTCGAGGCCCGAGGCCGCTGTGGGAAGGGTGATAGGGGGATTGGGCACCCAGGCGAGCTGGACATCGCCGACGGAGGGGATCTTCCAGGGTCCGCGCATGAATTTCTCGGCGATGTAGCGCTCCTTGAAGGCGACGATGAGGGAGTTGGGTTCTTCGGAATGGGGCTCGATGGATTCGTATTCGCCGACGCCCTGAGGGGTGGGTATTAGCATATGGGAGAGGGGATGAGTTGGGACATATAAAAGGAATAAACTTACGATCAGGAACTGCCGCAATGCTTCGTCCTTCTCGGTATCGAAGTCAACGCCGGAGATGGCGATCCGCTTCGGTCGGTTGTCCAGACGAAGGACGCCGCCGCGCCCACGCGCCATGCCACCGCGTCCGCGGAAGCCTCCACGGTAGGAGGGATCGTATCCACCACGACCTCGCGGAGCAAAACCGCCTCTTCCGAGATATCCTCGGCCCCGACCACGGGAGCCAAACGGGGGGGCCGATTCCGAGCCGTTGGGATCGATACCGAGAGTCTTCGCCTCGGCTTCCAGAGCAGCCAATTGTGCCCGCAGTTGTTTGGTCTGGTCAGTGGAGTTCTCTTGGGACGGGGACCGAGACTCTCCGTCTCCAGAACCATTGCCATTGCTGGCGCCGTTTCCGCCAAGTCTCCGCAGAAGCCGCTCCTTTTCTTCCTCCTGTTTCTTCAAGAGCTCCTCGCGCTGTTTCTCCAAGGCTTGTCGAGCGTCCTCGGTCTCCTTACGCCTCTTCATCTTCTCTTCATGGGACTTTTGTGCCTCTTCCTGTTGCTTCTCGAATTCCTCGGGATCGAATGACGGCGTCTCGTCCATGGGATCGCCCGGAGCTGGTCGCTGTTCATTATTGCGATCGTTCTTGGGCTTGTGCCAATAGACCTTGACGAATCGGTTATCGAAGATCACCTTAGGACTGGACCACGCCCGCTTAGCAGCTGCATGGCCGTCGTACGTGATCAACGCGAGACGCCGATGTGCCTGTATCGAGACCTCGACGATCTCACCGTACTGAGAAAAGAACTCGCGTATCGTCGCTTCGTTGAGTTTGTCGTCAGGGATTTGTTCGACAACAATCGTCGTGATCGAAGTATCGTCGTTTGGACCAGCCGACGAGAGCTCTGTCCGACGTCCCCGGCCTCCAAATCCACCCCGGTCTCCCCGGCCCCGGCCGCGACCTCTGTCACTGCCACGGAATGGCGAGTCTGTATTCCGTTTCGGAAAGTCCGTCACGATATTAGACGCTTTCGGGTCATATTCTATGCACAAACACGTGTTAGCTACCAGAAAGTATATGCGATAGATACGTCAGATGGAGGCATACCGTCTTCTTTCGAGGCGCCGGGGATAGCGTCATGCTGGTAGGGACAAGCTGCCCCGAGGTAACAGATTCCCTGAGTTTCGTAGAAGGGGCAACGTTCTGAGGTCTTCGGCATCATTTGATCAGGTGGTTGACCGGGCCCACCCGTAGGCGGCATGGGCATCGGAGGCATTCCCGGCATCTGCGGGAAGCCCATGCTTTGCATCGCCATCATTGCCGCCATTGGGTTATTCTCATCAAACGGAGGGAACGAGGGAGGCATGACGGGGAATCCACCCGGCCCCGGAGGAGCGAATTGCCCCGGTCCACCTGGAGGACCACGCCCATCTCGGCCCATCCAATCTCCGCGACCACCACCACGGCCGCGACGTGGAGTCTTGAAAGTCCGGTGCTGAGGGGCATCCTCCCGGTCTTGGTCGGTCTGGAAACCTTCGTGGAAGCTGCGCTTGCGGTTGAAGCCGGGCGCGTCGGTTTGCGATTGCGGGAACTGGCCCATTGGAGACCCATACGCGCCCTTCGAAGGACCCGAGGGTGGGTTAAAGGGAGCCGATTGCGGATTGAATGGCGCCGACTGGGGGTTAAACGGAGTCGACTGCTGAGGCGCCGACTCGATACTGGGGATCTCATGGGCGAGCGAGGGCTGGGGCTGTGTCGGAGGAGGCTGTTTGGCCGCGAACGTAGCAAACAGCTCATTGACGAACTGTGCAGTATCTAGATCCCGGCCATAATTAATTAGAGCGAAGTTCCCCGAGTGTCAATGGGTACGGGTAATATCCGGCGCACGAACGTTCTCTCAAAAAATCCTCCAAATTCTCCTCCGAAGCCTTTCGAATCTCCTCATCCGGAGCATCGGTGCGAATAAGTGCCAGCACATAGTCAGCTAGGACATCGGCATCGGCGTCGGATCTGCACGAATTCACATTGCCTTGATTAGCATCGAGTCTCCTTAACACATCCGGGCAAGCTGCTTCGGGGAGCTATACATGTCCTCCAGCTTCTTCACCACCCAGTTCTTCACCTCCTCCGCTTGCGCTTCTGTGAGCTGCATTGTCGCACGGATGAGAAAGAGAGAGAAATCTGCACTGAGAAGATTTACTTCGACGTTCTCGGGCAGGGACCGTCGCGATGGGGTCAGGTGCAGTCTTCGATCGTTTCTTCCGACCGCTCGATTGCAGGCCTGACAGAATCAAGGGGTATAGATGGTCTAGGTAGGGAATACAGGAGTAGAGGCGATTTCACAACAAGTCGATCAGACCATCCCGGGGCGCGGAGAGCAAGGGAAAGGTGATAATACAAAGGGAAAAAAAGTTGCGTAGCAGAACGCCGAAGCTGGGGAAACGCGAGCGAACGCGGATGACGGGTCACGTGGGCGGTGCAGAACGATAACCGCCAAGCCCTGCACAACCGAGCCCTTCTCTGCACAGTAAGTACGGAGATCGAGTCCGATCACTACGATCTTTCACCATCTTTTACCATCTACGTCTACATATTGCAGGCTGCGCACTTCGAACTTGTGAACTACCTCCTCATATTTTTTTTCTCTCGTTCAAAAGAGAACAGCAAACTTGAAATAGGAAAAAGTCCTCACAGTCGTTAACATAACAATGAAAGAAAAGCCATAGCAAATGCTCGTGCACTCCTGGGTTCTACTACTTCTAGGTATCGAAAAGTTCCACATACGACATTAAGCTGCGGTGTCTGGATTTTGGTTGTGTTGATTGTGGGTATGGCCCCTAACATAGACTTTGTATTGCGTTCGTCGATCTCATAAATGTAGGAAGCCAGCTACTATCGAACTGACGCCTAAATAGTTTGTAAAGAACGTTTTTACAGCTTGTCGTAGTACTATATCGCAGCGTTAGTAATGTTTGAGGAAAGAAAGGGGGATAGATAGCACTTACGTTCTCGTATCCGGGAACGTTCTCCTTGAGACCCTTGCGCTTACGCATCTCAACGACGACCTGACCGGGCTTGGTGGTGGTGTCAAGAGGAGATCCACCGGGGAGGATAGCCCAGTGATCGAAGACAGACTGGGGGAAGGCCTGACCACCGGTGGCCTGGCGGAGATCGCCGGGGAAACCGAAGGACTCGTTGACGGGCAGATAGGCCTTGACGTTGAACAGAGGAGTACCGGGACGCTGCTCCTCGGTGTAGACGTGACCACGACGGCGGGTAAGGACACCGTAGATACCACCCATGGCCTGCTCGGGAACCTGGATCTCGACGTTGAAGATGGGCTCGAGGATACCGGGCTCGGCAAGCAGGGTAGCGGCGTACAGAGCACGACGGGCAGTGGGGATGATCTGACCACCACCACGGTGGATGGCATCAGCGTGCAGGGTCACATCAAGGATGTTGAAGCGGATAGCACGCATGGGCTCCTCAGCAACGGGACCCTCACGGGTGGCCCACTGGAAACCAGAGACGACAGAGTCCTTAATTTCGTTAAGGTACTGGACGGCCTTGGTCTGGTCAATGAGCAGGTTGGCACCGTTGGTGTCGGGACCGAAACACCAGATCTTACGGGCGTCGGTGACATCCCAGCCGTAGTCGTCAGCCATGACACGGGCACGAGCCTTGAAATCGTCACGGGGGTTGATTTTGCCAGACTCGATGGCAAGGGCGACCTCCTCGTCCATGGGCTCAGCAGTGAGGTACAGACGGTTGTGCTTGTTGGGCGACTTGGAGAGAGCGGTCATGCTGGAAGGAGCAGTGACGGTCTCACGGTAGGGCACAACGGGGTCGGAAATACGGAGGGGAATACCGGCGTGGTCCTCCTCGAGATCCTTCAGGCAGATCTCCAGGTGAAGCTCACCAGCACCGGCAACGACGTGCTGACCGGACTCGGAGATGAAGGTCAGGACACAGGGGTCGGACTTGGACAGACGCTTAAGACCCTCGACCAGCTTGGGCAGATCCTGGGCGTTCTTGACCTCGACGGAACGCTGCACGACGGGGGAGACGGAGAATCTCATGACCTTCAGGTTGTGGGCAGTCTCGGAGGTGGTGAGGGTACCAGACTTGAGCAAGAACTGGTCGACACCAACCAGACCGACGATGTTACCGGCGGGAACATCCTCAATAGGCTCGACGAAACGACCCATCATCAGGATGGTACGCTGGATCGCCTTGACGAAGAGATCCTCCTTCTTGCCAGGGACGTAGTTGGGACCCTGGATACGGACCTTCAGACCGGACTTGACGGTACCGGAGTAGACACGACCGAAAGCGTAGAAACGACCCTTATCGGAGGTGGGCACCATCTTGGAGACGTAAAGCATGAGAGGAGCCTTGGAGTCACAGTCACGGATACCAATGGCGCAGTCGTCGTCCATGGGACCCTCGTACAGAGTCTCGGCACGGTACTTCTGGGCGGTGACGGGCGAGGGCAGGTGGATACAGATCATCTCCAGCATGGCGTCGGCAGCGGGCAAGAACTTGCGCATGACAGTCTTGAGCAGAGCCTTGCCAACGAGGTCCTTCTCGTCGGAGGCCAGCTTGATGTCGAGCTTCTCAAGCAGGGTGGGGATCTCCTCCTTCTTGTCGTTGTTGACAGCAGCGAAGATCTTGAAGATGGGGTCCAAGATGAACTGGTTGAAGGCACGCTCAAGGGGCTTGCCATCAGCCTCGGCCTTGTTGGTCCACTTCTTGGTCTTGGGGTTGAAGTAGTTGTCACCCTATTCAATTACGTTAGCGACTCGGTTCGTGTCCTTGGGGTTGCAGAGTGATATAACATACCCACAGACGCTCAAGCATCTTCTTGCGGTCAACACCGAACTTCTTGGCGTACTTGACGGCGAACTGGCGGACGGTGAAAGCCCAGCCATGGAGACCGGAACCGAAAGCAACGGTACCGCGGTCGGGGTAGACCTGGACGTCACCGAGGGCCTTGTCCAGGTAGGTGGAGATGATGACGTTGACGGACTCGACAGTACGCGAGAAGGACTGGTACAGATCCTCCTTGGAGACCTGCAGTTCGAGCAGAGCACGGTCAACCTTGTTAATGATAACGACGGGCTTGATACGCTCGGTCAGGGCCTGACGCAGGACGGTCTCGGTCTGCACACAGACACCGGAGATACAGTCGACGACGACCAGGGCACCATCGGTAACACGGAGAGCGGCCGTGACCTCAGAGGAGAAATCAACGTGACCAGGAGAATCGATCAAGTTGATCAAGAACTCGGAACCGTCGACGGCCTGAGGGATTTCCTTCAGATCCTCGGGGTCGCTGAACTGAGCGTAAAGGGAGATGGCAGTGGACTTGATGGTGATACCACGGTCCTGCTCATCGGGACGCGTGTCCATGTAACGACCCTCACCAGCCTTGGCGGCCGAGATGATACCAGCACGCTGGACCATGGAGTCACTGAGAGTGGACTTTCCGTGATCGACTATGCCATCCGTTAGTACGGACAAGGGTTCACTGGTAGGGAATGTAGATCGACGTACCGTGAGCAATGACCGACATGTTACGGATGTTGGCCTTGCGGTCCATCAGGGACCGGATCTATTCCATAGTTAGTGATGATGCCTTCTTTCAATTTTTCTCGTCTGCCAATATTTCTTTCTTTCGCTCCTCATCGAGTGATAATCTGCAGTTTTTAAATAGGCGCGGGGGATGTATACGGACCTCTTCGATAGTGAAGCTGTAAAAACCATCGTTAGCACACTGGTTCCAATGTCTCCTTGAATATCCAAAGCTCGTAGCAAAGCAAGCAGAAGAGGGAGAACGTACTTAACCATCTTGACGGTGTTTCCTTGTCAAGAGCCTTAGAGGCGGGGTATGTGATAAGAAAAGAAAAAAGAGAAACGACACACAAGGATCCTGATCGAGGACTAACTCGACCTTAAGATCAATAGGACAAAAGGACCTATGTGCGCTACTCCAAAAAGAACGGAGAACTGAGGGCTTCACGGGGGAAGGTGAAGAGGGAGAGGGAGAGGAAGACGAGGTGGTCGGCAGAAGAGGGGAAGAGAGAAAAGCGAGAAGTGGGGACGGCCGGCGAGGATTTTTTCCCATTTCAAATCCGGGATGTGCGTTTTTCGCCCAGTTTTCCCGCTTACCTTGAGGTATGCCCCTCGTTATCTTACCGTACCAGGACCTGTGAATCAGCTCTGATGAGCTCTGCTGAATTCCGATGATCGATTTACTTTCTGGCCTGGTCCCGCGCAGGGCATTCCGACTCACTGCACGTCCGCACGGTCGCTCGATGTCGCTCGACGTCGCTCAATACTCTACATCGCTCTACAGTTAACTCGATTTGCCTCTTCAACCATGGTTAATCCATCCAGATGGCTCATCCTGTGAGTCACCGAGAAAGAGCACTGTCAGCGGCAAAGTATAATGGACAATTCCCAATGATATATCTCTGTACAAAAAGGACTCTTCCCTATGGACTCTTGGATGTCCTGTAACTCTGCTGGTCATACGGCGTTATTACCAATCATTCTTACATATTACCAGTTGTTACCAGATTGATCCGGTCGTGCAGCAACTCGCCACCAGCTCGTCCACCAACCCTACTTGAAACTGCCTAGCACTGCCCTGGGGGTTTCTGTTGATTACCAAGCCCTTTTGGCCTCTGTGGCATGACCGTGTAATAAACCAATTATTTTTATCATCCTCATCATAGTAATAATTAGAATAATAAATCTCCGTGTCATGGAATGGAAGCTTCCTGGTGAGCTCGAAGTAGATGATGTAAGAACCGAACAAAGAGAAAGTGCGGATTGCATGACATGCACATACCTGCAGATACATACATACATACATACTGTACAGCATCTCCCCTCTTCTTTTAACTCCTGCTTAACTCCGTTTGGGCAGGCATGGAGGGGCCTGCAGATTCTGACTCGGCCCATTTTTTTCTCCCTCCCTTCCCGCACCGGAGGATACACCGAGGGGGCAGCCCAGGACTTGGAAGACTACTACAATACGGAGTAGTAAAACACACAACAAGTTAACCACTGCCCTGATCTGACATCGAATTAGCATCATCCGGTCGCCTAAAACATTGAGAAAAATTTTCTCACCATATCAGGATTGAAACTTACTAGTTACCCTGGCTGACTAAGGCCCAGCGCATGTGCCCTCAACGGTTCATGCCTTTGGCTGGAATTTAGCCTTTTGAGGTGCTCGATTTTGGTTGTATTTTCAGATGCTTATTGTTTGCAGTATGGGAAGAAACCGTCGCTCTATTTTCTCGGTGTCACTTTTCGGGGACATTTGGGTACTTCGGTCAGTAAGGGAATAAGTGGTCAGTGGCATTATATATAGGTAGCTCCACCAGCTCTCGCGGAGCATGCCAAAAAATGTACAATAGAGCAGGATACTTACTCGACGAAGACTGTTTTTTTTTTTCTCCATAAGAAACATGCGGGGAAGCATAAGCTTCGTAAGGTTTGCTGTTGACCGATCTGCCGCGCCTGCAGTATCAGTAACGAAAACAGGTCGCTACCAAGCTAGAATGACTAGAACTCATTCCCGGCAGAATGAGAAAAGCCCAGACAAGAGCTATATATGCTTAGTTTTGTGTTTTGATCCGTGGTTCCTGATAATTCCTACTTCGGTGTGTTGTATACTCGCATACCCACTGAATGATAGTATGTATGATCATCAATATAGTGGGTTAAAACAAGGTAAAGTCTCTATCTGGCATCATTTTTCCATTGACAAGTTCTATCCTTAAATTTATCTGCATGCGTATATCTGTAACATCCCTAGTCGGAGAAGCAAAGAACTAACGGCGCTTGGACATGGCATTGAAGGGAAATCCTCGAATAACCCCAAGAGTACGAAGACAAAATCACTCAGTATCGTGGGGCATGGAGAGTTCTTAGATCTTCCATCATCTTCGAAATAGTCTACGCTCGTGTATCCTGCCTCATAGAGTGAATGTGGATGCAAAATCCAAGTCTATCAAGATCAGATAAGATTGCCCCTGAGAATCTCCCGATGCCGTTCAACGTTGCAACCTTCGTAGCTTGTACAACCTTCATTCAAACATACGGATCTACCTATCTACCAGACTGCCACCCCGAATCCATCATCCATCTGATTCAATTCCTACTACACAACATCGCGATATGACAATATGCAAGTGCAACCCGATATGAGAACCTTGGCGGATGCCGCACGGGGCCTTGGCGCTCAATGCCCAGCGTCTAGTGCCCCAACTTCGAGGCTGTGCCCCCCGTGTCAAATCAAATGGCTTAGGATCTTTTGATCTGATAAATCTGTCGAAAGTTAAGCTCTCTTGTCGTGGCCTTGGTATCCCTCGTTGTTCGTGAACCAACTCCCAGATCTCCCCCAGATTCACTACCAGCTCGGAGCTAGATACGGACACTACATACAAGCCGGCAAAAATGACTCCGACGCTGACGGATCCGTTCGATCTCCTACAATACAAGACGTCGGTAGCCGAACAGCGACGCTGGGTGCCGTTTTCGAAATCCGACGACAACGAGAAGAACGATTTCTACCGCCAGCAAAATGAGATGATCGACGGGTTCTTAGGGAGCGCCGACGAGGAGCGTCTCAAGGCCGAAGATACCGCAGAGAACGGAGGCAAGGTGAAGCTGGCGGTGCGTGCCAGTTTCGTGGTCAATTTCTGCCTGTTCGTCATCCAACTCTACGCGGCCATCTCTACCGGCTCGCTCTCCCTCTTCGCCACCGCCGCCGACGCATTCATGGACCTCGTCTCGTCCATCGTCATGCTAATTACCTCACGCATGTCCTCGCGTCCCAAGCCATACAAATACCCCGTGGGACGGAGACGTATCGAGACGATGGGTGTCATCATGTTCTGTGCCCTGATGACCACCGTGGCCGTGGAGCTGATCATCGAGTCGGCCAAGTCGCTGGCCGGGGGCGAAACGGACTCCGATGACCTGGCCACGGTACCGATTATTTGCGTTGGCGTGGCGATTCTCTGCAAGTTTGTGCTGTGCGTGTATTGCTATGGCTTGCGGCGGTATCCGGCAGCCGAGGTCTTCTTCATCGATCATCGCAACGATCTGGCCGTGAATGGCTTCGGTCTGATCATGTCCGTTGTGGGTGACCGGTTCGTGTGGTATCTTGATCCTATCGGAGCATGCTGCATTGCTCTCCTGATTCTGTTCTCGTGGGCCTCGACCGCATTCGAGAACATGTGGCTGTTGGTCGGAAAGTCCGCTACCCGCGAGTTCCTGAACAAGGTTGTCTATGTGACGTTGACGCACGACTCGAGAATCGAGAAGGTCGACACTGTAAGTCTAATCATGTCCCCGTCGAATTGTTATCACGACTGACCCGTCCAGTGCCGCGCATACCATGCCGGACAGCAACTCTATGTCGAAGTTGATATCGTCATGGACCCGGAAACCAAGCTGCGCGAGTCTCATGATGTGAGTCAAGCCCTGCAGCGCAAGTTAGAGGGTCTCGCCGACGTCGAGCGGGCATTCGTGCATGTCGATTATGATTATGCTCATGACATCCACGAGGAGCACAGACCCCTGTATGACCAAGTCGGGTCTAATTCATCGATCAGGACATTGGTGAAGCGGTTCTTGTTCAAGGATGACCAAAAGACTGATGGAAATGGATCAGCAGTTTGAAGATGGGATTATTTTCTCAGATCATTGATGTTTAAAGCGGTGCCAGCAATATAAATATGTCGTAATATTAAATTCAAGTTAGTTTGCTAGATTAGCCATGAGCGAGGCAGGCCAAGAAGTGGCAAGCCTCTATTGTTTAAGGAAGGAAAAGCATGATTATAACATTGATTGCCATTATTGAATCGACTTGGGTGTCAAGATCTCCTTATGGATTGACTTGGACGAGAGTATGAGGACATGATTAAGACCAGGGACGGATGAAGCAATCACGGGGTAGGGCTAGGGCACCACGTGTGGGTCACCTGCCCAGCTCTCAAGGTTCACCCGATCGGGTAAGTCTTCTATCGCCCCCAAACATCACGCATCACATCTCTTCTTGGAGATACGAGTCATCAATTTTAACCAAACCTTCTAGTTTTTCAATCAAAAGTTCTTCTAGGGAGACTATTGCAGACTGAAAACATAAACATCACGATATATTACGATGATGCCCTCGCCGCTATCTACTGTACTATCTACATAGATCAATAACATCTGGATTCTAGACATAGATGATACCGCATCGACGATTCAAATAGGGCTGCAGGGGATAATCGACGGCCCCGAAGATCCTTCTCATTTGACGTACCAGACTGCCCAGTCTCAACGCCGCCAATAGATGATCCTTCTCTTCGGTGGCGTACCAGGAAAACGCATTGCCAGTCTTGGCTATCCACAGGCCCCAATGAAGAATTGTCGAAGCTTGCGAGCTCACTCATAGCCATAGCCCCCGGGTAGGCGGTGCTCAACCGAGAGCCCAACAATGTCGAGTTTCATCTGCCTAGTCCGAAGGTTCTTGAAGGGGCTTCGGACATAGGACAAGGGATAAATAACAGTGATGGTACTTTTCCCTGCGAGTGTCCACGCCTTCTTTCCTTCAACCCTATACACATACCAAAGATCCCTCTATATATGGTCTATCCTAATCTATTCACTCTCTGCCTCCCCATATAACTAGACCAATCTATATAGATATACATATCCGACATCAACGATGTTCGGCGACGGCACCGTCAAATACCGCCACGGCATCGCCATCGCGCAAGTCATCACCTTCTCCGTCTCTCTAGCCTTCAGCATCTGGTTCTACCTGCGCGGCTGTATCGGGTGGTTCTGCATCGGCATGCTCTCAATCATCCGTCTCGTCGGCGCCAGCTGCATGCTCGGCACGATCAACAAGGACGCGGACGGGCTCTGGGCCGGCGTGTTCGTCTGCGAGTCACTCGGCATGATCTTGATCATTTTCTTGTTACTTGAGATGTTGGAAAGAATGTATGTCTTCTCCTTCTTCTTTCAACTATACTCCCCCTCCTCCCCAAACACCCAAACACCCAAAATCAAAAAGCCCAAACTAATCCCCATCCAGAAACAAAACCCACCCCACAACCCCCCGCCTAGTATTCATAATCCCCCAACTCCTAACCTGGATCGACATCGGGATCTCAATCGCGGGTTTCATCGCCGTCACACACAAAGAACACGCCCTCCTACCAACGCCCTACAGCCGTACCGGGATCGCGCTAATCTTCGCAATCTACCTCTGGACAGTCGGCGTGTTCCTCACATTCTACCTCCACCGGGGGAGCTTCGCTACTGTTGAAAAGAAAACATGTCTTTGTGTCGCGATCTGCGTGCCGATATTGGCTGTGCGGGTGACGTATTCGCTCATTTTTGTCATTACGGCGGATATGGCGTGGAATGCGGTGAAGGGGGATTCGTCACGGTATTTGGGAATGACGATGGTGCCGGAGTTGGGGATCGTGGCGTTGTGTACGTGGACGATATTGGGGATTCCGGCGTTGGAGAAAGAGAAGAAGAAGAAGAAGAAGAAGAAGAGAAAGGGTGGGAAGGATGTGGAGGGGGATGCTGGAAGTCAGGAGATTCCGTTGGTTAGGTGAACTTAGTTAAGAGGTACAAGTTTCTTTTGTATAGACTTATTGATGTTGAATTGGATAGCGATGGTTTAGAATTGAGTAGATATCCAGCTTTAGGATACACATGCAACTACCTTACGAATAATGACAACGGCAATAACAATGACAAGAAATGATTATGTATTAACAAATAAAAACTATATACAGACTGTAAATACTAGACAAGAAGGGGAAAAATGAAATGCGGCTGGGGTATATATACAATCTTTGCCATATGGATCGAGATCAAGAAGACCCTAGAATCTTCGCATACGCATCCTCGACTTCCTTTGCGACCTCCAACAAGGTCACAATAATGATCTGATGCGTGATATTCGGCAACTTATCCCTCTGCAACCCAATCCACTCCAACGGCGGCGTGGCCTCACCCATATCACGCAGCTGAGGGGTCTCGATGACAGGCGGCTCCAACGCAATATAGGTATTCTTGGACTGAGGCACGTTAACCACGGCGGTGATCTTCTCCTGCTGATCGTTCTTGTCACCACCGCCCTCGCCACCAAGGCCGCCGGTGATGCGAACCGCGGATGGCGGTAACGGCTTGCCCAGTCGCGAAGCCAAGGCGCGCGAATGCGTCTCCCACATGTCTCGGATGAAGCTGATGCGGGAGTAGTTCCATCCGACGTCGACCTTGCCTTCGAATGTGCTGCGGAAAATGTATTCGATCTGAGGAATGCCCGGTTCCTGCCACGTCTCCATGGTGGCAACGAGTCGGGGTACCTTGAGGATGGTACCGCCGCTTGAGCCGATGACGCGGTTGGCGATTTCCCCGACGAGAAGCTCCTCCATGCCCATGGAGTTCGGACGCACGATTCCAGACAAGGCGACGCGCAGCTGGCCCAACGTGAGACCCAGGGCGCTGTGGATTTTACCATCGTCGAGGGAGACATCGAAACGGGCTTTAGCGTCACGGGCTTCCAGCTTCAAGACATGGTTGTCGAAGAAGGAGCTGGGAAAGACGCCGATGTTCACGGTGTTGATCGTGACCACGATTCCGGTGTGTAAGGAGATAGGAGCTTTCTCGGCCTTGTCATCTACCGGTGAATCCGGGTCCTTGCCGGGAGCCTCGGTTTTACCTGTGAAAGCGGTGGACCTTCGTCGTAGATATCGTTCGACTTCTCGCAATGAAGCTTCATAGGCTGCTTGTTTATCTTGAATGAGTCTCTGCCAAGCATGGTAAAGCGCGATCGTCTGCGATGCAGTTAAGCTCGTACAGAAGACCTGCACTTGATTTCCTTCCAAGGTACTAAACAGTCGCTCGCTTGGTGCACCCGACTCGGTTCGCACATTGTACATCAAAAAGTCAAACATGGCGATGTCGGCAATGAGGAAAGGTTGGTAGTCAAAGGAGACCTTCACCTGGAACCGTTGGAAGGAAACGGAGGCCTGAATGAGCGGCGTCTTGATGTTGAGACTGGCGTCGGGCCACTGTATAGAAGTCTGCAGCTTGAGTTTTTGAAGTTCAATGAGTCCGCTCATTCGGCCTTTGCTTTCGATGCCCGCCGTTTCAAAACCGACGCAAAGAGTCTGCTCTCGATCGGATGATTTCTTCGTAGATAGCCAGAGACCATTTATGGCAAACTGGGCTTTTCCGAGCGACGATCCTAGATCAAGCTGAATTTCCAACTTCTCGACCGCAATAGTGGTGTTCCATGGGAACGCGGGCGCCGAAGCAACCTGTTGGTACCGCTGTACAATGTAGGCCTGATTGTCTTGTGATTGCGGCGGGAATGAAGGACTGGCATCTGAGTCCTCCATTGACGGCACCCAGATCTCGCGGAAGAGCAGAAGATCCTGGACTTGTTTGGCATTAAGGATCACTTGCATTGGGCTGATCCTGAGGACGGCGGAAATGCCCTTTGCGCTGCCTAGATGTTTGCTGTTCATCACGGACATCACCATTGAATTGACCTCGAAACTAGCCGTTGATTCGTTGGAGTAAACGTGTTTCACAGACGCTCCTAAGGAATTGAAAGCAACCTGGAGAGCGAAGAACCGTCCATATTCTTCTGACTGCACCGTGTTGACTGTAACATAGGCGTTGTCGAATTTGGCAGTAGCGGCCACCCTGGCGATGGGTTGGCAGCTGAGACTGAATTCCTGTTTGCAGATCATGAGGCCCACATTCAGCTTGCAACGCCCGAGAATCGAGTCGTTGTCCTTCTTTTCGAGTTGAGTGTCCTGCATCAGCTTTTGCGGTTGTAACATCACCGCAGTGGATGCTCGGCGGGGACTTCCTCCCTGGTTTCCTTGGTCTCCCATGACTTCCTTGACAGTCTCAGTCATTTGCTTCACTAGAGGGACAAGACTTGGGTATAGAACATTCGTGGAGGCATCAACCTTCAACTCGGCATTGAGTGTCGAGTCTTGTTGATTGTCTTCGAACTGGACCTTCAAAGCCACCCCAGGAGCCCTGAGCGTTGCAGTAGGCGTCGCATCCCCTTGAATGTACTGGCCGTACTTTGCTTCCGACAAAGTGCCCTTCTTGAGGGTCGCGGTCAGCATTGTCTGGGGATCATCCGTCTGCGTCCCCTGTAGTGAAACGATGGCACCGGCAAAGTCGACATCCACCAATACTGACTGGAATCGCTTGTTTCCAAAGAGCGAGTCTTGTTTGGGGTTGTCCTCGGTTTGTTTGGGCACGAAGGTCGCATTAGCTTCACGAACGACTCTGCTAGTGGCAGCAATGGAATCCCTTGTCATGCTTGCCGGAAGGATGAAGTCGGATGTGAGTCGTATGTCAAGAGATTTACCAGCAGCCTGGAAGGCAAGCCGAACCTCGTCACCAGCTGAAGAATAAGCCACGTTAAACACCAACTCGGGCAACAAGGCCGAGTTCAGAGATCGTTTTTGCCTGCTAGCGGAGTATGGAACCAGCTGCAACTGCATATCTTCAATGCGAAGCTTCGCAGCGTTTGCTTTTTTGTTCGAAAGATCCACACTCTTGATGGAGAAAACCAGGTCGTCCGGCCTACGCACAGACGAAGGCACTGGCACTGTACTCATATTCCAGGCGATCTGGATGTTGTTGAAATCCAACGAGTACATGGCACTGAAGAAATCGTCTGATTTGGAATCTTCGTTTACTTGGGTATCAGGGACTTCCAACGCTTTCTTCTTGGACTCCGGATGGCCTCGTCGCCGCAACTTCTTCAAACGTTTGACCTCGTGTGAAAGGTCCAAAGTCTTGATACGTTCCTGGAGATGAACAGCCATATCTACCACCAGTTCAGCCGTCTCGGAAAATAGTTCAACGTTGAACTGCTTGCTGCTGAAATGATAGACTCGCCTCAGGTCACCGTTATCACGTCTAATCGAGGTAGCTTCGAGTTTAGCGTCAACGGTAAAACCACAATAGGATCGGCTTTTGAATGCCTCTTGCCGTCGGAGATCGAAGCTGACGTTGGAGGTATCGATGTGGAACTCGGGATATTCCATCTCAACCCCATCTTCAAAACCATTATCCAGGCGCATGCGCATCATTCCAAGGCTGAAGTCCATGTCTGCCGTATAATTTTTCCCGTTAACAGCAGGTGCAGTGGCATGAACTTTAGTTCCCGCCATAGTCATGCGTGCTTTGTAAAGAAGCGCATGGCCATTGGACGGCTTCCTTTGCTGAGGGGGAGATTTGTCCAAGTCGAGAGCATCGTTGAGATGGAGTTGCAGGGTCTCCAGATTCTGTTTGAGGTCTGACATGAGATGTGAGAATTCAGGAGTCGCCAGAGCACCCAAAAGACTTCGCACTGCACTGGCTTCCAGCTGGATAAGTTCGATAGTGACATCAACCTCCATATCGGTTCGATTAGACGACAGATTCGCAACAACCCGACCGTTGATGGGCGGAATTTCTAATACTGACAAAGGACGTCTGCCACCCTTTTCGCCCGACATGAATGTGTGTAGATTCTTCTTCAGATCGAAATCCACCTCGATTTTCGACTCCATCGTCTGTATGATGGATGCTCGGGCAACATCTCCAGAGATAACGTATGTCAATGACGGCAAAACGCAGAAGCTCAGCCGATAATCATCCAAGAACATCGCAATATGAAACCTGTTATGCGTCGTCTTCGTTGCTGCAGGCGCTTCGCTCAGTTTGCGAGCCGGAAGATCCAGATTGGTCGCTAAGCGGCGAATGTATCGGACCTCGTCTTCGATTAGTCGATCTGCCGTATGGGCAAGGTTGATCAGGTCTTCCTCCATGACGTATAAAAGCTTTTTGCATGATCCGGCAACCTTCCACTCATGGTTGATTTCAGTCTCACTTTCCTCAGACACCCGAGAAAGATAGACATGCGGGCTGCCAATCTTCCAAGACATGAGAACCTTGGCCAGATTTGATAATTCAGAAAATCCCGCTTGAGCACTGAACAAGACAGCCATGCCAGCGGCACCGTCAACAACGGATCCTTTAAGACCCTGGCTAATACAAGCCAGCTTGATATTAATGCCATCCAGAGTGATCGATCCGAGATCAGTGCCGAAAACAACCTGCAACTCGTCCCGCTCTTCAGCCTCGCCGCCTGAATCATGAGTTCCTCCAGGGGCAGTGGACTCCAACTGAACGTTAGCCATTGTATTCATCACACCTTCGACAAGTTCCAAAATCTCCCATCTCAAGCGAAGGCTGATAGAAGAAGAATAGGTCCGAATGACATTCAAACTCTTGTATCGCTCCTCATTCTTTGAATCCATGTACTGTTGCGGACTGACGGTTACAGCCGTGGACATGTTTTCAACTATGAAATCGCTTTCTTTTGGTCCCGGATCGATAGAGAACCTGAACATTTTCACTGTAGAGGAAAATAACAATGGCGTTGGCGAGGTCTTGGACTTGGTTGGAGCAAAAGAGTCCCATACTCTTTGCATAACGTAGCTTTTTTCAACATGTGCCAAGTCCCACGCGCGCCACTGGTCGAAACTATTGAGAACAGTCATCCGGGCATCTTGCGGCAGTGACAAGTCCTGATCTAGACACTTTGAAGCTAGCTCTTGCTGCTTGTCCGAGGGCAAGCGATTATAGACGTTGCGGATGCGAGATATGATTTTCCACGAATCGTGCTGGCGCACATGGGTCGGGGCCACTCGAAGCACGTACGAAATGCGTGTAAGAAACGCGGGATCGGGAATATCAGCAGCCGCTTGCGTAAGGTAATAGATGAGCAGACGTAAGCGTTTGCTATCAAGTGAGGAGCTATGCTGGAATGAAGATGCGACAGAGTCGAGCATGGTCGTTGTGCGACGAACTAAGAATGCCAGGTGTTCCACGGATTTTGTGAATGTGATGGTATCAAGGGCCCGTGTTTGGAAATGGGATCTCATTGTAGGCTTCGTCACAAGCCAGAAATTCATGTCACCAAGGACACAGCTGAGCTCAGCCTTTTCTTGATATGCATGACTTCTGCTTCCTTGCACGGATAATGAAAAGCTTTCGGCGGCTGCATGGACGGTAGAGCTTTTGCTTATACCTGCCAAAAGATCATCCTTATGCCGATCAACTCTCGTCCGAAGTTCGGTACTTAGGTGCGTAATTGCAAGACTGTACTCGTCCCGGAAGCCAGCTTCAGAATGGGCTAGTGGTTCATACGTATTGACCAAGTTCACCAGGATGAAGGGGGCCCGGATCGCAAAACCCGTTGACTTCTTTGGCTGCTTCAAAGATTTTTCAGAGCCGACGATATCCGAAATCACATCTTTCTGGAGCGAGTCAATGATCTCAATCGGATGTCTTGGCTGCAATCTTCCAATCAATGTCGCTATCATGAAGAGAAAATCAGGTGTGCAGTATCCCCTGACCCCAGATGGCAACTCGAGCGCAAAATTAGTGTGCGTTGTTTCATCATCTTCGAATGGAGAAAATTGAGGGTCAAATCTCGTCACCTCTGACTTATCTCGATGAGCATCATCGTGAGAAAAAGGTCCATGTGGTAGATGGGACATATCCAGTTTAACTTTGTGCAAGGTAAAGTTCGGCATCACCCAGGGGTTTGTGTCTGGAGCATTGGCTGAAGATTCCTTGGCGTATTTCCTGCGCTCCTCGAGTGAGAGTGATTTCTGCCCGTCTGTTCCCAGCGTCTGGATGTGATCCTGTTGCCTCCTCGAAGCTCCACTTGCTGCTCTTTTTACGCTGGATGTCCCCCTACGGCCACTTCTTATGCTTGAACTATCCAATGACACCAGGAAGCTTTTAGAGCTTAGAGGATTCCGGCTTCCCGGTAACTGCTTTTCTAACGACGAAGCTAGTCGCCCCGAGCTTTTGAGAAGGGGCTCGGGCATCGTCGGTATAGGAATGGTTGGAATGGGGTATTTGTCGCTTTTTGCATGCATTGACTCGGGATCCATGTCGTCCCAGTCAAACAACAGCCACGGTGTTCTCTGGGTTCTCTCGTCGTGCGATCTAATGTGCTCCTGTTGCAATTTCCGATCTTCAACGATGTCATTCTTTCTTTGCGCCATTCGTAGTTTGATTGTTGTCTTGAAGATCGCAAGTGGGCTCACTTCCGTATTTAGAAGACTTCCAAATCGACCGACAAAATTATAGTCAAGTGCGGAAATGGAGAGGTCCGGCACAAGAAGACTCATTCGTTTTGAAAACCTTTCGTTTGCCCAGTCATTAAATTGAATTGTAACAGTACCGGAGCTCAGAAGAAATGCCGCCTGATCAAGAAGCACGGAGATGTGTATGGAATTGAACTTCGCGCGCAGAAAAGTGACATCGTGGAGTATAAGCGGGAACAATGGCGGAAGCGCATTCTCTTCGTTGTCGAAGGAAAAATCGAAGCTCTTCAGGGCTGCACCGAAGCAGGCCAGAAATTCAGCCGAGCATTCACCAATGATCTGGCCCACGCCGAAATCCCAGTTGCAGACATACGTTGGCTCTGCAGGGGGTAGGCCAAATAGACGATGCCCGTGAACCGAAATACCATCAATGAACAGCTGGGTATCGGAAACGGTCGAAGGCTGATTGATCACTTGCGACTCCAAACCCACTTTCAATGGAGCTATTGAGAACAGTAAGTCCATGTAGTAGTTGGTGAACCGCAAGTCAATTTCCAGCGAGGGAGCAGTGAGTCTCAGGCAGTTCATATGGTCATAGACGTTTTCCGGAAGAAGGGCGCAAGGATTGTCGACTGTGACATGCACAATCATATCAAGATCATTCGATTTCCTGTTTGGATTTATCCCATTGTGTGTCTCTGGTTGCTCCTTACTGTATGCAAGCTCTTGAAACTCCTCGAGAGTTTTGAAGTGCATGTCTTCCCCAAAATAATTCTCTTTGACGGTCATGAAACACCGAATCAAAAACCCAAACAGGTAAAGCCTCGGTGACTGGCCATCGATATTAAGGAAGAGTGTGTCCGTCAACTCGGGTGACGTGGAAAGATAGTAATTGTAGGTTCCATCAATAGAAAGACCCTCCAGAGATGCAGCTGATTTGTCTTGTAAGAACGTGTGTAGCGTATCCCACAACGGACTGCAAAAGTCTATGCCAGCATCGTGTAGTTTGACACTGAAATCCACGGCGTTCTGCTCATTCCGGTATTTGTTCAAAGGAATCATGACATCGGAAGTTAGCTTTTTGCCTTTGATTACCAGCAAGCGATTGTCATCTAAGTCGGAAGGATCACTGATAATGTTCAGGTCATTGACATTCACAAACAGCTTCAAATCCACAAAAGACAGACTGAGTTTGTAGATGAACGGTACAAATGTGTAGTAATCTGCAGGGGGGCCCGATCCCCAATCGCCAATTAGGTCCGTTAAGAGAAAAATGTGATCTCGTAACAGGAACAGCTCCATATCAACATTCTCAACATCGAAGAGCCACGTCCGAAGATTGTTCCAAACGAGAGGAACGGAGAGATCACAGTTGATAAGCTGCTTGGGGCATTGCCATAATAGGGCATGATTGACACTAGATGACATCCTGGAGTCACGAAGATCGAGATCAAGTTGACTTGAGAACCCGGATTCCGAAGCGACCATGTCCATGGAATAATTTATGGTGGAATCGCCGGCCACTCGAAGTGAAAACCAGCCAAAGGGACGAATTTCGGGACCAATGTTCCCTTTGTCACCATCGGCGGCCCTGGGCTGTCTCCTCTGCTGCTGCTTCTTCAATTTTGAAGCACCCTTTATTGCATCAGCTCTGCCTTTCCACTGCCAGTCCTTGGAAGGCTCTCGTGTGGGGACGCGCAAGGTCAATTCTTCGCTGATTTCCAATCGAAATTTGAACACCGAGTTCTTCCTGAGGTCTCCAGGCGCCAAAGGCTCTGCGGGTTGAGAACTTCGATAAGCATTGGGAAAGAAGACATTCTGCAGGCCAACTCGCTCCCGATCAGCCCATGGGCCGTAGTTGATGGTTCCACCTTCGAGTTTGACATCAATTCCCCATTCCGGAGGTGGTGCGCCATTGAGATCCTGCGAGATTTTGCCAGATGCAGGTGTCTGCGCGGACTGGGGCCGAACGCACCCGGGTATATCCCAGAAATAGGTTACCGTCATACTAGGGGTATCCAGAATCGTAGAGAATCTACCGTACTCAATGGAGCTCCACTCGCTATGGTCATCCTGACTGGCTTCATCCAAGTACCGAGAGAGACCAACCCAACGCACGTCGCTGCTACCATCGGTCTGGTGTCTCGGACCATTGTCGGTCGGCTTCTCCGTCACATGGAATGATTCCACGGACGACTGGAAGTAAGGAATCAGATCACGGATACTATGCCACATTCTTCGTTTCTGAAATTGATAGTTGAATATGGTATCCCTTTTGCGCTTTGTTCCCGGGTTGTTCTCTTCTGTTGAACTAATACCTTTCGCAGTGGCGAACTGATTCTGCTTGAAATCCGGGTTGGGTCGCATCTGAATGACGGGATGGCTCATCTGGAAAGTGAATGCCTGTCGGTAGAGGTCCAATGGTCCAGCATCGCACGCCTCGATCAATCCCGTCGCGCCGTCGAACGTGGTGGTCAAAACGGATTTCGTACTCTCATTGCCCATCACAATAGCGCCTTTATCACATTCTAACCTCAGCGGCAGGAGCTGAAGTAGGACGTTCAAGCTTTCCTCCATTTCTTGTCCAGCGCCTCCCGCATGTTGAGTGTCGATCGTATCCCTGCCAGTCCTACTCCGCCCCGGAACATTGTCTGTAGCCGATGTCCTGTCGAACTCCGATCCGCTTGCATCGGGGCCCCTCTCCGAATGCGTCTTCAATTCAGGGTCCACGGCATTGCTTGCTGGGAACTGCGGCTTGGTATAGGAGGCTGGATTTTCCGTGAAACCGGCGAGGATACTGTCGTAGGCGGGGGTCCGGTTGTAAATGAACCACTCAAGTCCGTAGAATTTGGCGGTAATTCGGCAAGGGAGTGTGTCCGGTCGGCCCTGGCCTCCCTGTTCCTTGATGCCACTGTCTCCGACACCGCTGGCGCCATCACCTTCGGAAGTTCGACCATTTTCTCGCTTCTCGTCGGCTTCCAGGCCGGACAACTCTGTTTTCCTAACCGACCGTTTCCAATAGCGCCATGTTATAAACCCTCCATGTACAAAGATCGTTTCATTTACTCCATGGTACCGGATGCCCTTGAAGAAGATCCTACCGCCGAGCAGGGAGACTTGAAGAGAATGGATGTCCACGTATGCGCGATAGTAATGCCACGTGTAGGCTCGGATTCCGTACGAAAGGAGGGTTGCGAATAGGCGATTGAAATAGAGTAGGAAGAATAAAACACTATAATATCATTATTAGCTGGAGTGTGTCGAAAGTTCCAGGGAGTTGATTGATTCATACAGAATACAGGAGACGATGATCTCAAGAAGGAAGTACCTGCGAGGACGTTAGCCACTGCGCGACCGTCGCAATCCAGCTACCTACCAGTTAAAACTCGGATCTGGCGTGAGAGTTAACGTGATTAAGCTTGTATTCGCCATCATTCAATATCCCAGGACCGCCGATGGCCGCGACCATGGCGGCGCGGGACGATTAAGCTTCCCTGGAAAGGATCCTGGGCGAGTGCATGTCACTTGGAGATAAATCAATCATGCGCTGAAAACTCAAACCAAGAAGCTCATATAGAAGAAATGGAAGAGACAAAAGCCACGTCCATCCTCTGGATGTTGCAGATGGGAGTTATTGTTGGCAGCAGCAGCCCACTTGTTTCTAGGGGCTGGCCAACTTCATTTGCCGGCATAATTTCCCCTCCGCCTTGGACTCTCGCCGCTTTAGCAGTGGCCCGAAAGGGTTAGTGCGTCTGCGGGCCGTTCTTTGGTTTAGCGCGGATTGTCTTGTCTCTACTCTCTCGTCTCTCTGAAGACATTCACATCTGCAGTGTTAGAATGTCAGATCAAGAGGGTAATCTGACCCAATTAGCCCTCACATTATTAGACTGGGTCTACCCATATCCGCAGTATGATCTTTAAATATCCTTTAACCGCCCGAGTAATCCTCAGGTTACACCGTGCCTGCTGACGATATATCTGGCCTGCTCCACAACACCCCCCTTGAGAAACCCCAGGGTAGAAGTTCAAGTTTGACAATGATACCCCTGAGGTATATACCCCGTGACGTCGCGATCTTACCTTGGGGCCTCTCGTTGTCATACCATTGGGCGGCTGATCGGGCGACTTTCAAACCTCCATGTTCACACCTCTACGTCTACTGCCTGTCATTGGACATGGGGATTGTACAGCCCGTTCGAAGGTCTCAGAAAGTGATACACTTCCACTCGGGCCGTCGAGTGATACTCCCTGAGACATATACGACATGTGTAGCCATCACGTGCTGGTAGCAGGAGTGTTGCTCCCTTCTCCAGATGTGTCCGGCAGTCAGTCTGCTTAGACTCTCGAGGCTGTTAGATCAATGCATTGCAGCTCCTTGGTTTTCTAGAGAGATATAATTTACATCAATTAGTGTGGAGTGAGGTCCTTTTTTCTTCATGCTATCCTTCACCAATCTATCCCCGGGGCCGATATGGCCGTCACTCGGATGGTACCCCTCCTGTCTTTTGAGTCTGCTCTATGAACCGGTTCATTACCTGATTCAGGGCATATCCTCATCTGTTCAGAAGAGCGCCGTGCAATGCGCAGAAACTGTGAAGCGTTCTCCATACGTAAGGGTTTATCTGACTGACCATCGCGAATGCCGTTAACCCTCTATAGACCAGCAGCTTACTCTCTGCCCAAAGTCCACACGCGATCGTTACTATGAAACATCGACCGACTATCAAACAGTCAACCAACCAGAAACTCCTGATGATAGGGATATTTGCAGAAGTATATCTAGTGGACGACAAAATCATCAGGAAAGCCCCTCGCAGTCCAAGCAGAGAAGACGCCGAGCCCATCTCTCGAGAGGCCGCTATCTACTCAATCCTGGGCGACCATCCCCGTATCGCTCAATGCCTTCCGTCAAGCCATTCAGGCCATGTTGACATCCAATACTACCCACGCGGAGACCTCGTGATGTACTGCCGGGAAACCAAAATCGGCCCTGATCTACAAGCAAAGTGGTTCCAGCAGATCATCGAAGCAGTTGTTGTCATCCACAGAAACCGCATAATCCACTCAGATCTAGCATTGCGGCAGTTCTTTGTCGACGACGACCTCAACGTCCGTCTTGGGGATTTTAACTCGTCCCAGTATCCAGGACATCTTGCACTGGGCTATGAAAAGCCATCCCATTGCCTTCCCCGAGACTATGAGATGCCCAACACCGTCGCTTCGGATCTGTTTGCCCTCGGATCGACACTCTACGAGCTTGTAGTCGGCAGCCCTCCGTACCAAGAGCTCTACCCTATCGAGTCACAGGAAGTTATTCAATCGAGCGAGCATGCCGTCATTCAAGCTCGGGTTCAGCGTCAACATCTTGCCGATGCGGAAGTTGAGGAGCGATTCAGGAATCAACTGTATCCGGATGTATCAGGACTTCTTGGCAGTGAAGTGATTCTAGGATGCTGGCGGGGAGAATTTTCTTCAGCAGAGGAGGCGCTTGCTCGATACTGGACCTTATGAATCAAGTAGCTAGATGAACCGTGTGGAATACATGATAACTCATAGCCCGAACATTCTGCACATAACCCCTTAAAACAAACAACACGAAACTTCCCAATACACTTCACAGCCCCTCTATGATGTGACCATCGGAGGGATACCATAACCAAGATTGTAATCAAGCCTCATAGCCCCCGAAACTTCCACACCAAACGAACCTCAGCCTATCACAGATCCAGCAAACTATCAGCCCTCCCCATCCTGTCCCATATAGTATATCCCCCTCCATCAAAACCCAAAAACAAAAACCTATACTCACCAAGCCCCAAGCAAACAAATGTTCCAAATCCCCCAAAGCGACCCGTCCCGTCTCCTGTGTCGAGGGGATTCAACCCACGGTTGAAGCAAGCACGCAAACGAACACCGCTTCCCCGGTTACACAGTAAGGAGTGCTTGGAGGATGGCCCATTGGACAAGACGCAGCAAACGGCAGTGCCAACAGACTGCAGTCGACTTCCTATAAATAGACCCGGCGTGGTTTGGTGGGTTGCATAGCTAGGTAGCCTGGTTGAGTGAGATGTGCGGGCATCGAATTATCGACCTACTTTACACATTTACCTACATATCAAGCAAGCTTGCAGATATCAATCAAACCTCTCTATCTCTCTAGAACATTTATACATACTAGTGTTTCCCCCATGATAAGTATGATCTGTCAATATATCTGTCTATTGATCTATCTACCCCGTCTACGCGCACCTTTATACATACCTCACCTCAGAACCACTCCAACATCACAACCCCCTCAACTAACCCTCACACACCATCCAGGTCCTCGCCATGTGCGAAGAATACCAAACAACAAGCATAATCGGCGGCGTGATAGCAACGCAAACGATACAGAACGAATGTCCTGAGAAACCAGCCGCGGGGACGGTCAAACAGTGTCCCAGATACAAGTTCATCGCTGCGGGATCGAGCCGACAGAAGAGGAACCTGCCGAAGTGGGCTACTGGGGGTGATAAAGGGGATGGAGCGGGGTCTGGGTCTGGGTATGGGTCTGCGAAGTAGGAGATCGAGGATGGATGGGATGGGGAGGGAGGCTTTCGATAGATTGCCATAGGATATTATAAACCTGGGTTATAACCAGGAGAGCTGCTGGGGCAGGGGGTTGTTGAAACGAATGACGACAGATCTCAATGCATGTACCTTAAAAGAAGAGAACGAATTATCGTGACACAATCTCCGAAATTAAATTGTGGTATGGTATATTTTCATGAAGATATAATAGGCAGACAGTCAATTCTTATCATGATTCGTGACCCATTCTATAGCTTTCCAAGGGTATTTCCCAGCTCGGCCGCTCGGTTCGTAGCCGCCTTGACAGCCTGATCCACAGTATCTTGGAAGTTCAGGGATTCGAAGGTCTGGAGAGCGGCGTGCGTGGTTCCGTTCGGGCTGGTGACGTTCTTGCGCAGCTGGGTAGGGTCATCCGACGACTCGGTCAACATGCGGCCGGCTCCAAGACAGGTCTGCGATGCCAATCGAGTAGCTTGTTCCTTGGATAGACCGAGGGCTGTGGCGCTGGAGACGAGGTGCTCAACCATGGCGAAGAAGTAGGCGGGGCCGGATCCTGAAGAAAAGAAACTCAATACGTCAGTCCCGATGTGCCTGGAATCCCAATTGACACTACGTAGACAGGTAGGTAAATACTCACCCGACAATCCGGTCACAACATCCAACAGCTCCTCCTTATCCACCCACTCCGTCGCCTTGCTGACGCTGCTCAGCAGCGCATTCACCAGCTCCCTCTCCTCCCCGGTGACATCCCCACTAGGATACGCCCCGGAGGCACCCTCCCCAACCAAGGCGGGAGTATTCGGCATCACGCGAACAATATGCGCCGTCTTGCCATCCCCCGTGCGCAACCACTGCTGCAGACTCCCCAACGTAATACCCGCCGCGATGCTCACGACAACGGGCAAGGTGTCGCGCTGGGCCCACGCGGCCGCCAGCTCCTCGCACACGCTCTTCGTGACCTGCGGCTTGACGGCGATGATGACGAGGTCGGCTTGACCGCCCGCTTCGACGTTCGAGGTCGTGGTCTGCACGCCCGTGGCGGCGATCTTCTCGCGATTGACGTCCCAGGGCTCCGAGACGTGGATGTTCTGCTTGTTGACGCCCTTGGTGACGAGGCCGCCAATGATGGCGGAGGCCATGTTGCCGCCGCCGATGAAGGCGAGCTTGCTTTCTTGGAGGGAGGGCATGATTGAGGTGGAGGTGGAGGTGGTGTTGGGGATATGTGACGATTGATTGTGGTTGTGGTGAAAGTGAGTCAAGAGTCCAGATAAGAGGGGAGACAAGTTCGGCGGGCAGAATTTCTACCCCACTCGGCGATGAGGGGAGAATGTGGGGCGCCACCTTAGCAAAGCTTACCGGCCCGGTCGAGGACTATAGGAGCCGGTGGTTTAATATCGTAGACAGCCTTATGGGTTCGAAGGATTCTGGTCTGATCATTCTACCTTGGCAATTGCAACCCCCCAATTACAAGTTCGCCTTCTCGTTCAACGCCCAGTACTTGATTGACTTGACCGACAACCACGCCTCCAGCGCCTCCTCGCCCATATCCCGACCAAAGCCACTCTGCTTCACGCCGCCAAACGGCATGCTGGGCGTCATCATCCCCCAACAATTGACAGTAACCTGCCCCGACTCCAGCGCGTTCGCCACCCGGTCTGCGCGATGAACATTCTCTGTGAAAACGGCGGCACTCAGCCCATATTCGGAGTCATTCGCCTTGGCAATGACCTCGTCCTCGGTGGAAAATCGGTGCACCGTTGCCACGGGTCCGAAGATCTCCTCTTTCACAACGGTGAAGTCCTCGCCTACATCGGTCAAGATAGTGTTCTCGACGAATCCACTCGAGCCCTGCGCGGTGCCAGTACCGCCGAGGACGGTTTTGGCGCCTTCTTGTCTGCTCTTTTCCAGATAGGATAGGATGCGATCGTGTTGCTGTTTGTTGATCACCGGGCCCTTCGTAACACCCTTCTGCAATGGATTTCCCGTGACGGCAGGCATCTGGCGGGCGCGCGACACCAGCCCTTCGACGAAACGGTCGTAGATACTATCCTGAACGTAGATTCGCGATCCGAGCGCACAGATTTGGCCATTGTTGGCGCTGGAGCCTACCAAGTTCCAGAACAGAGCATTGTCCAGGTTCGCATCATCAAAGACAATCGAGGGACTCTTTCCCCCGAGCTCCAGCGTCACTCTTTTCAGGTTCGAGTTTGCCGCCGCACGAAGAATGCTCCGTCCGGTGGGCGTGCTTCCGGTGAACGAGATCTTGCGGATGTGCATGTGCTCCGCGATAGCTTTGCCTGCCACGGTGCCTAGGCCACACAAGATGCTGACCACACCGGCAGGGAAACCAGCCTCGACAATCAACTGACCTAATTTCTGTCCGAACAGGGGAGCGGCCTCGGGGGACTTGATGATGAGCGTGTTGCCTGCTGTGAGAGCCGCGGCTAGCTTCCAGATTGTGATCATCCTAGCTCCCGAGTGTTAGCTTCGATCCAAAACATCTCATACTCATAATGCAAGCTCAAATGGCATACAGCGGCGCATTCCAGGGTACGATCGCCGCGCAAATTCCAATGGGTTCCTTTCGAACCGCACCCTTCCCACCAGGGACATCGACCACCCGACCGGAGATCTCGGTGCGGTTGGCGAAAAAACGCAGCGTCTCGCAGGCCTGCGAGATATCGAACGCCTTCACGTCATCATAAACGAAGCCACCGTCCAGGGCGTGGATCGTCGCGAACTCGTCAGCATCGCGTTCAATCAAATCCGCGAGTCGATTCAGCAGCGCTTTTCTAGTGGAGGCGGAGGCGTATCGCCAGGTTTGGTATGCGTGGCTGGCAGCGTCAACGGCGCTGTCGACATCTGCGGACTCGGCAGCAGAGATGGAGCCAAGGACCTCGCCCGAAAACGGGTTCTGAATCTCGAGCACGGAGGCCTGTTTGCTCGGGACGAATTGGTTGTTGATGAAGAGGCCGGATGGAACTGGACAGACCTGGATTAGTTGTTTGGTTTAAGGTAGGAATCAGATGGTGTTCAACGTACTACTGATCAGGCGACCCTCTCGGCCTGTCAAACTGATTGAGCTCATGATGAAAGGATAAAGGCAACGTGTAGGCCAGGGGGAGAATGAATCGCCGTGTGGTTTGAGAGATCAAACCAAGTCAAGCCGAGTTCAGGGGGAGCGAAGTCGACTAATTAGTAGCCAGTTAGTACATCTTGTCCGGCGATGATCGTCTCATGCGGAGGCGTTCCGTCTGCAGCTCGGAATGGAGACGTCAACCACCGTCGCTGCACCGCGGAAGAAACGCGGAAACTCGGAATTCGTTCCAGGGGCATCTTCTGCTATCTCGGTCCCTCGTCCGTAAGTGTCTCGTCGTTGATCCGCTCCTCATCAGGCATCCAGCCAAGGGTATCTGCCCCTCATTTGGCCCTTTAGGGAAGTAGCTCTAAAGTCGAGGCTTTCAGCTGTCAGGGTATGCCGTAGTCGTAGTATGTCAGACTCCGCAAGCCATTCGGAAGAGCATCCCATCCATGGTTGACAGCAGGACCCACTGGTGGGAGGGATGGGAGGCTTTATTATTCTTCCAACCCTCTTGGTCTGTCATCATCTGTCTAGGTTTTTCGTAGGCAGCGAAGATCGTTAATCTGAAAGGAGGCCCCTCTCGCACCTCATCTGTTCTGGTTGTCAGCGTGCCTAAATGGATTGGAAAGCCCATGAGAACCCGGGCAGATTGAGACCCATTCTCCTGTGGGTCAAAGAAGCAGAGACTTGGCCAATGGCAAGTGAATGTCGGAGTGTCCTTCACTGTTTATCGTTGAGTCATGTCGTGTCCACCTCTGGGGAAACGACCCCATCACTAGGAAACAGCCTCCGATGTCCCTCCTTCTCTTAAATCAGGGTTTTATAAACATGTCGCACCGACACTAACTCCTACAAGCTCGGCGGAAAAAAAGAGAGAAGCAAAAACCAACACTCACTGAACCTACTGAGCCTGAAATCCTATACTTCAAACACCACTTTTCCTACATCGTTGAGTTGGTCAAATCCTCAAATCTTCAATATGTCAAGCTCATTCTACGAGACCGCCGCCAACGCCGTCCAAGCCCGGACTCGCATTCGCCACCACATCTACGAAACGCCTCTCATCCCAGCCCGCAAAACAGGCCAAGAATCCAACACCAAAGTCCTCTTCAAAGCCGAAAATTTCCAACTCACCGGATCGTTCAAACTACGCGGTGCTTTGTCAAAGGTATCCGCCCAGACCACATCGGGAGGACGACTGATCACCGCATCTTCGGGAAACCATGGAATCGGCGCAGCGTTCGCGTCACAGGCCCTCTCCAAGGATCTCACCGTGGTCCTGCCGGAGACCGTGATGCCTGCCAAATTAGAAAAGATCCGCTCCTTCGGCGTAGAGGTGATTCTGCACGGCGCAGAGACTGGCCTCGCTGAACAGCACGCCCAGCAACTCGCGGCATCAGGCGCATACACGTACATTTCACCGTACAACGATGCGGACATCGTCGCCGGCCAAGGAACCATCGGAATCGAAATCCTGGAGCAATGCGAGCAGGTCGACAACGTGTTCATCTCGATGGGCGGTGGCGGACTCATCAGCGGCATCGGGTCCGTCATTAAGGCGTTCAGCCCCCACACCAAGATCTACGGCGTCGCGGCCCTCAACTCCAAAGCCTTAGCTGCCTCTTTGGCTGTCGGTCGGGTCGTCGAGACGGATCACCTGCCCACTCTGGCTGAGGCAGTGGCGGGTGGTATCGATGAGGACACGATTACTCTTCCTCTGGCGGGTTCGGTGGTCGATCGCGTCGTGGAGTGCGACGAGGCGGACATTGTGGGGGCATTGAAGACGCTGGCGTTCGATGAAAATATGTTAGTTGAGGGCTCAGCGGCTCTAGCTCTGGCTGGGTTTCAGAAGGTTGCTCGCGAACTGACTGGTCAGACGAGTGTCATTCTCTTGTGCGGTGCCAATGTGGATCAGGACGTCGTAAGAAGGACTATTTACGGGGTCTGAGACGAAATTGAACTTGTAACGATTTCTAAGCGGGTTGGATGTGAAGGAATGTTAGGATGTACTTGTTAAGAACCAAGATCTCTCGCGCAACGGTTGAATTCCCCTACTTGGTGCTGCCACTTTGGCGATAGGAGGATAATGCATTGATGCTCAGCAGCATTTGAACGCAACTATGGTCGAGTCGTGCACGTTAAATTGAGGGGATTGATACTACCACCCCCCTTTGGATCCTACCACCCCCCCCCCTGCCTGAATTCTTAGGTCAATATTTTTTCTGCCGGACATATTTCTACCACCACCGACCATCATGAGGTAACTACTTACATTTACTATGCAACCCCCTAATTAAATGAAGTCACTCTCGTACTCTACCACCCACCATGCCAATTGGACGGCGAATCAGGCTGTGAGGAAGCCATCGTAAAGGAAAGTGAGAAGCGAGAGAAATGGGTGAAAAACGCGAGAGAAATGGGTAGTAAAATGGGAAGTTTGAAGGTGTAAACAACAATTATTTTGAATTCCTTATTGGGTACTACAGTGGAATAGGAGTGACTTATTTTTACTAGCAATTTACATAGTAATTGGAGGTACCTAAATGCAGGGTAGTGGTAGCAATAAAATAAAAGTTCGTGGATGAAAGCGGTGAGAAAAGCGGTCAACACTGGCCTGAGAATTCAGGCAGGGGGGGGTGGTAGGATCCAAAGGGGGGTGGTAGTATCAATCCCCTAAATTGATGCAGGGTGAATGATGAAAGAAGCGAAATTGAAGAGTAGAGTAGAGTATTAAGCTAAGAACAATGTTCTTGAAGAATCTAAACTAGGGAACTTAATGATACAATAAGACTTCGTCCGGTCTCTCATTTGAATAGGGCATCAGAAAGCACAACGAACAACAAAGAACAAAGGATAGAAACTGACACGTAAAAGAATGTCCCCAGAGCCGAGCATATTAGTCAAAAAGCCCATCTAGCAAAGATCAAGCATAGGAGACATCCAGGACCCCTTCATTGAGTCTGATAAGCACTTATCTTATCTCATCCGCCCTGGAAGACTGCGCAGTAACCGCTCCAGTTCCACTATCCCCCGCGCCAGAATCCAGGAAAGAAGGGATTAACAGAGTCTAAGCCTTATTCTGAACATTCCGACTCATCGCTCGGACTGTATGACCACATACGTGCAACACATAAGGGACCGGTTCCATGGCCGCAGCAATAACAGCAACTATGGTCAAAGACAGGTGGATGCGGGCCTAGGTCGTCGTACATCTTGATCGACGCGGGACTGAGCCTTCGGTTTGATGACCTGCAGTGGCGAGGGTATGTATAGCATAGTATATGGATGGGTAGCTGACCAGGAAATCAAATTACTCAGCCATCTCGGACACATATGCCAGTCGGGACAATTCATCGTAACTCGGACAGATTTGAATATTCAGATACTTTATTTTATAAGCGCGTGACAATCCAGGACCGATGTACACAAGGCTAGTGGGAGTGTATCTTTGAATTTTTGTTTCCTGTCAGACCAACCGAGCGGATCGGGCTTGATTGGCCCATGATGACTGAACAATGTTCCAGAATAGAGAGACTCGGTCTACTCCAGTATACCAACTTGCCTTGCGACATTTCCACGATCGATGCTGATAAGATCATGCTGAGGTTTGAGGCAAGAACCGACAAGCAAAAGGCTCATGTCTGCTTCATCTACCTATTCTGGTTAGAGGATTCGCACCAGTTCTTCGGCACCCCACAGCCTTCGAGGTCGATCCATTTCAGACAGTAAGCTGCGCAAGCAAGTCTCCGTGAAATCCCTGCGGCTTCAGCCCAGTCTTCATCAGAATTTGTACCTGCGGCAGCGTGTGAGAATGTCCACGCCCTGGCGGTCGGCGCAATGGCGTTTGGTATAACGCCCGCCAGTAGGCTAATGATAGATGAGTGAGGGTTGGCAGACGTGATAAAAGGTTGATGAGTGAGTTCCAATTTGTAGCAGTTGGGTGTGCAAAGGAAAGATAATCGAGATTGTAGAAGTGAAATCTTTGACTAAGTGTCTGCGGAAGAGGTGCACTGCGATTGGCGCTGGTGGGCTCGTCAATGCTCTCGTCAGACTCGGCATCTGGAGGCTGTTGGAAACCGATTTTGGGCGCGTTTATGTTCCCCATCGGGTTTTGAGCTTGCCTGAGCTTGCCTGTAGATGGAGAGTGTTCCTTTGTTCTGTTAAATGGAGTCGAGGTAAGGCGTGAAATAAAAAGAGCTCATTAGAGAAACGTAGAATAAAGGCAGAAAGGAGAGAGAAATTAGTAAGATCTAATATATGTCCAGCCAAAAGAGACAGACTCGTAAAGAATTTCAGAAAGCCAAGGGAAGACTACAGATTTGAGTAGAAACAGATGCGAAGTTTGTAAAATATTAGGATATTATTAAATGAAGCAAGAGGCGCATCTTATTTATTCCATCATTTGGGCGGTTTGCTCGTCGAATCCTGACGTCGGCACAGCAGTGGAACCAGTCGAGTTGAGCGTTTTTCAAAAGCTATATCAAATAAACAGAAAGTATCAGACCAATCAGCAACTTGAGCCAAAAAGTTCGCACCAAACTGTTCACACCATCGCCCTTTGACAGATCACAAGTCGAAGTTATAACAACCACAATTTAGACAGGTCCTCCGCTTAGTTTCTTCCTCTTCTTATTGTTGTTTTATCTCCTCACACATCTTGTCATACTCCTCGCTCCTTTTCTCCCTACTCCAAACGCGTCCAATCTTGGTGCAACGCACTATCTGAGCATTAGAGCTCTCAACCCATTGATCCAGACGAGTCGGAGACCCCGGCCAGAAACCGAGATTGCGGAAGCACCGGAAAATCTGATAAGAGCCTAAGAATACGACAAAATCACATTTGGTGAGGTAATCGTCAGGCGCCTTCTTCTTCTCATCTCTGTATTCTCTCTCCAGTTCCTCAACATAACCTTGTGCTTCTGCCCAGAAAAAGAACGGACTCTTCGAAGGAACCACGGCTTCCGCATCCAGTAGACCCTTGAGGTCCCCGATGCGAAGCGATTGATCAAGCTTCCAGTCGCAATAGTAATCGAGTGGTCCTGACGAGTCCCTCCGCCATCGATAAAGCAGATACGTGAGGTCGGGGGCTGTTTAAGTAGCATTTTCCTCCAGCTTGCCTCCGGCCGCAAATAAGCTTGCTTTCTGGGAAGTTTAGATGCTCTGGGTTTTGCTGTGTACAAGTACTGAGGCCATATAGTCCCCGCAATCAGCGAGTTTATGATGCGTGGTTGACCCTGCATTTCTTCTTGAGATAGTGGTTGAAAGAATAAAGCTTTCTGGATTCTATCCGAGTCTTTGATGATATTTCTCCATAGGCGGCAGACCCGGGCAGAAGTGAGGAGAGTGCGCATATCTAGATGTAGAAGGATTGGTTCAACAAGTTCTGGGATGAAGAAAAGGTCCGATGCCTCTCCCACTGTTTTCTTTCGGGGAGAGAGATGCTTTTTCACGAGTTCTCGAAGCATTTTGTCTGCGAAAACGTGTTGGATGAGAAAAAAAAAGGGGCGAGAGTGAATGTATTGGTGGAGGTAGGTAGTAAAAGTGAATAGATGGAGGTAAGGAGTCATATAAACTTAAAAATGAAAAATGACATAATAAGTACGTTGAAGCCTACCTACATGAGCCACTACTCGTTGTTGATATTTCAAGGCTTAGTAGCCCTCTACCTATCTCAATCTATCTCCACACTGTATTCCTAGGATTAAGATTGCTTTAGGGTTAGACCAGAAGTGACGAACGGTTGTACTGGTGATCGTGTTGTCACTGCAACTCCGGGCTGATTTTGTACAGTCATAGTAGCACCTGCTGCTTAGTGTGTGAATATTACAGACGGGCTTTTCTAGGCTATCGGTTGGTGTGTTATATAAATAGAGATAGGTGTTGAAGGTGCCGGGATGCAGATACAGATGATGCCACCTTGATGCCACATTGATGCCATACCGACATCACTCTTCTAACATCCCATCCGGCGTTCTCTCATTTACCAAATCCCCATTCACCATTTTATCTCCCATATCCATCATTTTCTTGACTGCCGTTTTCCCATTCACCTTTCTTCTATTCATTAACCTCTTATCTACCATCTTCTCGGTTAATATCCATATCTATTACATATCCTCAACGCACCATGTTGGACTGCAGGCTCGAAGAAACAACTCTGATGAAACTCCAAAGCAAGGAGATATCCATAGAACAGAGTCCTTATCAGCTGGTTGAGTTATTCGCAGAAAGGTTCGTACCAGAGATGCTCGAGCGTCATGCGCATTTTGTCGCAAGACGAGAAAGCGACAGCCTAATGTACATGATCAAATTGTACTTCCAGTAAGTCTATTCTTTTTCCGTAATTGCTTTCTATATCAACCTATACTAATAACATCTGCAAAAAGAGTCCACCCGGGAAAGGCCGCTGCTGATGAGGCAGCCTTCTGTGCCGGGTGGGGACGCAGAGACTTTGAGAGTGAAATCCGAGGCCTGCAACTCACAGAGTCAATTCCTGAGACTCCGAGTCTTCTTCAACATGGGACAATGCGCCAAGGTGACAGCCAAGGTGACATCCACGAGTACCCTGGCGGATATATCAACGTTATCGTCATGCCCAAAATGCCCGGAAAGCCCGCAGGTGAATACGAGTGAAGGCGGTTTCATCAGGAGAAGAGTCACTGAGATCTTGGAGTAAGTCTAATACTTTGAGAGATATGGCATCTCGCTTACGCTAAATCTAGGAGCATGCGTCTGATGGGATGGAAGATGTCAGAGTGGCACCCTGAGAACGTTGTCTACGATCGCAGAACTGGGGATGTGTAAGGCACCGAATAACAGTCACGCATCATTTTGACTTGATAAGAAAGCTTACATTTACACAGGTCTATCACAGGTCTAAACAATGGAATAGAATTGGATACCAACAGGACCGTGCCAATTACCGAAGATTCTCCGCTCGTGAACGGATTTGGTCAGAATATCTGGTGGGAATAGTTGCCTTGCTATTGTTTGACCAGAGATTGGATGATTAAATTCTTTCTCATAAATACATTATCGACTGATTGATTGAAGCTTCTCTTGATATTTGTGGTTATTCGTGCGGTCCAAACCGCAAAGCAGCTGAGGTGCAGACCCTATATCAATCACCTGCAGATGACTTCATGACAGGCCTGAAAGTGAGATCTGACACTGGGGTATACAGCCACTATATTGGAGCCCGAGAAAATTTAGCAACTGAGCAAGATAAAAAGACGATGATATTTCTCATGCTCAATTGATTCATTGAGACCTTTCTTTCCTCCATCTGTTTGCACATTCTTACTCTCCGGCTATGTGCCAGGATCGAAATTCACTATGACAGCAGGTGTATCTCTCTGAGCTTAGAATCAGTCACCTGGAAGACATGTCACACAAGAAGAGCAAAAGCAACAGTATGTCATGGTATTGGACTAAGATTAGAGCGTCTCAAAAGGGGTATATTTCAACATGGACTTCTCCAAAGCAGAAAGCTTCAAGTTAGCTTAGCGATCCACTGCACGAGTATTCAAAGTGCATTATACTCTCAATATCTATCAAAACGAAATGGTCAAAGGGTTGAGAGGTCATATGAAGGAGTGAAAAGAAGCAACCTTTCCACTACTCCAGCTTGAAATGTTGTTGAGCCCCAGTTCAAGATACTAGAGATCTTGCTAACAAGATCGAATGCTCGGTCTTGACGTATCGTTCGCACATGTCAATATTAGCTACGCAGTAGTCATCCTCATTCTCATTCCAAAAATGAGCCCAGAGCTCACAGGCGGGTCCCTCCGTGGTTGCGGAAAAGGTACTTGTCCAATGCAACGGCTCCATGTTAGGAATATATTCCACCAAGGTTCCTTTTGGAGGGTACTCATCCCCGCAAAACATGTCAAGGTACGGCTGGCAGAGCTTTGGATCAAGGTCATCAATCGTGCCGTAAAACCGCGGGACAATAGTTAGATGGGTATAGTTAATAAACTGTCATGGTGATCGATCTTCCGGTCTTGGCTTGACAGCGGTGAGCATGGAACATTGATGCTAAGAATAGTTTAATCCATCGGAGGATTTCCCGACCGAGGGAGATCCACGGCGAAGGCGGTGAAGGGAGCTCCGCATCCAGCCCCCCGTCAGTCCAGGCAATAATGATACCATCTTCCTGCCTCCTCTTCTTTCTTCCCACGACTCCCCTCAAGTAGGACTCCGTGGTCCTGGGAGCTGGAGATTCACTATTATTTCCTAGTGTTGTACATGGTTATGCCCGGTGCCTCTTGCTTGGTTGGTTGGTTTGCGGAATGCTGAACCCGGCGGAAGCAGACATCACACGCGGTCAATAAGCCGCGAGTCTCATGAGTAACTAGTTCTTGCGACGATCGTCATGGCTTCATCTTCTGGTGGTACAGGCTCTAGCCTGGCCCGCGCGGTGGTCATTGTCTCTGGTGTATCTTCTCTAGTAGCCTCTTTGCTATCACTCCTGTGAGAATACCATTCTTTCTTCTCGATCCCCCTTATCGCAGCCTGGTCATGCTAACATCCAACCCTCTTTCACAGCTCCATATGGCTTCAAACGTACGCCCTTGCGGACCCTATGTTCCCTCCTTTACACTCGCTGACCGACCTGATCTAGCAAAAACTATCGAAAACCTCTACTCCAACGATACGTGGTTCGCATTCTATTAATGTCAGTATTCGTACACTTTGATGGAGGAGGTCCATCGAACTAAAATTACTAAGGGTCCCTATCTATGCGGCCGCTTCATGGACGAGTATCATTTCATTAAAGGCATCTCTATGGCTGGACCCAATACGAGATGTTTATGAGGTATTGCCCTGGATTCTCGGGACCACCTAGGTGTCCGCGCTGCTGACACGAACTGCTTTGCGCTTCCCAGGCCTTCACGATATACACGTTCTTTCAGTTACTCATCAACTTCCTCGGAGGCGAACGAGCCCTGATTATCATGACCCATGGCCGTGCTCCCGTCCAGCATGCTTGGCCTCTAAACCATTGCCTTCCCAAAGTCGACATCTCCGATCCCCAGACATTTTTGGCCGTCAAGCGCGGCATCCTCCAATACACATGGCTGAAGCCGATTTTGGCCACGGTCTCCATAATTATGAAAGCGACCGATACATACCAGGAAGGCTATTTGGGTCTCACATCAGGGTATCTCTGGACGGGAATTGTGTATAACGTCAGCGTGACAGTCAGTCTCTACGCATTAGCAATGTTCTGGGTCTGCCTGCACAACGACCTGGCGCCTTTTCGTCCAGTCCCTAAGTTTCTCTGTGTGAAACTTATCATCTTCGCATCGTATTGGCAGGGGTTCTTCCTGTCGATTCTGCAATGGCTGGGGGCTTTGTCCAACGGCGTTGCAGGCTACACTCCCGACAATCTGGCTGCCGCCATTCAAGATACTTTGATCTGCTTTGAAATGCCAATCTTCGCAATTACCCATTGGTATGCCTTTTCCTGGCACGACTATGCCGACCCCACTATCTCCGCTGCTCGCTTGCCCGTTGTCTATGCTCTTCGAGACGCCTTCGGCATTAAGGATCTCATTGAAGACACGAAGATGACGCTGCGCGGTGAAAATTATGAGTACCGTCTCTTCGATTCGGGGGATCACATTATTGCACACGAAGAATCCGAGTCCCGTCTTCGGCGGGTGATGCATGGCATGAGGTACGAGCGTGGAGGAAAGGCGAAATACTGGATTCCTAAGCCCGGCGAGGTAAACAGCCGGACTCCGTTGCTGTCGGGCTTCGACGCAGGCTCGCGCAGGCAACGCAGCAGTACTTTGGATCGATACCGCTCTCCTCCTGGTGAACTCGAGGAATTCGAAGTTGATCAAGACGACGAAAGGATCTTCAATCAAGCCCGCGCGCTGGAATTTGGTGACTGGAATGTAAGTCGCAGCGTCCGCTCTATCCAATTTTGACTGACAAAGGCTGATAATTCTCACTAGTATCCTGTTATCACGGCCAACGAGGCCCCGAGAGATCAACATTTACTGAGACCTGCCAGTTACCAACCCGCCCAGACACCTGACGTTGTCAAGAAGGCTCGCAAACAGCGGAAGGTTCGCGGCTCGAGCGAATCCAAGAGCACGCACCGAAGCCACAGCAACACCTCGAGCCGGTCTCGTAACGATTCTCTCCGAAGTCCGGGCTCGCGACCGACCCCCACGAGTTCGGCATCTCACGGCTCCCACCGCAGTCAGTTGGTGGATCTCGTCATCGAGGACCGGGAAGCCGAAGAAGAGGAACAGGTCCATGCCCAGCGAGCATTTGGCTCAACGACGATAGAGCCTGAACAAAAACACTTCCGGTTAGTAGACTCTACGTTCACACTAGAAATGTCCGATTCCCAATCGCTCCAGTTAACCTTAAATTTCAGGAGACCCTCAGGGGAACCAATTAACGACGATGCGCCATCAGGGGCGGCTGAGAGGGAGGACAATGCGGATGGTGACGAACCCAAAACACGAACATGGTCATATGGAGACCTGGAGGAAAATGTCTGGGACCGATGAACCCCGTGAGCGAATGGCAGCACATTAGTGACCTTCTTGGGAGACAGATTATAAATAGTTTTGTTCTTGCGACAGACCATTCAACTTCGAAAGGTTCACGGCGACCGGTGGTTGGTCGCCCGCACATACATAATGCCGATGATAATTTGTTACTCCGACCATGCGACCGTGAAAGACCATAGGAAGTAAGGAGAAAGAGAGCTACAGGCTGGTAGTGATTATTGGCACAACGTGGACTAGGCCAATTCGTGTTGGGGCAAATGGCGACGCCTCGTTAGGCGCCGACGATGTGACAAAAGGCCGTGGATCAGGCACTAACGAACTAGCTTGCATCCAGGCACGCTGCATGCGCTGGCTCTCTCATTGTCATTAGCTGATCCTCGCTTTTTTGGGCCAGCCTCTCGTTTCCCACGCGGGGGTCTTGGTCTGCTTCTGATCTCTCGTCTGTTCTGTCGGTCTACTTTGTCTCTCTCCATCCCCCTCTTTTGACTCCTTCGTTTGGATCCATCTCGTCCATACAGGAGGATGGACGAACGACTCTGAAGCGCCGGTAGTTATGAACTGGGCAATTGGACAAGCAGGATCCATTTTCACCGGTTGGATCTCGTCCTGCTTGTTCTGCCCTACCTTAAGGGATGATGAGAGCTCCCTACATGAGCAGTCAATGCAACAGAAAGGTTCGTACAACCGTCTGTCTGTTCTCTTTTCCCCCTTGCTTTTTCTTTTTCTTTTTCTTTTTTGTGTATACAGGAATATATATACATACATGCATAAGAAGGCCAACACAGCTAACATTGTCTGCATTGCAGGAGCGGAGCGAGAGATGAAAGTATGCCACACCCAGCCCCAACTGGTCCCCCCGATGAAGCTGGCCGACGATCCGCCCAGCTTGTCTCGGCCATCATGGGTTGTCGACGGCCGTAATCTCGCATCGCGCGCATCTAGCCGGGCTAGCATGTCGTTCAGGAGGAAGTCGATGGCGACGACGTCGTTGAGAATCAGTGCCCCGTCCGAGTTCAGACGAGTTCCTACGTTTTCCATGACACCGGAGAGGGCCTCATTCCGCCCCCTGGAGCTGTCTTTAGGACACTTGCCGGAGCTCCCCAACTTCGAGGACTTCCATTTGGATGACGACCAGTCCCGGTCTCCTGCTCCTGTGGCTCGACCTCCCAGGGCTGAGCTCTCAAGACACTCGCGCTCTCGGTCCCATCACCTTTCATCATCCTTTCACCTACAGCGCAAGCCTGTCGGTTCTGGATCTCTTCGTTCATCGCTGGCGCCTTTTGATCACCTCATCCAGACGCCTCCTCCCATTCCTTCTAATTCTCACGTTCCCCAATTATCTTCTTCTTCTACAGTCACTGGCCTGACTTCGAACAATTTTACACCCCCGCAGCTGGACCCAACTCCGCCTGTAAAGGAAGAGTCTAGTAGGGACCCTCCAAGCGAACTCCCCAGCGTCCCTAGAACGCCCACCCTGCAGGACAGGCCATTAACTTCATTTCTTGTCGATGATTCATCCTCCGCGCCATCAACACCCAGGGAGGCTTATCCCCCGAGGACTCCGTCGGAGAACACGACCAGCCCTAACGTGAATACCACCACCCCACCGCGCTCCAGCCGCGTCACCCAATGGCTCCTGCAAACCAGTAACAAAAGCATGTTCTCGCCCTCCGGATCCGTTACTAGCTGGAAGCCCACCCCTGACAAGAATCCCTTCCGTCTGCGTTCCCGCACTCTCAGCGGCTCAACCGTAGCGTCCTCCATCAGCAGCCTGACCGGCAGCTTAGGATTCAAAAACACCGCCCCTTCAGAATCCGATAACATGACGACCACCACCACCACCATCCGGCCATCGAACATGGATTCTCGCCTCGCAAAAGACCTAGAATTCCCTCTTCCTGTGACCAATACAGACGAACATCAAACCCAGAATCACAACCTCAATCACAACGCATACCCCACTATCAACGAGAGCCAAGACCAACAAAAACAGCAGGATGACGAACTCTTCCCATACAATTACTATGAGAACTATCGCCATTCAGCCGTGGGCCTGGCATTCTAAATGAACAGATGAAAAGATTTACAATCACGTATGACCACCGTCATGAGAAAATGAGATGGATGTGATGAGATGGACAATTGGGGATAGATGAGAGAGACTCCGGGTTTTCTTTTTCCGTCTGGGTGGTGTGTTCTAAGTACCCCTTCTACCTTATTATTCCTTTCTGGTTGACTTGCATGCGCTTTTTTTTATTCCCCCCTCTTGTTCTTTCTTTTCCTTGATTTGGGTCTGATCCGATCCGATGCTTGCTTGAGTTGAGTTGAGTTGAGTTGAATGGCTTTTATTCCCATTCTTTACGGTGCGATATACTTGTTGCCCTTCCTATCGTTATTGCTAATGCTACACAACCCCATCGCTCATTAATTGATACCTACACCGAACAGAAAGACACGCAAACATATGCAATCACAGTCTTTACCTATCGATTATCTGCATGTCTATTTATCTATCATTCCAGGCTAGCTAGCCATGTTATATATAACCAGTAGAAACAATGTCATTTAGCTGTCCAGTGCTTAATGACTCGATCTGATCGATTGAATGTTTGACACTTTCACTACCTTACATTTTTGAGTTGTACGAAGAATACGAATAAGCTAGGAATCATGCATAAAAAAGCACTTCATTCATATTTCTCTACTTGCATAGGAAGAAAAGAGAAAATGAAAGATAAAGCACAAAAAAGTCAAAGCAGAGAGAGATCTTGGGGATATCGTGTTCGTCGAGGTATATAAGAACTGGAATCCAAAAAAAAAAGTCAAGAAACGCAACACACGCGGCAGAAAAAAAAAAAAGACAAAAACCGATCTGAAACTCCGAGACAAGGGATGCCAGAGAGGAGAGAAAGAGAGATAAGAGAAAGGGGAAGAGGATCAGACAAACACAAACACCAAAAAACAACGAAAACACCATCATACACCATCATTTCACTTGGTATCTTTGGTATCAATCATAGGTATCTTGTTGGGATGAGGGTGCTGGTATTTGGTTCACCACTCCCATTTAACAAACAACTTCACTGCCCAGAAAAAAAAGAGAACAAGACATGAACAGGGATATAGAAAATTGAACAATCGGAGCACAAAAAAAGAGAAAAACAATCAACTGAAATTTTCTCAAAGGGTATCGCTTTCCCCCACTCTTTCTCTCTTTCCTGAATGTGGTCCCTCTCTTTTTTACCTTTTTTTGCCGATTTTCCGGAGATCCTTCCTGGGTGACTTTGGGTGGTATCAAAAAGTAAAAGAAAAAAGAAAACAACCGAATCAAGATGCGCTGATAACAAACTCAACAGAAAAACAAACTGAAAGCACATGAAAAACACCACAAAAAAGTAGAAAAGTCTTTGGGGTATACTGCTGCAAATTGACGGTTTTTGTTTAACGCGGTGGCCCGATGGGGGCCGGGTATCCAGAAGTAGAATTGGAAGTACTAGGACGACCACTATCAAAAGACGCACGGGGGTCATGCTTAGGGGTCATATCCCCCGGTACGGTACCGAATGGAAATTTAGTGTCAAAGCGCGCTGGCCAGCCATTGCTGCTGCTGTGGCTGTGGGAACTCCCCAAAACAGGCAGATCGTCCTCCGGGAGATTGACTCCGGAATCATTCCACGGGTTGCGATAGCCACTGTCGCGAGACTCCATAGACACCAATGACGCCTTCGAGGCGTTGCTAGAGGCGTGCTTGAAGAACGAGCCGGGGGATGCCGAATGGTTTTTGCGTCCGATGAAGGAAGAAAAGGACGAGATGCTTCCAGGCTTTCGAAGCCGTTCGAAGATCGAGCCACGCTCGCTGGTCTCGTCGGAGAAATTCGGGCGAGTGGGAGAATCGGTGACAAGAGGAGCGGGCGCATGCTGGAGCAATTTGGAATCAAAGAACGGCAGGGACTCCTCGAAAGAGTCGGATTTGGGACGAGGGATTGCTCCTTTGACGGTGGTCGCGTCGAGTCCGTGTGCAACCAGTCGGGAAATCAAGAAATCGATGGCATCCTTAAGACCGCCCGCATTGTTTCGAGTGTATCCAAGCACAGCACGGTCCTCGGGGGCAAAGGTGGGAGAAGATGAGCCGTCGGAAGGCGGAAGATCGGGGTTCGAGTCAACGTTGGTATCCACCTCGTACTGATCCTTCAGTTTGGCGCAGACATCGTCACGGAATTCGGTCGACTTGAAAAAGTCGCGAAGTTCGGGGGAACTCTGGAAAAGAAGTTCATGGCTCTCCGGGACCATTCCCTGGGACAGAGGTTAGCAGAGTCAACTGCGCAGTCAGCCAACCGAAACACTCACAAGCAAGGCATCGACGGCCTGCGGAACCTGGTACTCGGGTCCGGAAATGGCCACGACATCGCTGGCAAGCTCGGTGCTGGGAAACTCGATCTTGCAGTTCCACTTCTTCTCGAGTTCGTCGATTTCGGTCATACGAGAGAGCAACTCGCGGTGGTACAGTCGGTTGATCACAACGCGCTCAGAAACGTACTCGGCATCCTACAATCACTTATGAGCAAAGGAAGCGATCCCGAGAAGACGGGTGAAACTTACAACTTTCTCGACCATGTCCATGATCTCCTGCTTGACTAGATCAAGACTCTGGGCGTTCCGCGCGGGCGTACGACAGATGACATTGTCGACCTTGATGTCATCATCCTCCTTGCCCATACCGCCACGATCCATCGCATTGGAGAACTTGACGAAAACCGAGTATTTCTTCATGATCCGCTGGATATGCTGACCGCCAATTCCGATGATGCGCTTGTGGTATTGATCGGGCACGTGGAACGAAATTGAGGCGGGCATTTCCTGTTCGACGAGGTCCAACCCGTTCTTCGTAGATTCGTACTGTCCTCCACAGACGTCAATGTAGAAGTTGTACTCGTTGAATCCATCAAAGATGATTTGCACGTTGCCTGTTCAAGCATCAGCATTCAATTCTAAGCGAGCGATTAGAACCCGATTTCCCTCAACATACTTTGACCCATGATCTTGTTGATCTTGCCGTTCTTCTTGCCACTGACGAATTCCTTATGCTCGTTGGCCAGTTCGATCTTGACCCGCATTTGGTATTGACTACGCTGAATGAAAGGAATCTGGTTGATGACCATCATAGCAGCTTTGACGGCATCATCGGAGCCGTTGATCGTGAAGGCCAGGTTGTCGAAGCTGACCTCGGCGGCAGAGTTGGTACAAATGTCGGAGAGCATCGTGCGAATGTCAGACGTAGACGGGGTGCGGGCCGCTTGAGAGGGATCGGGGATGATAATCCACCAGGACGCGCTGTAGAATTGACCAGCCTAGGGTTTGAATTAGTAAAGAGTGTTGAACAAAATGGGATCTAAGGTTGACAGACCAGAGCCATGATCTCCCGGACAGTGCGCTCCACGTGCAAGACTTCGGTACCTTGGACGCGAACAACGCCCCGTTGACTTCCCAGCTGGGGGAACAGAACGTAGGACCCGTTCATTTCCATGACCTTCCGAACCTTGTCCAGCCGGTCCAGCAGGATGTTGTCGATCTTGTTGCAATTGACAACGGCGTCTTTCACGTAGATCTTGACTCCCATTACCAGTTCCCGCAACTTCTGCTTGGCGCGAGCAATCTGCTCCTGGGTATCGCCGGTGATGTAAACCTCTTCATCGCTGCGACGGTGAGCGCCCGGAGGAGTGTAACCGAAAATTTGGGGGAACGGCGGGGGGAAATAAATGGCTGTGCCGGTCGCAGCCTCGATAAGCTTGATGTTCTTGCGGGTGCGGCCACAGACCAGAGTGTGCATGGTCAGGTCCAATTTGATGGCATCCACGTGACGTTTGAGCTGCGGACCGTTTAGCACCTACCGGGGAAATAAGAAAGAAGGAAGGGAGAAAACCTACGATCTGATCTATCATGATCAAAACCCTGGTCTTGGCATGTTCGGCACTTTCCATGTCACCGTAAATCGAGACCCGAAAGCGATGATCCAGCCCGTTGTCCGAAGCGTAGCCATAGGAAGACACCACCGCACTGTCAGTATCGCGAAGTTTGGGGCTGAGAAGGAAAATATCCGTGCCCGTATAGGCAGCTAAGGTGTCCAGGTGCTCCAAAACACTCGCTCGGATTCCCTTGGTCGAATTGTCGGTGATGAGATGCATATCCACATCAACGGTCGCACATCGCTATTGGCACCTCACCCGTTAGAAAACAACCCAAAAACAATAGAGCATCGAAACCCATTCAGCGAATCAATCCACATACCAGTAGGATAGGGGTCTCATTCAAAATCCTAGCTCGCATCTTGCGCACCGTCTCGCCATCGCCGGTGATGCAGACATTGGTAACCAACCCCTGCGGGCGCCGTTGAAGCGAGGGCACGGTCTTGGGCTCCGAGGAGGCAACGGTTGCCTCGATACGTCCGTTACTGCTCTCCGTGATCTTATGACATAGCCTCCGCAGGGCATCGACGTTGCTGGTGTGGACCGGCAGGTTATGCACGGGGGTGCCTTCGGGAGTGCCTTCGGGAAAGGACCAGCGTTGAAGGGCGCCGGGACTCGCATGCAGGACGTCGTCGGCGTCGGGACCGGCCAGCGTGGAGGAAAACGGGACGTTGATCGAGAGATTGACGGTCGGATCGATGCCGGTGGGAGGCGTCATGGGCGGAGCACCATGTGGTCGACGGAGGGAGTGCGAGGCCATATCGGTGTGAGGCCTAGACATACCGAAGGTCGGTGTCATTCGTTCCCAGCCATGACGGGCCTGGCCCGTGAAGTTGGAAATCTTGTGCATGACACAGGCGGATCAAGTCGAATCTCTGGCCCCTTGAACGAGTCGAGGGGAGAGATACGAAAGGAAGCAGGCGGAGGGAGGGGGGATGGTGGAGGAGAGAATGGCGGATGGGCGGGAATCAAGAGGGAGGGCGAGGAAGGAGGAAGAGAAAGAAAGCAAGAAGTGACCCGGGAAAGAAAAAAAAAAAAATAATAGGCCACCGTTCTCGACAGGGATGGGGGGAGGAAGAGGAATGGGCGCGAAAAGGTGGTGTGCGGACAAGGGCGGTTTTTTTTTTCTGGCACCGGAATGGGTGGGAAAAAAAGGTATCAATTCGAACAGGCAAACGGGTATCGAAGAATGGGTGGGGAGAGGGGGGTGTTCGATGATGGGCAGAAAAAAAAAATAGAAAAAAAAAAGGAAAAATAAATGATAAAAAAATAGGAACAAGAAAAAAGAAGCAAAAGAGAGGTGGGGAGAAAAGGAAGGGAATCAAAAAAGAAGAAACAAAGGTAAAAAGTGGAATCGGAAGAGAGAGAGAGAAGAGGAACTAAAGAGGGAAGAATGCGATAGATCCAGGATGCAGGTGAAGATGAAGAAAAAGGTGGAAGGGCCAGACGAAGGGAAACGGATCCAGACAAGTTCAAGTCCAGGGACTCGCTCACTGGTCTAGTGCCGGGTCAATAGTAGTTACTGGGAAAGTAGGAAGTAACTAAGTTAACTACTCTTCTGGAGGACTGACTCAGCTTACCCAGTGATGGCCTGAGGATACACTGGGATTTTTCTACAGTGTACACCGTACGGACTTACGCTTGCTTCCTGTCGCTTTCTCGGTTCTCCCCTTTCTATCCTTCCATTCCGTTCGCTCTGTCTCTCTACGGTGTAGTCTCTCTTCTGTAATACGGCGTCCAAGTGTCCACAATCTGCCTCCTCTTCAGCTCACTAACGAACGATCTGGCGGCAGATGCGGGTCAAACTCTCAGCCCAGCGTGTCTAGGCCCCAATGTTTGCAAATGGCGGGAACCTTTTGTTCCCTATGCGGAATGTGCTATAGATTAGGTCCGTTGGCATTCTTCTTCGGCCTGTGCCTGTCCATCCCTACTTATCAGGATTGACCATCCGCTGGAGGACGTCTGAAGAAACGTTTCCCTCCTTGCTCCAGGTCAAGACCTCGTACCTTTTCCACCGGAGTGGACTCGGTGGACTCTCTTCTGGACCCGTCAGCCCTCGGAAGTTGGAACCCTACGGAAGTCAATGGACTGGAGAACAAGAAAGTAGGAGAGAAAGAGCAAGAGCAAGAGAGACAGAGAAAGAGGGTCGATCGATCTGCCGTACACCGTCGATACCGCACTAGGCCCCATTGGGTCTAGCGGACACAGCCTCGTACCGCGGAGTCGCCCTAACGATTCCGCTTTCCCCTGTTGGGCCCAAGAAATTCCCAAGAAATTCCCAAGCGAGCCTCCTGGGTCACGTGCCTTCTCCCGGCGCCCGTGTCCCGTGCCGTACCGTACCGTACACCGTACGCCGTACGCCGTCAGGATCCTAGTCAATTCCGTCATCACTTCGACTTCTCCCACTTCCAGTCAACAAAGTAAACTACAAACTAAATTCCTCGACTAGACTCCAACGTAGCTAGTTCCTTCTGTCCTGCCCTGTCTAAAGCTTGACGGCCACAAAAGTACCGGTCGCCTCGACAGTGTCTGCCTGTCTGGTAAGTGGGCAATGCATCTAGTGTATGTACACAGTACGGTGTAGTTACTGAGTTCCTCAGGTGTCTATCTTGCTCTATCTCGGTGATCCTCTTAGGCAACGGTGGACGCCCAAACAAAGTACGGCCCGTACGCGGATGGAGTATTGACCACCAGGTTGGCAGGTATTCTTCGTTATTAATTGTCATATTTATGTCCCCCGGTGGCTCCATCTTGATTTTTGCCACTCTGCATCCCTCACATTGTCCAACCAGCCGACGGGATTCCTCCTCCACATTTACGGGGATGCAGGAATGCATGTCTCTCCCTGTCTGTCTCTCTCTCTCTTTTTTCTGGTCTGCCGGAAAGTCAGTTACGACTCACCACGGACCTGAGGGTCAGGGAACGCCGTTGGACATTCCCCGGCCTTGCGTCACTGTGTATCATAGCTCCGCCGCTCGGAACCCCGGGAAACGCATCCCTCTCTGCTCGTTGAAATCCAAAGGCCATTGTTTAATGGTCATGAATTCATCCTAGTCGGCGGTTGGGTCCATCAGTCCAGCCAGGAGTCTCCAGGTATCCAAAAACCCTCCGGATCGACTGGTAAGCCTGCCAATCGCGTCGCGCGTATGCCGCTCATTGAGTTTGTCGCTCCAAAAAGACAATGATTGACCGTGGTTAATTTGTGTCTGGACAACGATTACGAATCCGCTGGAGATAACGATCTGGCAGCCTGCCTAAAGGCATTTGATTGCTGATTCTGATTCCTGGCCGTTTCAGCATTCTCCATAGACGGAGTGATTGGAACTAACTAGTCTAGACACTGTAGCCTAACCCCCTTCTTTCTTTCTCTCTCTCTCTCCCTTCTCCTCCCCGCCGCCAAAAGTCAACGAGGTGATCAATTGAATCCTTGCTATTCCTTTTTCCCCCCTGCACCACCCGGTGTATATTACTGATTGATCTACAGCGGCATACTCCTACCAGTGTCGGGTGTCCTAAAAACCGACTAAACCCACCTCATCGACGGGATCAATTTCACCGACGTCATCTCGAAGCAACGCCGAGTGGGTCCTGAACTGGTTGTCGTCGCTCGGGAATCAGGACTGTCTTAGTTCGGGTTACGAGAATCATGCAAGTCGTGACCACTCTGCCCTACCTTACCTCCTCTTACCTCCAGGGGGGGGGGTAAGTCAACTGATAGGATACTTTGTTTTCCCCTCTTCCACCTCCCCGTAGTTTCCCCCTTTTATCTACTTGACTTGAGCAAGGCCGACCATCCCGGCCGATCGGAGATATTTCTACCATTGTCAGGTGTCATGTCACGCGGTGCCTGGTACGGGTTTCCCTCTTCATGCTTGCTCGATGTGATATGTAGAGGTGCATGCATAAGGGATGGGTAGTGGTGGGGGATGCAATGTGAGGATGCGCTGTCTTACCTTGCAAATCTCTGTGCGTCCACCACTTGGCCATCCTTCATGTATTGGAATTAGTGAACCAATGACCCCTATCTTATTAAGATCATTCATTTAGATAATACTGTACTCACGAACCCTCGAGTTTTAGCAGTGCCTTCAGGCATTCCATTGATAAATAAGCCGCCGTCAAGTGGAGTGCCTGAGGTCCCAGGCATCCGTGATATGCAGCAACTTGACAACTAAAAAGACATTAAAATATTTCATGGTATATAGTTAATATGGTTTATCTTAATGTTTTTCTGCTACAGTTTACTGATTAACTCGATATACTCCAATATATTGATGTTATAAGGCCTGTTTAGCCCATAATATCTGTGAATATGTTCAATTTACCTGATGCTGCCGACAGCGGTAATACTACGTTGGTAAGAAAGACGAATAGAGACGACTCAAATCTTGCAAAGTATCAACAACACGCCTAATTTTTTTATTTCCGCAGCGCCGGCCAGATCACAATGCCGTCATGATGATTGACTGATGCTTTTTACCATCTTCCTAGCTCATCACTACCCGCCAACTCATCGTTACGACAAATAAGTCCAGTCTCACGGGTGATCGTGAACATCATGAAGAAACTTGAGTCGCTTTTGCATCTTGGCTATTACCCAAAACCCATTTCTCCTTTGAAAACGAAGGCCGAGAAGACCGCAAAGATACAGAGGCCTCTCCAGTCGACGATCCTACAATTATTGAACCAATTTATCCGTCTTCCAACTCACCGAGCAAGACCTAAGCTAGACGACGAGCCGGCGCTCGATGAAGAAGAGCCCCCTTCCTCATTATTCAGCCTTCCTACTGAGATTGTGCTCCTGATCTTTGAACAACTGCCGCTTCCGGCGCAGGCCTGCCTCGCACTAACCTGTAAGGCTCTATACGACGATCTCGGCTACATCCTCCAAGACGAGGGACTATCCTTGCCAACAGCGTGGGCCAGTAAAACCGCCGAACTTCCACTCAGCCAACCAACGCTTCTCCGAAATCAGTTTCTCTTCAAAATCGAGAATGACAGATGGTTATACTGCTCGGGATGTTTAAAGATCCATCCTAGACATCTGTTCTTTCAGGACCAGCAATCTCGTGAATCCAACCGACGCCGTTGTCAACATGAGGAAGGAGTAGGAGACGTGTGTCCTTGTCTAGTACTGACTTCCTATGACGGAGTGCTGCTAGAGCAGTGGTTATGAACCGGAAATGCCGATAAGAAGATGTCCAAGAGAGTGCGGCTGGCTTTTACGCCTCTGACGACTGACGACAGCAAGCTTACACTTCTACATCGGTGCTCAATAACCGACCATGCTAAGGCCTTCGTCGACATTACAGTCACGGCGTTGATTGGGGATTTGGACTCTCTAGAGTTGCACTCTAGCCATCATGTGCACCTCAATTTCGCTCGAGCAGCGATCGACGAGATTAGGAGATCTTATCAGTATCATTTCCCCACTGAGCAACTGGAGCCTATGTCCGCATCTTGAGATCCCAGGAATTATCTTTGGCTAGCGTCCATTGGAGCCGAAGACATGTAGGGTTTGCGCCACGACCGCAGAGATACCAGATTGGATAGATGGCGAGATGAATGTCATTGTTCAAGGTGTGCGGAGCGTAGGGGAAAGACCCTATGAATGGGATTCGATGTGCCGTAAGGAATTTCACCAGGGACGTCGTCCATGGTATAATAGCCCCGGAGATTAGACATTTCTCATTTAGAATTTCCGGCTCTGCAATTTGCAAGTCTTCTGGTTAAGCATTATGCGAAACTAAAATGTAGATTCTAAACTATTGAGGATATGTTCTTTTTCACTATTCTAAACTTACCCATACCTAATGTCTCAATAACTGTCTATCAAAGACTAGATAACAAAGGTGATTTCTCGCTGGGAGGCAGCACAAGATACACGCTACAAATAACAGAGTGCAAACCACTTCGACACATGAACGGGTCAATCTATCGGTGAAATTTTCGGTTCAAGCATGACTTGCCACACTGCATACAGAAAGATAAGTTACAGTCAGCTTGTCGATTCAGTTTCCCCTAACCAGTGATAGGCCCAGGAATTGAGTCTCAAATCAACGAATACAACTATACAGATTATGTTGCACGACACTACTCCTGTCGACACCGTGATGCTAAGGGAACCGTCACTTGATGTTTTTGCAGGAAACTTTTGAATTTGACTTCGTTTTAGCTTCGCCATGAGGCTACCAGTCATCAGCACTACGTAGAAGTGCGAGTTCGTCGCTGATGGCCCTCCCCTGATTAGATGGCTAGTCTACCTAGGATCATTGGGTTGGGTAAGACGACCTGGCCTCTGCCTTAATCCACCAGCCACGAAATCTAACGGCCACCATGAGGTTCACGGACAGATGCCAATCCCCTCATAGCTTCAGAGATAACGTGTTCGATCTGCCACTTCCGACGCAAAGTGTCTTCCTCGCGCCTCCGGAGTGCCTCCTCCCGGTCTCGCAACGCGGTTTCCCGCTGCTTCAGCCTGGTCAGCAGTTTGTCCAATGCGTCTTCCGGATCATTCAGCCTGGTCAGCAGTCTATCAAGTGCGTCCTTCCCGGTATCTAGATTAGTCAGCAATTTCCGAAGTGCTTCGTCCCGGGCCGTCAGCTGTTCTAAACCAGTCCGCAGCTCAACAAAGGGCTCCAACACTTGCTCGTTCATAGGGGTCATCAGCTGGTCATTCAGCAACGGAGTGATTTTATCTTCTTCCTGTGGCCACAGAGAAGAAAACAGATGATATTGAGCTAACCTGGTTTTATGTCAATTACGAGAATGTCTATAGTTGCACCTCTAAGCCCTAGTAGCGTAGGGCCTCGGAATTCAGTGACAGTAAGTATTTTGATATACTAAGTAAAGCAGATCTTAGGTGAGCCAAAAGATCTGTGCAGTCTTACATTGAATATAAAATAGTAGTGAGTCTGCACTTTTCCAATCTTGATTTCCTTAATACTACCTAACCAGCTTCTTTACGCGTTGATACTAGAGTATATGAATTCATATGGTATCAGCAATGAAAGCAAATTGAGGAAAAGTCTGATGTACTTGCTCATGCTTACTATATTCCTTTAGTAACGAATATAAACATTGATCCCAGTATACTGATGATTCGAGAGACAACTATAGTAACTACCTAGTCATGGATGTATAGTGGAGATGAAGTGCCACGATGCCGCTCATATTAAGACATCTGCAGCTCCGCATTCTTAGTCCTCCTTCCTCCAACAACCACCTCAAACTGAACCATCTGATTAGTGGTTCTAAAACTAAATATAGTCAAAGAACCTTCCTTAGTATAGAAATCTATACTTAGCCGGATGTCCATGCTTCTGATCCCGTCCGTCCGTCCGTCCCGGTTCCGACAGGTGCTGGTCGATTGTTTGAGGTAAATTATGGCTTTTGCTATTTCTTCTTTCTTTTTTTCTTTTTAATTTCTTCCATTTTTGGTATTTTGGCTTGCTTTGCTATCTCTCCAAGGTTTCACAATAAGCTAAGATGTCTGGTGTTTATCTACCCTGAGTAAACCTACCCCCCTTGATTTGACTAGGCGGATGTCTCTGTATCCTGGATGAAAACCATGTTTAAGGATGCAGCGCGTGATCGGTGTTGATATTTCGTTTCTTATATATTGTAGGGGTGTTGCTGATACATCTTTCACTGTCCTCGTCGAGACCGATCCTATTCATCAATTTGCTCTACTGATCTACGGTGATCATGACTGGATGCAGAAGTCAGAAAGAATATAATATGTCAATGAGATTTGTCCAGGGAAATGAACAAGATCAACTAAGAATACTCGTTTCGTGAATTAAATGTCATTACATAGAAGAGAAAACGTTCACGTCAATAGCGCTGCGAGACGCGATGGACTCCGCTATCAAGCATCACTCGCTCGGGCTCGCCGCTTTCGTAAAATCCTTCTCCCCGGGCTAGGGGTCGCGCTGCGATGTAAAGTGGTCGCTCGATGTACTCTCGCGGCCTCCGGGCATCCTCATCCATATAAACGCTCATATCTCGACCTCCCGGTCGGACGCTTTCGACCCGCGGAAGCATCTCTCGGGGTTCCTCGTAGCGGGCAGTGGGTGGTCGTACACTAGGAATCCGAACGACCCGTTCACGGGGAAGCTCGGCCTCTTCCACGTAGGGTGGACGCCGAGCAGCGTAATCCCCGACCTGGACGCTGGCGCTGCGAGGGAAAGTTTCGCGCTCGTCAAGCGGCGCGTAGGATCGTCTATCACTCGGAGCCGGCCGAGCGTAGTCGGTGACCCGTCGATAAACTCCTTGCGGTGGAGGCATCTCTTGCATGTACCGTCGACCACCGTAGGGGTCCTCGAGCACCGAGGCGGCTCGGACGCTGGCCTGACGCATTTGTGGAGCGTCGTCGTAGACTTCGCTGCGAGGCAATCGACTGGTGGGGGGAGGCATCGGCTGCATCCTCGGTGCCGGAACCGTTTCATAGTAATGGTTCCCGTGCTCATCGACCACAATCCGCCGTGTTGCTGGGGGTGCCATAATACGACTCGCGGGTTCCTCTTCATAGTACGCTTCCCGGTACTGCGGCGAAGAAGATGCCTCGCCTGCGGCGATGTAGCGTCTCGTGGGAGGCGCGACTTCGTCATAATACCTGGCTCGTTCCTGTTGCGGACGCTCAACAACCGCATAAGATGCTGCTCGCATACCTCGGGGACTAGTAGGGTCGACGTATTCACGAGGGTATTCCTGTTGCCGAGTGTGGTGGAGGCTTGCGACCCTCCGCAGGTCCTGATCATCCCGCATTGGCCGTCTGGCGCTGACTCGTGACAGAGTTCGCGGGATGGTCGTTTCACCAGGATACTCGTACGGATCTAGCTCATAGGCCGGCTCTCTGACCGGAGGTTCTCGTCTCTCCACCACCGGAGTGTAGCGGGGAGACGCGATGTCAATATACACAGGCCGTTCCTGAGGCTGACGACCGCGGTATGATGGGGGTGTGTCGGCGAATGGTGGTGGCGACACGGGTTCTTCCTTGATGTAAGGCTCATCAGACCGACCAGGCTGCGTTCTATGAGAGACCACGCGAGTCTTATCTTTTTCACCATGTAGTCTCCTACGCTTTCTAGATGCCAATGGCTGGGGTGCAGGACCATCGGGGCTCGCCTGACCTTCGGGGGCGTACTCGGGACGGGAAACTTTGGTTTGATGGACAGAGGGGACCTTAGCGATCGCTAGCGGTGAGACCCTAGATGGCTGCGGCGCTGCCGGTGACGTTATGTGGTTTCGAACAACCCTTACATCGTCCCCGGGCGATATCGACCTGCGAGAGTAACGGCCGCGGTCGGACGATCGGTTGTCTTGGGGCCCTCGTCGCTTCGGTCCGCTGGGATACCCTCGTGGATGATATTCATGACCTGTTTCCCGTTCCATTGGTGCCACACCTGGAGCAGGTGGTGAGTATTCTGGTTCTTCGAAAGCATCCACCGGGACCGGGGCCGCCTGGTATCTGGGGCCCGGCATATACTCTGTATCGACATAACGTGACGGCCTCTGATGCTGGTAGGGTAATCGCGCGTCTGCAACGGGGTAAGTATCTTGCATATCCTGATCCGATTCAGGTCGGTTGAGGGCCTCAAGCCGTTGCAACTCATCTGAACAAGGTTCTCTTGGGACTTCAGTAGCAAGCTCGTGATGTGTGGGTCGTTTTGGGGATGGCCCTTCCTGCGGAGAATCAGGGGCCCGGCTCGAATAGAACGAGTTGTCATCGAACGAATCACTGGTTTGTCTAGCACCGGGGGCATCGACAGAGGGCGAGGGATTCACCATCTCGAAGGCCTTCTGGAGCACCTCGGACACGTCGAAGTCAGGCTTCGCGTCCTGAATCGACGCTTTCTGCCGGGACTCTTGTCTCTTCTGGTCCAGTTGGTCCCGCAAAGACCGTTCCACTCTCTGCCGCTGTAATTGTAATTCTGCTCTGACAAGATCATCTGACTTGGTCAGAAAGATCGGGTCAATCTCGGACGTCGGTCTGGGCATGACGCGCGAGGACGCAGCCAAAGCAGAGGCCGCATGGCCGGCATTGGATCCTTGCGTGTCCGGAGGTATCGTTGGCGTAGTAGCCGCGGACTGGGGGCAAATCTTCCCGGGAGAAGAAGACACCGGTTGGTCACCGGATTTTACCTGAGCTTGATTTGGGGCAGGATTGTTTCGGACCGCGGCCTTTCGCACGAACTGCTGGGGTACCTTCAACCTAGGGTGAGTCCCAGAAAAGATGTCGTCACTTATTTTTAAGATTTTCTCATATTCCTGGATTTCTTCCTTTGTAGGTAGTCCGCGAGGAACACTACCTGCTGGAAGTTGGGCAGTGGCCATAGTCTGGCAGCTTCACGCGACAGAAAAAAAAGGATAACCTTTTTTTTTTCCGGTTTCAGAAGTGAATTCACAATCACAGGATTGCACAAGCCTATTGCATATCCCGTTTAGGAAGCAAAGGGCCAAAGTAGTGGACCGGCCTACGGTGCAATGAGATGAGTGATGAACTAGCACCACCGTTAGTTGACCAAGAGACGCGGTAGTGAATGAAAGGAAAAGAGGAAAGAGTCTGGGTGCAGCTTCGAGACGCAGACTTGCTGGCCGTCCGGCGCTAAGCCCCTTCGGGCAAGGTGTGATCGTGACCGCGGCTGGATGCCGTAATTGGCTGGGTCCGTGTCTGTTCTTAGGTTTCTCTCTGGCCATGACTCCTCCGCAATGAATCATTTTTGGGGCCCCTCTCTTATATTTAGGACCTTTCGCTCGTCTGCCGGGTGTAGCTTGAATTCCCGCCTCCTATCGCGCCCCAGACCTCTCTCGACTCTCAATTGCTCTCCCCATTTCCCCTCTCGCGTGGTCCCATTCACAAAAACAATGTCGACCGCAGCCGCGAGTACGGAGTCTGACCCCAGACCCGTCTTCTTCTTTGATATTGACAATTGTGTAAGTGGTCTTGCTCTAGACAGTCTATGCGACCGCGCGCTAAACAACGTCCCATCATGTAGCTTTACTCCCGAGGTCAGGAAACCCACAAGATGACATCGCTTGAAGGACAGAAATACTGACTCGCCGATTAGATCGCAACATCTTCGGCCACATGCAAGAGCTCATAAGTAAGTCCTCACACTGTCAATCATATCAGATCCGACATCTCATGCGTCTCGCTCTCTCAAAGACAAATTCTTCACCACCCACCTCTCCCTCAGCACCGAAGATGCCCACGTCCTGCACTTGAAATACTATAAGGAGTACGGTCTTGCCATTGAGGGCCTCACGCGCCACCACAAGATTGACCCCCTCGAATTCAACCGCAAAGTCGACGATGCCTTGCCGCTGGATGACGTTCTGGAACCGGATCTCAAGCTGCGAAAGCTGCTCGAGGATATTGACAAGGACAAAGTGCGGCTATGGCTCCTCACGAACGCATATGTCACCCATGCGAAGCGGGTCGTCAAACTCTTGCAAGTCGGGGATCTCTTCGAAGGTATCACGTATTGCGACTACTCTCAGACGCCCTTGATCTGCAAACCGAGCCAGGAAATGTATGAGAAGGCAGAGAGGGAGGCCAAGGTCCCAAGTAACGCCAAGCGCTATTTCGTTGGTATGTTTACCGGTTATACCCTATCCTACCCGGTATATACTAGACATGGGGATGATACTGATTGGTACTGCAGACGATTCCGCTTTGAATTGCAAGCATGCCGCGGAACGGGGGTGGGAAACTGCCCACCTGGTCGAGCTCGGAGTCACTTCTCCTTCGACGCCGGCGTCGCAGCACACGATTCGGAGTCTCGAGGACCTGCGGATTTGCTTCCCGCATCTTTTCAAGAGCGGAAGTTCACTCCAAAATTGATAGATCAGACGACATAGATCTTTACGCGTGTATATGAAATGTCATGTTTATGGATATACGAACCACGGGGGACTCTTATACAGGTTACTTCAACAGTATCCTCTATTAATTTCTGCTTCGCCAGGAATTGAACTTATGTAATAAATGTTTATATTAGATACTATGACCTTTTTAGAGGGCTATTACCAACTTGTCTAATATTAAGTCAATATATATAACAGAATGTAAGTCCGAAGCAGTTATGCAATAGGAGACATTAAGGCACAAGGCCTCAAAGCAACCAGCCGGCGGTCACAAATAAAACGCAGAATAGTATGGCAGATGAAGGGATGATAGCCTGGTGTCCAAAGGATGATTTCTCATCCGTCGTCGTATTCTTACTTGTACCGTTCACGGTATTATTCCTCGTCGAATTTGTCGACAGAGATGTGTTGCGCTTGTGGTAGCCGCATAGCCCTGAATCCCTCAGCTTCTTCGACGGATAGAAGACTCTCGGCTCTCCAGCGTCCATGTCAATGGTAAGACGACCATGATTGTCAACTTTATGTTTTGAGCAATTCAGAACTTCTAGGACCTCCGTGTTGGGTGAGAAAGTGTTGTTCAATGTAAGTTTATAGGGACCACCGGTAGAGCCTTGGTTGGAGAAGACCGACACGACTTGGAAGCCGTCCGAGCCCTTTCTGGTGACATATGTTGAGCCGTCGAGGTATAATTCTCTGCTGTGATTCGAGACGTAATGCCGGTCCATTCTGATAGCGTGGTTTCGTATCTTGTTCAGCGTTGCCGTCAAGTTGTATAGTGGGCCACTGGTGTTGTATCCGGTGGTCCAGAGTGGCGCACGATTGTACGGTGCAAAGTTCCCTGCCATATGTTGTTCCTGGCCTTGATAAACTGCATCGAAGTGTTAGTGCAAGAGTCAGAAAGCGGTAACCCATGACACTTACCAACAGGGATACCGTCAGAGAGAATATTGAAGGCCATTGCATTTTTGGCGAGCTGTGTACATGTGATTAATACCGGAAACATGGACCTCTTTCTTCTTTGGGTTGTAACTTACTGTGGTATCATTCACTAGCGAGGCAAAGCGTGGAATGTCATGGTTCTCGAGAAACGTAGCCAGACGGGTAAAGTCTTTGCAGTCGTCGTGCACAGCGCGAACTTTCTCCGCAAGCCCTTCCATTTCCCCTGCAGTGAATGCCTTGACCATTGGAGTATGAATTGGAAAGTTCAGAAGCCCCGAGACGAACCTTTCGTATCTGCACACCAGATCTGTGTCTCCGCTGTACACCTCACCTAAAGTGAATACTCCAGCAGCCCGATTGAAGTTAGTTAAATAGGCATCGTCCACATGCTTGGTAGCATCGATGCGCAGGCCATCGATCGAGTAGTTGCCGACAAGCCCTTTCACCCATTCCTGGATCATCCGAACAACCCTATCATCCTCTGTATTCAGGTCAGGCAGAGCCACCTTCTGCACTGCAAACCAGCAGTTCTGATAATCCTCCGGGTCATTCCAGTCCCTGATTTGGCAGGCAGGATGGTAGTACTTCTCATGATTGAAAGGGATGAGCTGGGACCAATCCATCTCAGGAGGATGGTCATCATCCATTGAGCCTTTAACAGCTTGAGCCATGTCATTGATCACGACATCGACCATCAAGTACATGCCCCTCTTGTGGAGCTCGTCTGCCAAATTCTTCAGATCCTCAGCAGCTCCGAAGTGCTCGTTCAAGGCGTATAAGTTCTGCGGCCAGTATCCATGATAGGCCTCCCCGTACTTGGTGTTGTTTGGAATGTTCTCCACGACCGGAGATATCTGGACGGCTGTGAACCCGAGGTCCTGGATGTAGTCCAGCTTGTCGACGATTCCAACCCACGAACCTCCGCAGTACTTGTACGGATCGCAAGAACTATCGTCGGAACTGTTGGACCGGGCAAACCGGTCTGTCATGACTTGCTGTGCGGTTGTTAGTAGGGGACTTATGACGTTGACATTTTCAATGCAATAAAATAGACTCACGTATATGGACCGCTCAGTCCATTTCTGGTCTAAGGGTGCTTTTGCACTGACCATGCTAGCCAAAGCAGACCAAAGCGCACCGAAGTATAAGAAGCGACCCATACTGTGGGATTTTGGAGCTGGTAAAGAGGAAACGGATAATAGGGAAAGACAAAGTTTAGCTAGAGAGATCATCCAATGGCCATAGCATTCGAGATGAGATGGAAGTGTGTTGATTGAGAGAAATCAAAGACAAAATGTGAGATGTACTGTATGAAATTCATAGTGTACTAAACTACCCAGCTCACAGGCTTTATAAGTATAAGTCTTGCGGTAAGAGACCTCCTACATGAATGCGCTCCTTTGGATCCAAGCGAGGAGGGAAACGGTAGTAGACCCCCCCCTACCAAGGCGTTCCAGGAGCATGCCTGTCATCTGCGCACGACCAGGCCCGAACGAGTGGGATGAAGGATGACAGGGCATGTTTATCCCTTATCGAGCAAAGGGAGATGACCGCCCTTTCGAGCAAGTGACTGCCTCAGGCATCCAGGCACCATCCGCGTGGGGATCGCGTCCTGAGGCTCCGACCGGCAAGAAAGCCGTTGAACTTCCCGATAAACAACATCCCCTGTTTCCCCCACGGCGCTCGCCCTGCCCCTCCCTGTCCCATTCCAAGGCCAATTACTGGTACCAGGGGTGTGACTCCTGGATTGCTGGATCATGGAGCAATCTATCGGCAATGTGGTCACACTGACGGACGGTCGGCAGGCCACCGTTCGCTTCACTGGGACGACGCATTTCTCTCCGGGCGACTGGATCGGAATCGAATTGGACGAACCCACCGGGAAGAACGATGGCTCTATTCAAGGGGAGCAGTATTTCGAGTGCGAGCCGGGTTATGGCATGTTTGTTCGGAAGACCGCGATTAAGGCGACCGTCGCCCAACAGCCCGCCAAACCGGCGGCGAAGGGGAGCACCAACGTTCCACCAGCCAGCAGAGGTCGCGCCCAGAGCGGCGTTGCTGCAGCTGGCACGGGGATCAAGAAAGTGGGCGCTACACCGGCTGCGAATACCAAACGACACAGCGCGAGCTCTGCTAGTCCGACTCCCGCATCCAAAGTTGCAGCCCAGCGACTGTCTTTGAAGGTATGTTTGTGCAACAAGACGGCGTCAATGGTCAGTTAGGTGCTAACCAATTTATATCGCAGCCCCCTGCGAAATCTCCGACTAAACAGATGTCCGGCGCCTCCACCCCCCTTTCACATCGTTCCTCTATCAGTGGTACATCTCGGCCAACCGTGGCACCTCCCAAGTTGCGCCCAGGAGCCGGCAAGTCCTCTATGGGTCCTCCACCTCCTCCTTCAGCAGCGACTCGAACCTCCCGTTCGTCGATATCTGGACCGGCAACCAGAACTACACGACAGAATGCTTTGGACTCCGCATCAACGCCCACCGGGGCAGCCAAGCGTCCAGTTTTGCGACCAGCGGCTCCCAATAAAACATCAGAGGAACCAGATAGCGGAGCAAGCCCAAATTCGGAGGCGTTTGAGTCTGGATCTCAGCAGGACCCCGATGAAGACTCTCCGCAGATTGAAGAGCCGGCCCCGAAGGCGTTCAAGCCGACCACAGGTCCCGCAAGAGCAAGCACTGGTCGCCAGAGCCTCTCGTCTCCTTCGTCATCTCAGCGCCAAGGCCAGAATGGCGCCGTGGGCAGGGAGCTCGAGGAACTGAAGACGAAGTTGCGGGTGATGGAAAAGAAGCGGACGGAGGACCGGGAGAAACTCAAGTCGTTGGAGAAGCTGCAGTCGGACAGGGACAAATACGAATCCATCATCCAGAAACTGCAAGCAAAATACCAACCGCAGCAGGCTGAAATTGGTGACCTGCGGAAGAAACTGAAGGAGACGGAGGCAAGATTAGAGGAGGTCGAGAAACTCGAGGCAGAACATGAGTCCATCATGGAGATGGTAACGCTGGACCGCGAAATGGCGGAGGAAACGTCCGATGCCTTTAAGCATGAATGCGAGGCGCTGAGAACCAAATTGGAAGAGCTTGAACTGGAAGTGGAAGTTCTGCGCGAAGAGAACGAGGAGTTTGGCCAAGTCATGAGCCCCGAGGAGAAATCTAGCCATGGCTGGTTACAAATGGAGAAAACCAATGAGCGCCTTCGCGAAGCTCTCCTGCGTCTTCGTGACATGACTCAGCAGCAAGAACAAGAGCTGAGAGAGCAAGTCAAGGAGATGGAACAGGACCTGGAGGATTACGCAGCCGTCAAAGCCCAGTATGAATCCACAAAAGAAAAGCTTCTTTTGTCTGAGAATAATGTCGAAGACCTGAAGCAACAACTGGATTCAGCTCTTGGTGCCGAAGAAATGATCGAAGAGCTTGCGGACAAGAACATGCGTTATCAAGAGGAGATAAACGAGCTCCACGCAGCCATTGAGGACCTGGAGGCCCTGAAGGAAATCAACGATGAGCTTGAATATAACCACATCGAGACGGAAAAGCAGCTACAAGAGGAGATTGACTATAGGGAAGGCCTGTTCAATGAACAGTGCCGGAAGATCACCCAGCAAGACGAAGTTATCGATGACCTGGAATATACCCTCGTCCGCTTCCGCGAGCTGGTCTCGACGCTGCAGGGAGACTTGGAAGATATGCGAGCGTCGCAACAAATCTCGGAAGCCGAGGCTACCGATCTTACTACGCGTTCGCGAGCCATGATGGACCTGAACTTGAAACTTCAGGCGTCGGTCACTAAGACGCAGACCAAAACGATCGACATTGAAATTGGTCATATGGAGGCCGATGAAGCTAGTCAGCACTTGTCTATCTTGAAGCTGTATCTCCCCGAATACTTCGAGGGAGAGCGAAACTCTATTCTCGCGCTCTTGAGGTTCAAACGTGTTGGATTCAAGTCGTCCTTGATGAACAGTACCATTCGTGAAAAGCTTTCGGAGGCATCTATACCTGCAGGGCTTGAAGAAACCTTCACGGCATACGACGTTCTCGAGAAACTCTCGTGGATTGCGTCTTTGTGCGTTCGTTTCGTTGCCTATATAAGCACTTGCTCTACAGATGCTTTCGAAAACATGAAAGCTACATTGTTTGAAATGGAGCCTGTCGAACGCACGTTGAATTTTTGGCTCGAGTTCCTCAAAAAGGACGAAGTAAATATGAAGAAATGTGGCATGGAGCTACAAAGATCTATTGCTCTGATATCCCACCTTGCCGAAACGTACCTTCCCAGCTCTTTGGAGGTTTTCGCCGGTGAACTATGCATGCGCTCGTCTTTGACACAGTCTTACATTGACCACGCTGCCTCTTCTGTATCGCGACTCAGAGCACTGCTAATATCCAAAATTTCAGCACCCGAGGGCGACGAGGAGATCAATTTTCTTTCCAACAAGATGGAGGGATTTGTTAGCCATGCTCGCGGGTTGAAAGTTGCCATGGGCAAAGTCAATCGCTCCCTCGAGGACTTGCGGTCCAGATCGCTTTCACTTTCCCAAGACGTCTCCGGGCCGTTTAAGAAAACCGAGGAGGCTGCCAAAGAGCTTGCCGAGTTGACCAGACACCTTGGAGAGAATATAGTGCTTCTGTTGAGTGACGACAGCCGGACGGAGCCGCTTTCCCTGGAAGAGGCATCGAGAAACATGTCCCAGATCTCGACCCTTTACGCTGGGCCCTCGGAATCCGGAAGCGAAAGCAGCGATACCATGTCTTTCATCTTTAACCGGCTACGGAGCCTTGGGGGTAATTTAGAGGAACTCGAATCCATCTCGTCGGATCTCTCCATCACTTCAGAGTTTGAGAGACACCCATCCCCCTGGATTGCGCGGGCCGCAGAACTCAAGTCAAGCAAGACCTCCTCTCCCGACGCGGACGAAGAGATCCGTCGCCTGAAGAACGAGATCAACGAGGCGTCAACGGCCCTCGGCGTCAAAGACAAGACTATCGAGGAACAAAGCATCAAGGTGGAAACGGTCGAGGCGCGGATGCGCGATGCCACCAAGAAAGCGTCCATGGTGAAAGAACTCGAAGCCAAGATCGAGGAAATGCGAACCAAAGAAACCGAACTCGAGGCCTTTGTCGACCAGCAACGCAAAGAACTCCAAGACATGGAAACCGAGCGCGAGGAGCTCAAGACCCGCCTGGACCGAGTCAAAAGAGCCTCTGGCACAACCGGCGTCGCCACCACAGATGGAGTCGTCGTCGACGCCGGCGTCTCGCTCGCCACGATGCGCGAGAACGAGGCCCTCCGCGCCGAAGTCGAGAGCCTACAAGCCGCCGTCCGCTACCTGCGCGAAGAAAACCGCCGCGCCAACATCCTCGACCCCTTCTCCGTGCAACGATCCGCCGAACTCCACTCCTGGCTCGACGTGCCTCTCACGCAGCAGCAGTCCACGTCCTCATCTCTATCAACCGCCGCCCCGACCAACCCACTCGAAAAAGCCCACCAAACCGCCTCCGAAAGCCGCGATGTCTTCACCCACCTCCTCAAACTCACCACCGAATCCAACATCTGCGACCTCAAATCCACCCTCCCATCCACCGACCCGACCACACGAACGGGCTGGCGTCCCTCTAAAACCAAACTCCGGTACCAGGTCCTCCAGCAGCGCGAGAACCTCGAACACTGGACCGAATGGAAAGACGACATCGTCTCCCAGGAGCGCGAACAGGACCGCCTAGCAGCCACGCGGAAGGAACGCCTCGCGCAGGCTCGGAAACTCGGTGGCGGGCGTGGTCACGCGCCGCGCAACTCGGTGTTTGGTGGCTTTCCGCAGGGCACAGGACATGGGATGATGGGTCGTGCATGGGAGATCCTGGGGATGCAGCAAGATCGGAAGACGGGGGATGGTGGAAGACCTGTGGAGCCGGTCATCGCGCCTTCGTTTTAAAGTAATGATGTATATCTGTTTTGGGTAGGAGGAGGGGATTGTTTGGATTCGTGATGATTGATTTCAAGGACATTTGCATATTGTGAAATAATATCTAGAGAGAGACGGTACATATATTTTATTGTATATTATACGTTTTAAGAATGCTGAATGATTCGCCTAAGGAGCAGTATAATTGACTATAATTGACTGAGTAAAATATTGAATTTGACCCTAGATCTTGAGTGGGTATCTATAGAGATAATCAAATATGTGAAGTCATCTCAACAAAAGATTGTTATATGTACCATGTGCTCTAAAACTATATTCTAACTGTGTATTGACATTTTGACTCCAGCTCCAACAACTGAGATATATATGCAAGATCGATTACAGAAAGGCCTTCTGCCACCAATCACACCTCTCAGCCGAGACAGTATCCCTCATAGGCCCAACAGTCGAAATATTAAAGTTCTGAATCACATCATCTGCCTGGAATGCGGCCTCCTGATGAGGAGAGCAAAGATTTCCCGTGGTACTGAATCTCACAAAGTAAGACTGCATTATCCCGGCAAGAGTGGCATTGACGTCTGACGATGAGGTACCAGGCGCGTAAAAGGTATACGCAAGGTCATCTGCATGAAGAGCAGGGGGGACACTGAACTCGTATTTGAAGCTCGCGTTGTTGCGCCGGAAAGCCTCGCCGAGGAAATAGGCGTTACAGATGATAAGAGAATCCTGGATCGTGGATGCCACGCGACCGGTCTGATCTATGTAGCCGTGCTTGCCGCTGAAGTCATGAGGGTACAGCTCATCTGAGATAACTGATAGGGCATTGGGTGATATACTCGGGAATATGCTGGCGATGAGGCTGGTAAATTCTTTATCTGTGTGTATAGATGGGGAGGCAAACATTTTGCCTTCATTGGTGTTATGTCCTGCTATGATTGAAACGTCATGGTTGTAGTGACCCTCCTCCAGGAGGACGGGAGGATAGCCCGGGAAATTGGGTTCATCAATGACCGGACCTTGATCAAATCAGATTAATTCAATTGAGGAAAACATGGATTTTCTAAACTTACCAAAGACAAAAGTTCCATAGGGCTTTGCGTTGCCCACAATAAGAGCATTGGCAATCTGCAGTTCCTTCGTGGGCAGCTTCTTCAAATGCTCCAACGAGGACACATTGGCTCTCTGAAACACCTTTTGCAAAGTGCTTTTCTGCTGACTCGAAGGAATGTTGATGGTGAACGGGCTCTGAATGATAGCCCGCTGGAATGACGGCTGAGACGAGTCATTGCCAGAGGTGAGATGATACATGATTGAGCCGCCTCCAGCCGACTCACCCATCACAGTGACAGCATTAGGATTGCCACCAAAGAGATGAATGTATTTCCGAACCCATTGCAAGGCACACTGCTGGTCTCGGAGTCCTAGGTTACGCGTAACCTCATTGGAATCCGGGTCCGTCAGGAACCCCTGTAAATAAAATCAGTCAAAATTCCTTAAATAATCAACGGATTTGGGGGGGATCGTCAGCCTCACAAATAACCCCAAGCGATAATTAATAGAAACAAAGATCGTACCCCGACCCTCCTTTTGCGCCGTCTCAATCAGACCAGGCCCAGGGGTGTAAATGGACTTCCATCCAGTCACATATCCTCCACCATGGATCCACACGATCACCGAAGCATTTCGACTTCTTCTGGCGTTAAAAATTTGTTCTGGGACAAAGACATCCAGAAAAAGACAGTCCTCATGAGTGCTGGGATCGATCGGAGGGAGGTCTCCCGCCGTGACTGGAGGCACTCCCGTCAGATTTCCCGTCGGTTGTCCAAACATGCTGAGCCATGCTGGTTCCCCTTGCGGGCATCGAATGTTGTATGCGCCTGCAGTCTGCACAGTCCTGTTCACTGGAGGAGAGACAGGAGGCTGGAAACGACGTCCGGTTCCATATCGAACATTTGTAAAATTTAGATACCACGCTCCATTCGTCGTGCTCTAAGGATCAATCATGATAAGTAGACAAGAATGCGACATCAGGGCGCCTGGACGTACCTCAACCTCTGCTTGGTGGAGGGTGTATCCGAGATCCACCGTGGGCGATGCTCTTGCATCGACCAAAGGCGCAAGAAGCGCAAACCAGAGACCTACTCCTTTCATACTTCCAATTCCTCGAAGATATTACAGCAATTGAGGATATTGGACTCCTAGAAGTTGCCTATTTAAAACTTAAACCAGTTTGATGGCTAGCACGCAGATCCCAAAGCTCGCACTTATAGCGGAAGATGGCTAGTCTGCCCTAGCCTCCGGTGCACTCCGTACGGTGGGCCTGTGGGGGTTGACGATCGTCATAATTGCCATTATGAAACAGGCATTAACGAAACTAAGTGAAATAGCTAAAAACCCCGTATGAGGGTTTTACTTTCCCTTTGAGCCCTTCCACCTCGCCCTCAAAGTATGAGCTGCTGCCTTAGGCTTCCGATCCCTCGTAAACACCCCCTTTTTGTTCCCATCCACTCGAACAATCCCAACTGCCGTCTGAAAGTCCGCAAAATGCCAGACCTGCTCTCCAACAATCGACTCAATCCGGTCAAAGACGCGGTGGTACATTTCCAAAAAGTTCGTCTGGTACTCTTCGCTCCACGGAGTCGCGAGCGTGGAGTGTAAACCGCTGAGCGTGTCCGCTCCATACTCGGTCATGATAATCGGTTTCTCAAGTTTCCGTTCCCAACCACGCAGCTCCTTCTCCAGCGCGATCTCTGCTTCCTCCAGATCGCCGGTCTGGGTGTACCATCCGGCATACCGGTTTAGGCACAACACGTCAAACAAATCAGATATCTTATCAAGCTTGTATGTCGCGGCTATCATATTCGCGAAGACAACGGGACGACGCGCAGAATCCAATTCGTGTGCCATGTCAACCAAGGGCTCAAAGTATTCGCGGGCTCCTTCTTCCTGCGAGGCCGGTTCGTTTGCAATCGACCACATAACGACGCTGGCGTAGTTCTTGTCCCGAGCGATCAGCTCTCGAATGGCTTGCGCGTGAGCCTTCCGTGTCTGATTGCTTATCCCTTCCGGGGAGAAAGTGAGGGTTTCCGAGTTGGCGTTAGATGAAGTGCCGGCCTTGATAGATAACGACAGACCCACGGCAGGCGTTTCATCAATAACCACGATTCCATGTCGATCCGCAAACTCCATCACTTCCTCCGCGTATGGGTAATGCGAGGTACGGAACGAGTTGGCGCCGATCCAGTCCATGAGCTGGAAATCATGGACCATGTATGCTTGATCATGACCTTTGCCGCGGACGGCAGTGTCTTCGTGTCTTCCAAATCCCGTGAAGTAGAATGGCTTGTCGTTGATGAGGAATTCCCGTCCCTGGACCTTGACGGTGCGTACACCTACCGGGATGGTGTATGTGTCGAGGATTGTGTTCTCGTTAGATGAATCAACGATACTGACCACAAATTGGTACAGGTAGGCAGCACCGGGGTGCCAAAGATGGACTGACTCAATGACAGCCTCTCCTTGTGCCCCAGATGAGCTCGATACTTTGGCTCCAGTCTCATCAAGCACAGAGATCCGCACATCCCCTGTCGTCTTATCAGATATATCGACAGTATAATTCAAGATTCCACGCCCATCCTCAACGCCAGTCACGACTGTAATGTCCCGAATATATTGGTCTTTGGGTACGGAATAAAGCCACACCGATCTAGCCAGCCCTGCATAATTATAAAAGTCATGCTGGTAGGACTGCACTCGTTTTCCCAAACCCTCGGTCACCTCAATCCGCCCCGGCGGGATCGTTTGAAGCGTAAGCTCGTTGTTAACCGCAATTGTCAGACGGAACGTGCCGCCCGCAGAAACAAGGTCCGTGATATCCGCTTCAAAGGGTGTATATCCGCCTTGATGCTCCGAGACCAGGTCATCGTTGATGTAGATCTGTCCCTGGTGCGTTGCGGCTTCCGCGCGAACTAGGTATCGTTCTTGCGACCAGCCGCGTGGAACCTTGACTTGTCGCTGGTAGTAGACCCATCCTACGTGATCGTGAATCTTGCGGTCGACAAAGATATCGTTGTATGATGCCGGAACAGGGCATTCAAGGCCCCGTAGAAGTGTTGACGTCCAGGGCGAGGAGCTGCTGTTACCCTCGGCAAGGGCAAAGGACCAAAGACCATCAAGAGATATGAGTTCGCGGGTTGGTGTGTTTTGAGGTTTCATTTGAATGATTAGAGAGTCATGCTGGATTGGCTGATGGCAAAGCACCGAAAGAATGGGAAAAAGCGATAATAGTGATCCAGTTGGGTTCTTCATGGCTATGGACTGATCAGGGTAACGTCCATATTGGAGAAGCTGTTGAACTGTTGGAATATCTGGGATTTAAATGCATTCTTGAGAAGGGATACGGCTTTTGATCTGACTCTCATCGGTTATTGATTCCTCTCGCTGCAGATCTCATGAGAGGGGGAAATGCCTCACTATCAAATCAAGAGACCCCTTGAAGTCCATGCCAAGAGCTATGCATTGTTCTTTGCGGGGTCAATCTGGGGAAAGAGTGTGGGGATTGGCTTAGGCATGCGAGACTGCCTTGATGTTAAATCATTTCAAATGCCGATGGGCTTCGTACTCGTATTCCCGATGCGGTTGGTTAATCGAGAATGTTTAGTGCCTTGACGTCTAGTGGAGCCGAATTTGAGTCGTCCGAGAATCTTAAGGTCTGAAGGTGGCCCCGATGACAAAACAAGCTGCAAGAGAATTTAAATCTGTTTAGGCCACGAAGTATCCGGATACCTCTCATCGCGCATGTCAAGTCAACATGAGACTATCGCTTCTTCCTTCTACAACACTACGCCAACTAGAATGTGTCTGTCGATGAACAGGTGGCCCCATTTTCCAGACTTCATGCACGACCTGGATGCCAGTTCTCACGGCCTCGATACCATATATTTCGACTCGGCCATACCACTGCCGAAAGCGTTCTTGGTGTCGGGGGTCGAAAGCTTCCGTGGCCCCATAAAGGCCGGCCAGAAGAGCGGAGCTGCCAGGATTTTCGTTTCTGTCTTGAGCTGCTCGATCGCTTCGATGCTATCTAGAATCGCCTGGACGTACTGTCGAAGGTAATGATGGCTCATCAATCGCACACCCTGGGAAAAGAAAATGATCAGGGCATTGAGAAAGGCTCGTGTCTGATGGTAGATTATAGTGGCACTGATACCATTTTGGGACTCTTTGTCTCGATGAAGGCGCTCATGGAGCGGCCAGTCCATGATCTTCTGTTCCAGCTCGTCACATGCATTATTTAGGGCTTCTGGAAGGGACAGCGGTTCCGGATTCGAGCGATAACTATTTACCTCGTCTATGATTTCGATGGATTCTTTCAAAAGAATCAGAAGACTTTGAGGTATACCGTAGATGCATTCGTACGCTGACAGATCCGTTACCATGGGTACTGTTGACGACGGCGTCTCGTCGTATTCAATGAATAGATGCGACTTAGGAATAGCCGGCTGTGGGCCAAATGTTTTGTGGGAGCTCAATGATGGAGAAAACCGAGAAACTCCGGCCGTCGGTTTTCTCACGGAGGTACTTTCGTATATCACACGAAGATATAAATATATGCGATGGAGGGTTTGAGCCTTCCGGGAGAAGGTGGACTTTCGAGCGTTCATATGGCCAATTAGCCTTTCAGCCCCATCCAGATGAACACCACAAGTACTTGTATCGCCAAACATTACCTAGATGGAGACGGAATTGGGTTAAACCAGGGAGGATAGAATAAACCTGAGGGGCGGGGAGATTTGGCCCGACATACGTTGATAGTAACCATAGACAGCATAGTTGCCAGAAACTCCTTATACTTGGGTCTTTTATCTGCATAGAGATAGGTCTCAACGGCGAACTTGAGGAGTCCAATGGCATCACATCGGCATCGCGAAGCGACCGTGCTCCATGTCACCGCTTCGTCGTTGTGATGGCGAGCTCGATAGTCATTAGATAGATAGAACGAACTGATAGAAAGTAACGTTTTGCTCAATGCGTCGCGAATGCGTGTCGTAGTGCCCCCGAAGCTCAGTTCGCCGGCGCACTGCAACACCCTGGGCAGGTGGATCGTCTTCCAAGGACTTTTAGCATTGTCGATTACGCAAAACAGATTGACTACTCGGTTTCTGTAGTGGCTCATCAGGAGCCTTTCCTGGGAGGGAACCGCCAGGTTCTCCAGGCCATTGGCGGGAGTGGGCAATGCTTGCACCCCTTTACCGGGATGATCGTCGGTGGTATATCCGGAGAAAAAGAGCTCCCCGAGCTCCAACTGTGACGGGCACACAGAATTACCACCTTGGGCGTTTGAATGATTTAAATTGGCCTCTGGTGGCACTAAGATAACCGGGCCAGCCGAATCCTGCTGAGGTGGAAAATCCAAAGGCAGCTCATTTTCATCATATAGGGTACATAGGTTCCATGCCGCCTCTGTTTCGGGGTTATCATGAGAGGGCTCCGAGTTTATTAGTGTCGACCCCGAATCAAAGATCAAATCGTATCCGCCCTCCGGCGAAAAGGCTTTGGACAGGGAAGGGGCTGCACAGCCGGGGTCATCAGCAAGAGACAGGTAGGATGCAGTGGCAAGACTGAAGACACCAAAGTTCTGGATGCTGGCACTGACATCCTCACTGCCGTGGTTGATCACCGATTCCAGCGAATCAAGATAGCGTATAATGTCGTCTATTTGATCCAAGTCCAGCAAGGAGCGAAGAGGGTCTAAGGCACCTGCATCAGCGGGTAATCCATCTGGAGGTACCAAATGAGAGACACTTACCTGCGGGAAGAAGGCGTCGGAGAGAATGGCTCATGGAGCCCTCGGACAAGGAGTGAGAGTGGAGTCCTTGGCTACCGGTGACGGGGGTGAGCCACTGGAGGCGGGCCGAGTAACCCTCGCAGCGGAGATTCTTGTCATAGCACTGGAGACATGATGGTTTTCCTTCATCGCATTTGATTTTTCCGGGCGCGACAGGTCCAACACCCTGTAAATGTTTTGGTGCGCTTCCGAGGCCGAGTTGGCGCGGACATAAGTGATATGATCGGAACCACCGACTGTACATACAATGACCAGTTGCAGCAGGTCATACGTCAGAGTAGAGGTATTTCATGGAGAGATGAAGAGGGAAGGCAGCTCCGTGGAGGTTGAATGAAGATGAAATGGTCGGGAGGATGACGTGGAGAAGGACCGACGGCAGGTGTCGGAGTTGCTTGCCTGAGAACGGGGGAAACCCACAGCGTCGGCGTGACCTGCCGTTGTTTAAGATGACACCACCACCCTTCACGCATGAGTAATGATTCTCGGTGGCGGAGGGCTGCAATTTCATAATAGTTGCTTGCATTCTCAACCCTTTTGAAAGTAAATCATGTTCCAATTACTTTCTCCTCTCCTCTCGATCTCCGTCTTTGCTGGCATCTATCTATAGAAGACTAATAATCATCACCGTCTATTCCAACATGACTACGACCGCCATCACTCACTCTATTGAAGAGACTAACAACCCCATCTCTGCCGTTGCAGAAGCCCCCAAGCAGGCCAGTGGTGCTCAAGCAGCCCTCGCCACGGGCGGATACGAGTTTCCGGGCATTCCCAAGATCGACGACCCCTACAAGAAGCGACAATGGCAACTGGAGCACATGGCGGGGGCCTTCCGAGTCTTCGCACGAAAGGGTTTCACCGAAGGCACCAGTGGCCATATCAGCGTGCGCGATCCAGTTGACCCGTCGACCTTCTGGATCAACCCGTAAGCCTCAGTCAACGTGATCCCTAGGGGAGATGCAGGAATCGCTAACCTTGGCCTAGCATGGGAAAACACTTTGGCATGCTCAAGGCCAGCGACATGGTGCAGATCGACGAGGACGGCCAGGTTATCGGCGGTAACAAGACGGCCATCAACGCGGCCGGTTTCATGATTCACAGTGCCATCCACCGAGCGCGACCCGACGTGCACGCTGCCTGCCATACCCACTCGGCGGCGGGTAAGGCCTGGTCGACATTTGGACGGCCGCTCGATATCATCAACCAGGACACCTGCAACTTCTGGGGCACGCAGTCCGTCTACAAGGCATTTGGTGGAGTTGTCCTGGGAGCCGAGGAGGGGGTGCGAATTGCCGACGCCCTGGGTGACACTGGTCGGGTCATGGTGCTTCAGAACCATGGCCTTTTGACGACGGGCGGCACCGTGGATGAGGCCGCTTATCTGTTCACTCTGATGGAGCGTTCTTGCGAGGTTCAACTTATGGTGGAAAGCACGGGTCTTCCCAAGAATTTGATCGGAGAGAAGGAGGCGAAGTTTACGGCCCAGGTGAACGCCGATCCTGTAAGTGATCGAATACCGAAGATTTGGGTCGAGAATATGCTGACAGTACATTTAGGAAACTCTTTACACGGAATTCCAGCCAGATTTCGACTATGAAATCTGGAAATCCAAAGGAGAGCTCTGCAAGGGCGAGTGAGCATACCGAAGACAACTGACGATTCTTCTGCTTCTGCACGATGATTGAATTTATTTGATTTGTCTACCATGTTTGAATTCCTTCGATAACAATTTCAAGACTCAAACGGAGTAGAATAAACTATCTAGAAGTGCTCAGAGAAGTGGCTAGCAATGACAACGACTGGTCCCGGTCAACTGCAGCCTCACCCACCACTAGGCCCAGCCTGCGGAGGCCAATCGCATGCTTGAAAATTCTGCAAATTCTGGAACGCGGTGTGATATTCGCTGCGCGGGCCGTCATAGAGGCGCGGAAGTGTTCGCTGCTCCGAGGCATCGTAGAGCTGAATCAATGCTTGAACATCTCTTTGACTAGGAGCGCGCGCTTAACCTTGATTCTGAAAATTACACCGGTGATTTTGCGTATAGTGGGAGTAAGACTGTTTGCGTCCCGTTTCAGACCCGTTCGACTGTGATAGAGCATAAGCGAGTCCCAGTCTATCTGAGTTTCTGGCGGAATAAAAGGATGATGAGGGAAATAGGTAAGCTCTTGGATTGGAAGAAATTGAGCAACAATATCCCACCCGTGGGCTAAGGCTGCGTGTCGATTAACACAGACCCCATTCACACCCCAAATTTGCCCATTAATTAAGCCCAGGGTTTTCTGATCGAATCCTTCAATCACATCGCAATTCATCTCCAATAATGGAGCCGGGGGGTTGCCAAAAATAAGGATTTTGATGTTCATGGAATAAGCCAAGGATATGTCCGATTATGTAGGCAATTCTCTCCGCATTAGTATTTGGTTGGTAACTCCTGTCAAAAGGCTCACGTTCATCGTTAAAAAAAAACGCAAGAGGGCCTGGAAGTAATTCACTAACAGGACCCACATATTTGCCGACAGTTGATGAGAACTCGTAACGTCCAGGAACTCCATGGATAATTAGCGAATTGCGGCGGTCTCTCATGCAGTCCTCGTAAGAAAGCTCAATGAACCTAAAGCGAGATTCGGGCAACCCAACCATATACCATATACCGATACCATGGAGGAAAGGTTGAATGAATGCATTCCGCGTGGCTTCACTGTCCCAGCAGTAAAATACTGTACCACCAGGCCAGGTTGTAGTAGTTGGCGAGTCCAGATCAAATAGAGCAGTACGTTTAATTTTAGTCGAGGACTTCCACAAAGGATGACCGGCATTCGCAAAGGTGAAAAACAGCACGATCAGGCTGATAATAAAGGTCCAGTGATGATGCATCTTGACTTAGGAGTAGAGTGATTGAAAGGTAGAGAGGTAGGAAGGCAGTGAGAGGCAGTGAGAGAGGGAGAGGTAGAGAGATTCACAGTATATTCAAGCTGTGTAGACCAACTGGAAATCTCCGTTAAGAAAAACGATCCCATTTTCAGACTAATACCTACAGGAAGATTCCGACAGTTCAAGGACATCCCAATGGAGTTTCCGGGTAGATGACAGGATCCGCTTGTGTGGCTAGAGAGGGATTACTTCTCATCTCATCACCGCCGTAACTTCGGCAACGTCGCCCTGCGATGGAGCACCTCTAGTACCAACAGCGAGAGCCTTCTCGTTTTGCTGAATCAAGCGCGTCAGAGTTCGCCGTCATAACTTCAGATAATTGACGAAAGGCGGATGAGTTGCGGGCGATAGGCTATAGCGCATAGGAGCACGGCCATATGGCATATCATTTAGTCAACCTGCCAACCTCGTTGACCTTAGATCTTTGCCCGCTTCCCTCCATACCGCGAAATAACAACAGACGTGAACGCATTCCCCGAGGCAGTATGGAGACAAGCATTAATAAACCTCCATTCCTCTACTCCCAGCCGTGCGCATACAACTTTCCAATCTCCCTCGCCAGTTCGCTTTCTATGGACAGCTGATATGCATATGCCACTGATTTTGTATGCTCCGGTTGTATGCCATACGTATCCTCGATTTGAGCACCCAAATTGATCAGCACATCGGACTCTGCATCCATGAAAGCCCTGCGTTCCTTTTCGTACGAGAAAATATCGTTGCAGGCTGCAATTTGGTCACCGAGGAACCCTGTGAATCTCTTCATCCGAGGACCATGATGATCTACTCTGGAACCAATTGAGAATTTGGCTCCAGCGATCATGAACCTTGGATGTTAGTATTCTAGCAGTTACAGAGGGGGGTCTGAGACACACTCGCTAGCAAAATCTTCATATCGATACTCCATATAGTCCCTCAGACTTCTGAACTTCCAAGGACTATCACGGCCACAGAAGAGCACCAGTTGCTGCAGAACCTGCTCTTCAGATCCTCCCTCGTCTGCAAGAAAGCTCTGGCGTATCTCGGCCGCTCGCCTCTGCAGGGGAGACAAGACATTAAATCGGGTCTTTCTTGGTTCCACTAGAGCCAATAGCTCCTCCTGAATCGCGGTTTTCTTTGTCACTAAAATCAGCAAGTGTCAATTTTGTTCTATGTCTCGTACCCACCGACTCGTTCGCGACAACCTCCAAGACCTCTATTAATTCAAACATCAGTATCCATGTTACCCGGAATGTTTCCATAAACACTATCTATAATAAATATTAAGATTTTTGCCTGCGCCAGAAGCTGTATCCGGTGTGTATCTGCATCCGGGTACATATAAATGCTGAATCTACTCACTGCCTCCGCAGTACCCAGTTGAAGCTGAGTATGAGCCCAGTCCGCTATAGACTGACCATTTCCACGTCTGGCTTCCTAGAAATACCTATCTTAGGCAAATAGCCTAAGTAGTTCTTCTGAGGCCTTAGTATTAGCCTCCCAGTGCTTATTTTATCGGTAGCTGCTGAAACCTGTTGGCATAGGAAGAGCAGTCGCTTTAACATTAAGCGGGAAATTGTCTGCTGTGCCCATTCCTCGCGAAAGTATGTCATCTTTGTACATTGCTTTCATGATGTCGGGGGGGAGTCCAATATTCTGAGGCTGAAGCCACTCCACCCCGGCGGGAAAAGGGTTGTAGATGTAGTGGATAGGGCACAGCACATGTTTGTTCTCATTTTTCACAAGCTTCTCGATGCCGAATGGCTTGGTGGCTTTGTTCGTAGATGCACTCGCATTTATACTAATAGGTATGTGGTCAGCAGAGGACCCAGGTATGATCGAGGTTGTCTTACTTACCGAGTGCTATGATTTTTACCATCTAGCATTCTCATGTTGGCAATAGTTCTGGATAATATAAGCCTATTCTCCTAATTAAACTTGTAAATAGTAAAGTCAGAAGATATATCTTGAGTGACGCGAAGAGGAAGACAAGCGTGACTTGATGGTTGGATTAAATAGGCTTGACTTCACGGTGAATGGCTACCTATAGCAAGACCCATATAACTCAATGTGTCTTGTTACAGGTAAGACAATGCTGAATGACAAAATGAAAGCCGACCTGGTAACTTTAGAGCCCTGAACCCCTAATTTAGTAGACGGCTGATAGTAATGACATTCGCCTATTGGTATATCCCTTGCCTGTTAGACTCGCACGACACTCGCCTACATGTCGTGACGTCGAAAAATCAAAAATATTTATTGCTGATCCTGAAGCTTCATTAGCCTCGAACCGTAGTCCACATAGTTTCATAGAGATGAAACTTAGTTTATTTTCGCATCACAGATCTTTCACATCGTTCAAACTTCCAGGAGTAGACGATTAATACCTATTATATGTACAATTGACAAAGGCAATTGCGTATAATTTGGGCAGTCGGAAGGGCAAAGAGTCATGAATCGCCAAGTATGAAATAACATTTTAGGAAGGACCCACCTACGTGCTCGGAGCAGAATTCGACCATGCAAGGTTATCCATAAGGAAGTGTCCAACGTCACTTTAGAATTCCACCTATAAATCAAGAAATTGTTGATCCATTTTCGTGGGTGTACCGATCCATGTTGAGCCAACCATACATTATACCCCGTGCCTGGGGCAATCTGCCAGCCAAGCATTTGCCCGAGGAATGCCTCTTCTTTCTCTTCTACTACGTTCTTCTTGATCATCTCGATAGCTATTGTCTACACCTCACACATCAGTATGCTGTCCTTGGGTGTTGCTTCTCACATCGGTGGAGAATCTACGGCAGTGGAATCGTGAAATACAAGGAAATACTAATAAGAAATCGTACGGTGCCATGCATTGTATAGAATCATAGGCGTGAGGTAATGCCGACATTTAAGCTCTTGAACACCTCGGCGGCAGCTCGCTCTCCGCTACAAATAGCACCCTCCATATATCCCTTCCACTCTCCAGCCGTCTCAGTGCCTGCGAAATGCAGATTGCCCGAGCTTTCCCGCAGCGCGTCGGGGCCGAGAGTGTCCAGGACGCCGGGGGTCAAAGCAGTGCACGGACAGCCCCAGCCGGCCCACTCGTCATTCACCCACTCGTACGTGGTCATCTGCACAAATACAGAGTCGAGGTTGGAGACACCAAACAGCTTGGTCAGTTGTTGCAACAGACTCTGCTCTCGCTCCTTGGTGGATAGCGCTGCCCATGCTCGGCCGGGATCACCCGACAAGAAGCACGTCAAAACATATTTGCGATCTTCGGGGCTGCAGCTGTCGCGAACCACGCTGGCGGGACCGATAAATGATTGTGCGAGGCCGCAGAAGCCAGCCTTGACCCAGAAGGGTGAGCGGAATTCCATCATGGCCTTGGTATAGTACCCGTAGGTGGTGGACTCGATCCACGCTTGCTTCGCGGGAGGCAGTTTGGGGTAGAAGAGAATGCTCTTCATGGCCGGACTGGGCACCGTGATGATGACCTTGCGGCCGGCATAGACAGCGCCTCCCGCTTGTACCTTAACTGCCCGGTCGGCAGTTTGGATAACCGACTGAACGGGGCTCGAGAGTCGGACGGTGCCTTCCGGAAGCGAAGATGCCAGCCCCAACGAGAAAGCCTGGGTGCCCTGGCGAACGCGCAGATATTGGCCACCGTGCCTACGATCCGACCGCATCTGCAACAGACCACCCCCGGACTTGCAGTAGTTCAGGAAGTACAGAGCTGAGATATCTTTGGGATCCTGGCCCAGCATGGCGCGGGTCCAGACAGTCGCGGTAGAGAGGGCCACTTCGCTAGCTCCCCGGGAGCGCAGGTAGGCCTCGAATGTGAGAGAATCCAGGCTGGTGTCTTTCGGTCGCCATGTGTCGAGGGCCTGGCAATCAGCTTCGCACATATCCCGGATCCCTGCCAGATGTGCTTGGGTGGCTTTGTCAAACTGGTACAGATAAGGATTAGCTACTGTCCTATATGCGTCAATTGAGGGGAGAGAAAACGGTGTCACATTTGGAAGCTCTCCGTAAGCGAAAGGAGAGCAGTTGCCATCGGCGTCTTGCAAAGCCGCGTTGCCTTGAGTGTTCTGCTCAATCAGTTCCACCCCGTGTCGTTGTGCTAGGGCGTAAATCTTGCTCTGGTTGGTGTCGTTGATCCAGGCAGCACCCAAGTCGATGACTCCCTTGCCATCTGAAAGTGGCGTGCTCCACGTCTTGCCACCAACCCGATCCCGCGCCTCCAGAACAACGCATGACAGACCTGCACGCAAGACATCGTGAGCAGCCGAAAGGCCTGCAAGACCGGCTCCGATAATGATGACGTCGGTCGTCTCATTGGCCGTGGGGAGGGATGGAGGTACCGACGACTCTGGTAGGGCAATTACGGCATCGATCTCGAAAAGCCACGAGGGTACGGCAAGTCTGGGGGTGGGAATCAGGGTGATAGCCGGTCGGTGTCCGGCAAGGAATCGTTGGATGTGACGGGTATGCTTGCGGTTGGCCGCATCGTAGTTGACGATGTATAGGTTGAGTTTGACAATATTTTCAATTGAAGATCCGGCCGCGATGATGATCTTCCGCAAGTTCAGCAAAGCCAGGTGGATTTGCGACTCGTAATCGGCAGGCACTGCACCGTCCTTTGTGCTTCCGGGTTGGCCAGCGACGTGAATCAACCTGCCCGCGGGGGCAATTGTCGCGGGCGCATAGTAGGCGCTGACCGTGTTAGAAAGGTCAACGGTGTCAACGGACTTGGGCATTTTGTGGGTGGAGAAGAGTGAAGAAGGGAGCAAATCCACCGAAGTGAATGAACCATCCATGGGCTATATATGGCGGAGGAAGCATGCAAGTCTCGAAAAGGATAGCCCCCATCTTGCTGTTTGTGCAGGGCCGCTAATACCTGCCCGCTAGTCCTGCGATGTGCGTTGTTCAAGGGAGAGATTGATTATTGGGGTGAGTGTCTCCGTCGCTTTCCTTCTTTGAAGACCCACCGACGCCGCCGCCGCCGTGACTTGCCTTGCCCTACTTTTACGACCTAACTATTCCTCGAGATCAGCCTCAATGCCGTCGATCCCTTGCTCGCCATTAGATAAATGACCATCAAAACCAGACTTCCCCATATTCGGTTCTTGAAAATAACAAATCCTACCATACATTCACACGGAATCACTTCGAACAATGGCCGCCTTTAGTATCCGCCTGAAGGATCCATCCTTGCTAGTCGGCCAAAACTATATCGACGGAAAGTGGGTGGAAGCCCAGTCTCGGAGACGATTCAAAGTCACCAACCCTGCAAATGGAGACGTTCTAGGATCTTGTCCCGAGTCGGATTCGAACGATGCACAAAAAGCGATTGATTCTGCGGCTGCGGCCCTACCTGCATGGCGCTCTCGGGCTGGTCGCAACCGGGGCCGCATCCTACGTCGGTGGTATGAATTGATCCTCGAGAATCAAGAGGACCTGGCTAAGCTCATCACCCTGGAAAACGGAAAGGCGAAGCCCGACGCGGCGGGCGAGGTTCTCTTTGCCGCCAGCTTTCTCGAGTGGTTCTCTGAAGAGGCCGCCCGGATCTACGGTGACGTTATTCCCCATAGCCAGCCCAGTTTTCGCGTCTCCGTACTGAAGGAGCCCATCGGGGTGTGCGGTCTCATCACTCCGTAAGTCAAATTATCCAGTCCAGATTGTTGTCTTCAATATCTAAGCTCATCGGTTGTCTCTGTCAACAATAGATGGAACTTTCCTGCGGCTATGATCACTAGAAAGCTTGGTCCCGCATTGGCTGCTGGCTGCACGGTCATCGTGAAGACCGCAGGCGAGACACCTTTCACAGCCAACGCCTTGCTCAAGCTGGGCGAACGAGCCGGGATCCCCGCAGGCGTGATCAACATTGTTACCGCGCTAGACAACACCCCCGAGATTGGCCAGGCTCTGTGCTCGTCTAACATGGTTCGCAAAATCTCTTTCACGGGGTCGACGCGCGTCGGAAAGCTTTTGATGCAGCAATCTAGTGGTTCCTTGAAGAAGCTGGGCCTGGAGCTTGGTGGTAACGCACCGTTCATCGTGTTCGAAGATGCCGACCTCGGCTTGGCCGTGGATGCGGCCATCGGGAGCAAGTTTAAATCTTCGGGACAGACATGCGTTTGTTCCAACCGAATCTTTGTTCAGAAGCGCGTATATCCAGAGTTCATCCGTCGTCTCAAGGAGGCCGTCGGACGATTTCATGTTGGCAGTGGACTGGATGAGAAGACCACCCATGGTCCTTTAATTACATCCGCGGCAGCCGATAGAGTTGCCGGTCTAGTGAACGATGCTGTCGGCCGCGGGGCGAAGGTTGAAACTGGCGGCAATAAGCTTCCTAGTCTAGGTAAGCATGTCCCATGGGAAAGTGGGAAATAAAATCTCGATTATGTGGAGGTTTTTCTAGCATTCAGACTAACATCCCTTCCCCAAACACAGGCCCCAACTTCTTTGAGCCCACCATCCTCACAAACGTTACCACGGATATGTCGGTAGCGAACGAAGAGATCTTCGGCCCCGTGGCACCCATATTCTCCTTCGACGCAGAAGATGACGTCGTCGCTACTGCCAACAAATGCGATGTGGGACTAGCATCATATATCTTCACCGACGACGTCACCCGAGCCAACCGGGTTTCAGAGCTTTTACAATTTGGTATGGTGGCGATTAACACCGGCGTCGTCTCCGACGCTGCTAGCCCGTAAGTATTCTCTTCTCCTTCCGATATCGCAATCGAAAAGATCTAACCATTCTAATAGGTTCGGTGGTATCAAGCATTCGGGAATTGGTCGCGAGGGAAGCAAATATGGGATTGAGGATTACCTGCAAATCAAGACCGTTGTAACGGGGAACGTGCAGGTGGTCCACAAAGCGTCCTTGTAAATCTTTACGAAGCGACAGATAGTAGGACAAATGAGATTGAATGAATGTTTGATGAATATCCAGGATCAGTTGTTCGGTGGTTTAAGAGGGACGCGAGATAAACTAGTACGGATTGAGTTAGAAGGCCCTCGCCTTACACCTGCCTATTGTAGTTAGTCTATATGTCAGCTGACCCACAGTGGATCGGCCGTATAGATATTGAGCTAGCGCTTCATGGAATTCAGGCATTCATTTTTCGACCTACTGTCACTGTCAGATTGTGAAGTATTTGGTTGATAAGTTTGTGACAATTGAATACGCCAGATCCTATGATTCATCTAGTCGATTGTCATAGCCAGATTGTCTTGCTCAGATATATGATCCTCCATGTCGATCAGCTCATATCTTTATCGCCTCAATGATGCCATCGCCGGCCTCGTCGACCGGATCCCAAAACTTGACTACCCTCAGACCTGCCGCATCTAGAAGCGTCTGCCACTGCTGTCGAGTCCGCTCCATACCCGAATTAAATGCCATCATCGTCATATCTAGCTGGGCCTGAAACTGTGGCGCTCCTTGCTCCAACACGAGCATCTCATGCAACAAAAGTTTCGAGTACCCCGGCGTCATGGCCGCCGCCACTCGATTGAGAATCTGCAGACAATACCAATCCGACCAGTCGTGTAGGATATGATGGTAGAAATAGACTCGTGCACCTGGACTGATTAGACCCACATCTATATCATGGACTCCCCGAACACTTACCTAGAACAGGCTGCTCCGTGAAGAAATCATACGGAACCTTCTGAATCGTCAGACCCAGGTCCAAAGTATCCGTTACAGCTTTCAAATCCTCCAGTACTAGCTGTCCCGTATTCGGAAATCTCTCCTGATACGTGACCAAGTCATGACCTTTGCCTGCACCGACATCCACAATCATAGCTGTGCTCGGGTCCGCTCCGTCCAAAATCCGTTCTTGCACGGGATACCAGTCCACCCAGTATTTCCGGGCGCCCATGGTGTTTCCCATGAACAGATTGAAGTCTTTCAGAAGAAACGGCGAGGACGTGATTCGTTCGAACGCTGTCTCCTCGGTTTGAAAGGCCTGCTGGACTAGACCGTCTTTCGAGTCAACGGGGCAGGAGTAGCCTCGTGCAAAATAGGCGGGAGCACTCTGTATAGCCGGTACAATCAATGCGGATCTGGGGATGCAATTTTAGTCATAAAATCTGGATAGGGGTATACAATACATGTACGAACATCATTCGATGGCCCGCTGCGATTTCCTCCTTGGCCATGGCCTGCGTGATACGCGTTGCTTGCCATGTTCGGATGGCGGTTTCTTCAACGAAGTGAATAGCGGATAGAGGTCGCAGGATACGAACTATGTTGATCTTGTAAGGTGATGCATGAACTAGGTTTTAGGAAGGCCATACTAATCAATAGCTCCTCGGCCCCGGACAAATCGGCGAGTTTGGCCGAAGTTACAGGTCCATGTTGCACAATGAGCGCGAAGAGGTCAATGTCGACGGCGACTCGCGCACTGGCAGCAATCATGGGCTTTTGGGGGAGTTAGCAGAGCTCATAGACCAACCGTGGAATCTCATGGGGCTCAGGGAAGGGATATTATACCAAGAAAGCCATGTCGACGGCAATGTTTTCTGGCTGGTCCAACTGGACCGTCAGCGCTTTGCTGATCTGCAAACATTCTCTCTTTGCCTTGAGGTCTTGGTCGTCGGCAAGTCTGGGGGCGAGATGCGATAGTCGAGTTATCAGGTTGATAGACTCCTCGTTCTCTTGTATGGAACCCATGCCTGACAAATGACTATGTCAAGGATGTTTTTCTAGTAGAGTGGAAACTGGGCGTAATAAAAGAAGAGATAAATGTAGTCTTACTATCTTGTGAGGCACGAGATGAACCATGTAGCGGAGATGGCAATGCTGTATTTATAACATGGACAATAGTGTAGGAACTTTGGATGCCAGGGACGGCCTACCGAAGTGGTCAAAAATGATATACTGCGTATGTAGTGTGTTTATAGCTGAGATTAAGAAATACGACCTAAAGCATATCAACAGGCTATATAGACTATATTGTATAGCTATAATCGAACCCTAAAAGGTCCAGAAAACTATTAAATTCTACTCCGCATGATCGAGACATTGTTTGCGAGGTAATACTGGATTCTGGAGCCGACCGTGGTGGATCCTGCCTAGGGCCGGGCGCCACTGCCGAAACCGGGATCACGCGGGGGTGTGGGCGTAGCGCCTTCCAGTACGTAAACCGTATAATACGGCAGTGAAAGCAGGTCGAAAGAGTGGCGTTCCAAGATTTTGAAGCTTTCGAGGTTAATGTAACTATTAACTAAAGCGCTGCTCTTGGGATAACTAAGCAAACGGCGAAATGCTTGGCATATTGCCTCAGGCATCCAACGCCAACACGGCGTAACCGTCTGTCGTCATGAACGTGTGATATATATCTTGCATAAGTTAGTAAAAGTTGTTTACTGTACATATTTTTACTAGTTATTGGGGTCTTACCACCCTTGGGTGATTCTGTTGTCATGTCTTACCTTTTTTGATTTTTTTATACCTACTCTTACGTGGGCCTACTACTACATATACATTTACCATTATAGCTAACCTTACTCTTACCTAAACTTGCTATTATGTAAGTTTTCTTTTATCTAGTTAAGCCTATTCTCGCGTGATTTTATCTCTGTGTGAACTTGTTTTTATTTAAAATTTACTACTGTGGGATTCCTCTCTATATACACTTTTTATCATATACAAGACTCACTGCCCCTGTCGATACGCCTTTTATTATATAATAAGGTAAGAATTGATAGACTGACCGTTGAATAAAGTGAAAAGGCCGCGCTTACTCTGATGTAAAATGGATCGGCCAAGTCCGGAGAGCGGTAAACTTCTACACCCCTGTCCAAATGATGTGACGGTCGGTGACCTTGTCTTTGTCTCCTGAATTCTGGTTTCTCTGATCGACGAAATTCAATGCGTGGAGTTTGCATACCGTCAAGTGAATAACGAAAAAAACCCCCCCTAGCATCCAGGTCAATCAGCATACATCATACAAACCTTCCTCAAACCTTCCCTAACCAATGTTGCGTCTATTCCCCTGGCTGGTCACCCCGTTCCTCGGCCTCAGCCATGCCACTCAGACGCCTCTACTACCAGACCCAGAGGCGTTTCGCGTCATCCGCAGCACCCAATTCCCAGACCACTCGGTGCGCATCCGCCAGCAGAACGAGTCCATCTGCGCCGCCGGCTCCGCCCAATACACCGGTTGGCTGGATATCGGCCCCAAACATCTCTTCTTCTGGTACTTTGAGAGCCAAAATGAACCCCTTACTGATCCCCTGACTCTCTGGATGACCGGGGGGCCAGGTGACTCTAGCATGATTGGATTATTCCAAGAGATCGGGCCCTGTCTCGTCAATGAGCACGGTAACGGCACCTATAATAATCCATGGTCATGGTCGCAAAACTCGTCATTGCTGTTTGTCGACCAGCCGGTCGATACGGGCTTTTCGTATATTGACGAGGGGGTCGCGTTGCCGGTGGACTCAGCGGAAGCAGCGGTCGACATGCATCGATTTCTTCAGTTGTTTGTGTCTGAGGTTTTCCCGCACTTGTCAACCGTACCGGTGCATCTTTCCGGGGAGTCGTATGCAGTACGGCCTATTCTGCTCTTTACCTTCTCACGTCTAGATCCGTAATCTAATCCCTCTCTCAGGGCCATTACATCCCCTACCTCGGCGCCCAGATCATCCAGCAGAACCAACTCCATCCCGACCATGCACAGATCAACCTGCAATCATGCCTAGTTGGGAATGCCTTCGTGTCCCCACGAGACTCTTTCTACGGTTACTGGGAAACCCTCTGTACCACGAACCCGGGCGTCCCTGAGCCCGTCTTCAACAAGACGCGATGCGACATCATGGCTGCGAACATCCCGCGCTGTATGCAAGTTTCCGAAGTCTGCGTAAGCAACCCAGACCCGGCTATTTGTCGCGCTGCGCTTTCGGTCTGCTATGATGGCGTGGTAGGTTGGTACGACGACGAGGCTGGCGCTGGAGGACGGAATAGGTTCGATAGTAAGTCCTTCTTTATGCGTGACTCCTCTACGCCTCGTTGCCTGGTCCGACGACTTAAAGAAACTTCGGTGAAATAGTAACAGCGCCGTGCGCGATTGACGAAATGTGCTACATTCAATCCGCGCGCATTGAAACGTATCTGAACAGTCCCACCGTGTGGAAGGCGCTTTCCCCTCCCGTCCAGATGAATGAGTACAAGTTCGTCGCACAGTCTGTTATCGACGCATTCAATACCTCGGCCGACGGGATGACTTCCGCGTCTGATCTGGTTGTCTTTCTGCTGACTCACGGGGTCCACTTTCTGGCTTACCAGGGCAATCTGGATCTGGCGTGTAACACGGCGGGGAATCGACGGTGGGCCGATTCGGTGGCTTGGAAGGGACAGGCGGAGTTTACAGCGAAGGGGATGACGCCATGGATGGCTTTTGTTGAGGAGGCGGGGAGGAGGGAGACGGTTGGGATGATCAAGGAGGTGAGAGTGGAGGTTGGCGATGGGGAGTCGAGGTTTGCGTTTGTGACTGTTGATAGAGCGGGCCATTTGGTAAGTTGATTCTGTTCCCGGGCGGGTTAAGGATAAACTAACGGTCTTGATGATTGATAGCTCCCTCAAGATCGACCTGACGTGGCACTTGATATGATGGTCAGGTGGATCACGGGGGCGTCTTTCGCGTAGAGGCAGGCGCAAGCTAGACAATCTCCGTGTCTCTCTGCTACGACACTGTAACAACAAAATATTCTTCATTACATTCATTAAATCCATCAGACCTACCGGAATCAAAGACCTGGCTTTCAATTTGTTACGCATCGGAGCTACTCCAACTAATACACGGATTCCGTCACAATTTTGACAGCTCGGATGTACTGTCGCCCAATTTCCGCCCGGTGCGTCCCATGCAGATCCCACCATGGGTTAGGAGAATGGTAGCGAGAATCCCTTGCGGAGGACAGGGTGGGTGTAAGTATGGAAGTAGGGTTCCGGCGTGCTAGGGCAAAATATTCTCACGTCTTAGTAAGTTAGTACGACTGGCAGACAGGGCGCTGGATGCTGTGAAGTGATTGGCGCGTAGAAATTTCCGATGAACTGCGCCTGGAAGGCGCCACACTGTCACCTGCCCCTGTTTGCCAAGCACAAGCAGGTATTGAGCTGGATGCTGTGAAGTGATCGAGCCTGAGCTTTCTCATCCACGGCCGCTTGGTGCCAGTCGATCTACACCGGAGTAGGTCATCTATGATAAAAGGAGCAAAGGACATACAACCTCTTGCCTGCATATTCTAAAATCTCCGAATTGCAGGTGTGGAAGAGCCATCTTTAAAGTCGACTGATGAGTCTCAGACTATTGCGAATGGCTGTATGGCTAATTTCGGGATATGAGGTTGTACAGGGCCTTTGCAGCGCCGCCGAGGTCCCATAAGTGTTTCAGATGCAACAAGGCCTTCAATCGGAAGGATAATCTGGCGGAGCATGTGCATCGAGTGCATCATCAAAAAGCTTCGCTCCAGATGGTCTCGGTTTGCTTTTGTTTCAGGTCTTGGGGTGTTTTTAGGTGTTCTTAGGATTTTGTTGTACAGTAATAGAGGGAAACGGCAAAAGCCACTCTTATCAGTGAACAATGTACATAAATTTAATGTATGATTATGAATGAACTAGCTCGACAGACCCACGACCAAAGTCTCTGCTTAGCACTCTATCAAAGGCGCCAGGGACCCTCGACTCTCACGGTCTCTCCTGCTAGGGTATCGATGTTGATCTAGATATCTACCAGTCATTCCATACCTTGCATCCACGGTGCGAGAGACATCCAAACTCTTTCTCGGCTGTCCGGAAGATACTGCAACATCGACATGGTGATACTGTCCTTCCGCCTCTCGAGTAGCTAGGTCTGCTGCGCTAGGGAATCTAGCCCCGCTATCCATGATAAGATTGGAGAGTGGGAGGTGTCTGAGGAAGTTAGCCCGTATAAAAAGAGCCTGTAAAGAATAAATGGATTGTGTACCTTCTTTAGCAGCAACCACCGTTGCGTCTGTGGATGCGAATATCTCTTCGGTTTGTTTAGAAAAAGCGTTCTAATTACAAGTACGTAGCAGTCAATGATCTATTTATTTCCTACGTCATTTCACGTGAAGATGGAGCACACTCACCCGGTCGTTGCCTCATGTTAGAATCTAGTATTGTTGCCTTGACAGGCACGTACTCCAGTGGCTCCTTCGCACATACAGCAGCCGTCGCAGCTGCATATCCACCGATAATTCGAATGACCAGACAGGGGAAGTAGTTCATGATTCCCGCAGCCTCCATCTCGATGCAGGTAGCCCTATGCTCCTGTTCGACCACCAACCTTGTCGGCGAATGTTTCACCACCGCCGACCCCGACACAATCATGCCATAATGTAATATAGGGCTCCTGTCCTCTCGTAGAGGCCACGCAACAACTCTCCCCTCCCACCTCCCAGCTTCCACGCACCTCGCACACGCCCTCGTCTTGCCAACATGCTCATACCCAGAATCAAACAACACATCTTCCGCGCCATCGGGGTACCCAAACCCCTTCTTCCGCATAACCGGATACCTCTCCAACATCTCCTCCACATATTCGGGGATCGCGCTCCTCCTCGTCAAATGCTCCATCTACAACCGATTCACCACCGTCCGCAACCCCTTCGGCGGCCGACTCAGCCTCCCCCTCCGCTCAACAAATCCAGCGTCCCATCTGGCTTCTGCTCCCCGGAATCATACGCCACTACACCTCCCGACCTCGCATCACTGCTGATAACAACATCCCCGAGTCGGATGTCTTGCATCTACCCTTCCACCTGTCCTTCTGCCCGCTCGTGGTCGTGGTGCGGTATCCCCCCGGCCGACACCCACCATTAGACCCGGTTTGATCCGCGGAAACGTGCTCAGCATATGTGCTGCCACGAGCGCCGCCGACACCGGACCCATCTCGTCGCGCCGGAGACATGCGATAACGATATTGTGAGTGTGTATCTTGCCGAGCAGGTATGAGTTCGTGTCGGGCTGAGAATGAGGTGTTGCGGATTGGCGTGGAGCTCATCGAGCATGCCTTTCGCGGCAGCCATTTCTACGGGCAGAGCGCAGATCCAGCCGACTGTGTAGATGGTGTTTGGGTATGAGGGGAGATGAGTGGGGGACATGATTGTGGTAGTAAACACTAGGATGTGGATGGAGATGGACTTGTATCATGGGACTGGGGTTGAAGCGGGGTTTCTAAATTCCTTGCGAGGATGATACATATGTTCGTTTATATTATGTGTTAGCTATGATGCGATGGTCGGTTGGGATGGATTGGGGAGGGAATAAGCGCCGGGCTGGCGGTTGCGGTACAGGGAAATAAATAAGTATATACTGACAGGGGAAATCTAGTGTCACCTCCTGAGCCAGGGAACTTCCCGGTACGGAGGAACGTTCCGGTTAGTTAGTATAGGATCGAGGGACCCTCCGGTAGGCATCCAGGAACCTTCCTGGATGTCCTGCAGGCATTCCTGCCTGAGGCTTCGCCTCAGGGAGTATATAGGGGCTCTAGATCCTCACTCCTAGATAGCCTTTCTTCTCCATGGGAAAATTCTTTGACTATGAGTCATAAAAAAACTTGCCTTTTACTAAGCTCCTTTGTAGACCGTCACATCTAGGGAGTTAGCGCTTAATTAGGATGATCAGTGGGTAAGTTCTTCGGAGAATAAATCACGGCGTGAGCATGCAAGTTCCTCGTTGTCTTGTTGCTAAAATTAGAATAGGAAACCCCAATCGATGAAGAAACAATAACCTAGCGGTCGCAAGCTTGGGCAGATCCTACAGGTACTTATTATACTACGCTTTCCGTAGCATGTCACGGGAATTTACCATACTACACTCGCTCTAGAATCCTTTAGAACAATAATCGGCAGCTCCAAGCCTCGTGCATAATCGTCTTCGCCTCGGCTCATGATCCTAAAAGATAGCACACACAGCTTAACAATACCTACACGAATTGACAGACCAAAATCTTGGAATGTAACCATCCAAGACACCAACCAGGGGTCGGGACATCCGTGCCCTAAGCAGGAACACGAGAGATTGGTCCGTAGGAAGCCATGCACTAACGGCAACGTATAATTGGCGAGGAGAATATTGGCAAGGCTGGCCCGCAAAATATTCCACAACTCATTATATATATTGGGATTAGTTGAGGTCTAACCTGTCGGGCGTGGCTGTTGTTGGTTCACCTGCTACTCTCGTGACCCGTTGCTTGCGCCCCGCGGGGCGAGGCTGATGGGTCGACCGTTTCTCAAATGTTGATATATAGGTAGATGTACTTTCCGCTGCAGAATGATGTCTGTTAGCGCTTCGTTGGTTTCTTGCACATATGTTCTAGTTGGGGTTAAGATTTTCTTGGGATGAAGCATAGACCCACATAAGGTTCATTCAAGTATGTCTATTAATCTATCCACAACCATCTCCACATCTAAGCATACTTACTAACATGCAAAGCAAAGACACAGACAGCTAAATCCACTCTCAAAGAACCATAATTAACAACAAAATGACCCCCGCTCCTCCATACTCTGAAAGGCCCCAGCCACTCCCACCAGCGACGCTGGCCCCAGAGCGCCGCACGCCAGGGATGTCCCTATACATGCTCTTCCTCGTCCTCACACAGATTGCCACAGTGGTGCTTCTTGGCGTCTGCGTTGAAGCTCTCACCAGTATCCACAGCATGTTGAAATCAGGAAAGGCGGGAGTCGTGATCCATCGTAATTACGCCACTCCCACTCCCTTGGCCAGTCCGTTGCTGGTGAAGATCGATACGGAAGATGGTCGGGAACCATTGTTTGTCACTCCGCTTGGGACTCCAACTGTACGGGTCCAGACTGAGCCGGAGGTTGATTCTGGAGGGAAGGAAGTGGTGGAAGCGCCGGCGGTAGAGACTGGAGTGGTAGAGACTACTAGTGTGGAGGACTTTCTTACGGAGGAGACTGGGACGGGTTGAATGGCGTGGTGTTTATGGGGTGTATATATTGAACTGAACTGTTTCGTGCATTCTTTTTCTGGTCATTCTATTTCTATACTATATTTTTTGCCTTCTATGTATATGTATATACCCGTCTAACTCTGAATGTATGTACTGCATATAACCATGACATGATCAACATAGATGATATCACGCCTGATCCTCCCCAGCAAAGAACAAAACCACCACTTCCGCCGCAACCTTCGCATCATCATCATCATCATCGCCTTCTCCCTTCCCTTTTCCCAAATGAATCATCTTCAACCACTCAACCATCAATGCCGGATCCCACCCCGCCCTTATCCCAAACTCCTTACACGTCTCCACATTCACAAACGCATCGAACTCAAAATGTCCCTGATACGACAGCACCCTCTTCGGACAATACAGTCCCTGGACCGGACACGCCTGACTCCCACCGATATTCATCCACGGAGCCGGCAACGCAACCGGATCCCTCGCCCCAGAGACAGGAACCACCCAGTCGCCGTGGATCATCTGCAGACGCATCTGACCGTTTGGCAGCGCGCTCTTCACATGCGGGAACGAGGCCTGGAATCCCTCCGTAAGGGCGATCGGCACGAGGCCCATCTCTCGGCCGTCCGGGCAGAGTTCGTTCTTCAGTGGCGGGGAGAGGAGCGTTTGCGCGAGGATCTGGTGTCCGAAGCAGGATCCGAAGATCTTGACGTGTGGGAAGTCATTGTAGATGCGGGTGAGGTAGTCGGCGAGCGGGTTGATCCATGGGTGGGTGGCCGTGTCGTAGGCCGCGGGGGCGGAGCCGGTGAGGAGGATTGCGGAGATGGGGAGCGCGAGGGGGTTGGTGGGGTCGGAGTCAGACTCTGACTTGGACGAGGAGAGTTCGGTGGTCTGTAGACTCGCTAGGGGAGGATAGCTGCCGCCTAGGATGTCCCAGGATGAGGTGTGGATTGCGATCGGGCGACTGCGCGACTGGTTGAGGCGCGAGGCGGCATTTTCGAGAAGGCGACGGAAGATGGAGCTGTAGAGGCCGCGGGTGCTGTAGACAGTGGGGACAGGCACGTCGAGGTCGAGGATGGCAACGTGGACGGGGAGGGACATGGTGGGCGCTTTATAATATGGTATAGCAGAGAGAGAGAAAGAGGATTGAAGTGGGATGAGTCGGAGTGGAAGATTGTTGGAGGGGGAATTGGAGAATTGGAGTGAGGCGGATTGAGTTACCGCATGGGGTAAGTGAAATCTTTCTAGAGTCACAACTTTGTACACAATATACCAGGTCACCATGGCTGTATATTCGAACTTTTATTTCTAGGTAATATCTGGGCTATAGGAATCGGTCGCCCTGCTACTAGCCCTATAGATAATTAGCTAGCCACTCGTTCTCGTCGAGCACTTTCCTCTTTTTAACCTTCTGCATCGACATTCCTTCTTTCTGCCTCCCGATCACTTGACCTCATCGTCATTCACTTCACATCTTCTTATTGCGTCTTACAGACACCATTTCCCTCCGGAATGATTGATCATACTCGACCGATCCATCGTCGAAACTAACACAGGATGAGCGCCTCAGCCTAGTTCAAACAGACTGATCGCCAGAGTCTCATCGATAGGACAAAAAAAGGCGAGAAAGGTCAGCAAGGAGGTGGGCGCAGTAATATATTCATTCATCCGGCTAGCTGTGCCTTGTGTGAACAGTTCCCCCTCGAAGAAAAGTGGTGTCTCGAGAATGGAAATACCCGCGAAACTATCCGCGATTGCAGGTAAGTTTTCCCCTGTCCTCTTACTTCTCCAGAAGACCTCTGATTCCTAGCCCTATAGATTCCTAGGCTGGGAGGACGTGTCCACGACGCATGCGGAACAGATCGCCCACACGGCCACCGTAGAGGGTCCCGTCCTGCTGGAGAACGAAAACACCATGCCGCTAAAGAAGAACGACACCGTCGCGCTCATCGGCCCCTACGCCAACGTTAGAGGTGAACCAATACAAGCAGTGAAGATATCTCCTTTTGCGCTTGGTGCAAGAGGAGTCGACACTATAGACTCGAACTTCTGGAGCACCTACTCTTCGAATATTTTGGCGCGAAGACAAGGTCAAAATTAATGGGCTGACGCGGCCAATGGTGCTGAAACAACCGCGAATCTCATCTGCATGTGTCGAAATTCGCACGGCCTTTGGGGCAAGGCGCGCTTTGCTCTTCGACTGTGTCATCAAAAGAATTTATTCAATTGGGACATGTCATCGAATTTACCACCGCAGGCCCCGACAAAATGTCCATGCCCTCATGAGATATACTCGAGATGCAGTGGTATCTCAATCAGATCGCCGCATCAGCGCTGCTCCTGAGCCGGATGACTTCGACCCCTACGATATTTATATAGACGACAACAGGGCTGGGTCGGTTGAAACCACTATCGAAGAGGATGATGAAGTACTGGTTCATCTTGGTCCCTCTCGAGTCCTGCCAACCCGCGAGCAGTCACCGGCGGAGCCAACAAGATGCGGAAACCGAATTATTGACTAGGTGTAAGGGGGGTAGTGGGATAGTCTACTCTCCCACATGAGCCCAAAAGACCAACATAGAATCCCGTAGTGATTCCACCATCCAATCCGCCATTATAGTGCCATACACTGTTAGATCGAGCTCACCTACCAATTACCCCTCCTAGTCGTGGTGCATTGCGCCTCAGCGCCGGTGACACTAGGTAGGTGGTGTTAGGATTCATCTCGTACGGAGGAAACTACGCGTGCATTAACAACACCTGGCTCATACTTAGGCTTTATTGCTTCTGAAACAAATATAAGAATGATAAAATTCTGCAGTTTATTCTCTTATGAACTATAGTTAACTCGCAGCGGGGCTGACTGAGTGGGTTTTTTATCGCCTCGTTTAACCAATTAAATAAACTACTTAATTGATTTATTTTGCATATTGACACTGGGTATAATAATTAATTCATATCGAAGTTATTTTTGTCCGAATATCCGCAAGCTTGAGAAAGTATATGATCCGTGGTATGTGAAGTAAGGAATATGGTACAATGGAGTCGATCGCCTGCATTGGGAAGAAAGACTGTCGATCAATTGGTGCTGGTTGAATCACTTGCTGTATACATTCACAAGACCGCAACTGATGCTAGCACAGCATAAAACTCAAAGCAAAGAAAGAGGAAAAAAGAAGCTTTGCACACGGCAATCGGTGCAACCAGGATTTCGTCATGTGATAGAAGGGTATAGGGCTGAGGAACCCTCCAGGGCATTCCCAGTTGGACAATCCAAACAACTCCTCCTTCCATCTTTCCATCCAGCATCTGATAGTCCGACAAACCTTTCATCCGACGAACCTCTCGCCCGAGAACATCTAATCAGGTCGTTCCGATTACCGTTTCGGACCTAACGTCCCTCGGCGTACTACGTAGTACTATGTCTGTACCACGCCCGGCCTCAGGCCAATTTCCAATTTCCAGACAACTCCACGTGAGGATCCATACCATAGCACAATGCCGTCGATGCGGTCTCACACTGTGCTCTACCAAGCTGATTCTACCAGGATAGACCGTGCCGGGTGACAATCGCCATGATCGACTGCAATCACAACATCCGCCCTGGACGATTGCGCCATCCGCTCCCCAATCACGACTTGCGTTCTTCACCTTCCACCGCGTCGTCGGCAACCATGTCCAGTGAGAGTCGCCCTGCTCCTGGCACGCCATGCGGTCCACTATTCGACACATCGTTGCATCTTCCGAGTCCTGGCGATCCCTTGGCTGTGTACATCTCGAGGGGTCGGTTAGAGGGGCAGGCCGAGGATAACTATATAATTCCGGTCAACCCCTCACTTCGCTGATCAGACCAATTGTGCTTGACCAACCGAGTTTCTTGCTTACAGCAACTATAACTGTTCTAATTCCTCATATTCACTCTCCACACTTAATTGCTCATATTCATCGGTCATGGCCGCTCTCACCCAACCCCCCGTCCCTGTGGACATCTTCCCCGACGGCCTGAAAACCACCGGCCAACATCCCCCTCTCGCCGACCACATCCACCCCTTCGACAAATTCCCCAAGGAGATCTCGGGTCCAACCCTCTGGAAGGCCGAGGACTACCGTGAGCACCCGGAGAAGTGGACGCATCGCTTCTCGGACGAGGAGATCGCCGAGCTGAGCGGCGCCGCGGATGCATTTCTTCAGAACAAGATCCCGTTGACAGGGATTAGCAAGGTGTGTACTATCATGCTTTTCTTACCCAGGAAAAGGATACGGAGTGAAGCTAATACACCACAGTCAAACTTCACCCTTCCCAAGCTCTCCGATCGTCTCGAGATTCTGCGTCGGGACCTCATCGACGGCAAGGGCTTCATCCTCTTCAAGGGCTTCCCCGTCGAAAAATGGGGCAACCACAAATCCGCCGTCGCGTACATGGGCCTGGGCACGTATCTAGGCTACTTTGTCAGCCAGAACAGCCGTGGCCATGTGCTGGGACATGTGAAGGACCTCGGCGAGGACTCGACCAAGATTGATTCGGTGCGAATCTATCGGACGAATGCTCGGTATGCCCTCCCCCTCATCATTTCCCTTGCGGCCGCAGGCATCATACTTTTATCAAATGTCAACGATACGCTAACCAATCCACCCTAAAGACAATACTTCCACGCCGATGACTCCGACATCGTCGGTCTCCTCTGCATCGCACGCGCCCTCGAAGGTGGCGAATCCGACATCGTCTCCTCCCATAACGTCTACAACGTCCTCGCCAAGGAGCGTCCCGACGTGCTCAAGACCCTCACCGAGCCTATCTGGTACTTCGACCGCAAGGGCGAGACGAGCAAGGGCCAGGAGGATTACATCAAGACGAGTGTCGTGTATCTGGAACGGGGGGAGAATCCGCGCGTGTATACGAAGTATGTTTATTCTTTATTTTTCCTTACCCAACCTTCTTTTTTTCATTCGAAGAACAACCCATCCACACGAACTCCCCGATCAGATGACTGACAGATGAAAAACAATAGATGGGACCCCTACTACGTCCGCTCCCTCACGCGGTTCTCCGACGCTGGAATCATCCCGCCTCTCTCGCCCGCTCAGCTCGAGGCCCTCGAAGTCCTGGAAGCCACCTGCAACCGCCTCTCTCTACACATGATCCTCGAAGTCGGGGACATTCAATTCGTCTCGAACTCGCACGTCTTGCACGCTCGTACCGCGTACACGGACCATGCCCCGCCCGCGCCCCGCAGACATTTGATGCGTCTGTGGTTGGCGACGCCGGAGCACGAGGGTGGTTGGAAGTTGCCATTCTGGGATAGCAATGAGAAGAAGAGGGGGGGGATTCAGGTTGATGATCAGCCGCCGGTGGCGCCGTTGGATGCGGAGTAGATTCCCCCCCCTTCTGTTGTATTTTAAGTTATGAAGTTGAGATGATTGAATGTCAATACCATGTTTTATTTATTGAAGACTTAGTCGGTTTGTTTTTGTTTACCTTTTTTTGTCTTCCTGTGTTGGTTTGAGGATGGTAAGAAGAAGATGATACTGATACTTATAGATATGTGATTGATTAATTGATTAATCGTGTAAATTCGTAATTCATACAATCCAGACTCTCTCCCTTCCTCCGCCCCTCCTGCAGGAGGGTATATACCCAGGTAATCAACATACCCAGATAAAAAAAGAAATCCATTAAACAATCCGATAACTCCCCCCAGACGCAATCTCCAACTTTCCCCTAGCCACCATGCCCGCCAAAAATTCGCGCAATTCTTCATTACTAAACGGGAACCCTCCCGGGACCGCAATCTTCAACATCATCACGATCTGCTGTAGCGGCATGGCGCCCTGGTTCGTGAGCATCCCGACAATGAACTGCCAGTACAGATTCATCTTCTCCATAGCGGCTGCCTCGGCTGATATTTTGGCTGCCGCTGCAGCGGCGGCGGTTGCGGCCGCGGCGGCGTCCTGGGTTTCGGTGGATGAGGTGGCGTCTAGGGCGGAGGGGGAGGATGGGTCGATTCCGCCGGCGGTGGTGGGTTCGTCGGTTTCGGTGGGGAGGACTTCGAGGACGCGGAAGGTGTCGCGGTGGACTTCGGTGAGGATGCGTTTGCTGACCCAGAAGAGACAGGCGCTGCGGACTAGGGCGGTGGACATGTCGAGGGTTTGGGAGAGGTGGGAGATGGTGTGGGTGATGGGTTCAGAGGAGGTAGAGGAGGAAGAATTAAAGGCATAGATGACGGTGGCTTGCCAGGTGGTGACTTCGTCGACGAAGACCCGGTCTTCGAGGTCTAGTTCCACCGTGACTTGGCCGAGTCCGTTCAGCCAGGTGAGTTTGCGGGACTGCTTGAGCGACGCGAAGCCAGCCGAGTAGCGCTGTTGGAGCTGCGAGATGTCCTCGGGCACCTTGAACTGTTGTTCTTGGATGTCGGGCCAGAAGAAGTGCGAGAGGATCTTGGCATGGAGGTCGGGCTGGTCGCCATCGTGGTCTGCCTTCTGATCGGGGGTGTTGGGGAACTTGGAGGCAGACCGTCTGGCGAGACCCTGGTCGTTGCGGACGACGGCGTCGACTCGGCGGGAATCGAAGATGTCGCGCAGCATGACCTCGCAGGCCTGCAGGGCGTTGTCGCCAAAGCGGACCTTGAGAAGCTCCAGGACCGACATCTCCTGGTCGAATTCCGTGCGCTTCTCAAGCAGCCGGTCCGCCAGCATGTTCTGCATCTCCTTCACGAAGGTCTCCTTCGACTCGAACAGGCTGATCAAGCTTCCGATGACGTCGGAGCTCTTCGATTTCCGGTAGTCGGGCGCCGCATCCACCGGGTCGGGGATCCAGTTCATATCATCCCAGTCGAGCTCACCCGTTTCGCTTCTCAGCGAGTTCTGATGCGCCTTGGTCAGCTCGGCAGACAGTTCCACCAGCGTTTCTCCGCCCGAGGTTGCGTGCCCATCCGCGTCGGCCGGGTCAGCCAAAAGTCCGCCGACAATGGCCTTGACCGTATCATCGCGATCGCGGAGGTATCTACGGATGGGTCGAGCGACCCGATCCAGCAGCACCCCCTTAGGGTCGAGAAGATTGAATGCCCGGATGATCGAAATGTATAGCTGTAGGATCTCAACGGTAGAGGCGCCAGGGTGCAGCAGCCGCCGGTTGAGTACCGCGGCAAAAGAATGTGTCAGATGGAGTCGCGCCGCGGTATACGTCGTGAAGTATCGTAGGTCTTCAATGGCTCCGCTGCTTTTAGGCCACTCCACGATCACCTCGAAGAGCTCGCTCGTCCGCAGCGCCCCCAGCCGAGCAATTCCGATATCCTGCCACTTGTCCACGTCACTGAGATTCACATCCAAATAATCCTCCTCCTTAGCACCAGACTCCGGCACGTTGATGATGGCCAGAACCTGCACGACCAGCCGAGCGAACACATTCTCTATCCAATGTCGTAGATGCTCCGCCACCAAGGACGGTCCCTCCCATTGACCAGTATACGCGGCGCGCACAAACTCCGTCACCATGACATTCATCACATCCGCAAATACCTTCTGGGCTTTATCTCCGCCAAACCCCACCAGCTGGAGTGCCGTGAATAACGACAACAGCCGTTCGCGCCCCCCCGTGACCTGCTCATCCTCGTTTTCGGTCATCATATGCACTCGGATCTCCGCAGAGGGCTCGTCCTTCCAGATCCGATAGGAAACAGAGTGCTGACGGTCTATTTCCATATTATCCACGCTTTCCGTGTCGCTGAGATCCCCGTCCTTCAATGTATCTAGGCCCAGCACAACGACCGTCTCCTTTGTGATCTCGCGCGCGAGTAACCCCGAAACTGTCGGCCATGGCAGCCCATACGAGATCATCATATGAAACTCGCGCCGCAGTTTAATAAATACCCTCTCTTGTTCCGACCGAGCCAGCAACGGCAAGATATACTCCATCAGAGGAGCGAAGTAGATCCGTCGAGCCAGCTGCAAACAACGTACGATTTTCTGCAGCAATTCATCTTTATCCGGATCATTCAATAACTAGACCCATCTCAATCAGAACAAGACCATAGCCAAGACACGCAGAAGAATAGGGCACACTCACCGTGGACAACCCCTCCCTGAAATTCTTCAGAAAATGCCTCCGGATCTCATTCCCATACCAGTCAATTATACTCCGTCGTCCTGTCTCTGCGAGATCATCCTGTGTCTGCGCGCTCAAGTACTCCAGCGCACCCGATACCTCCTTCGACGGTGTCTGGTGTCGATTCGCGAGTCGGAGGAACTCATCCTCACTGATCTGACTCGCCAGAAAAAATCCGTTATCTGGAATACTCAGGAAGGCGGTTGCTGCGCGCCACGAGGCATCCCACTCTGGCTGGTCGTGCGCTGGCTCGGTCGTTACAGGAGTGGTTCCGAAGTCGTCGAGTGAGGTGGGCGGGAAGACGGACGCGAAGACGCGTCTTCGGCCGGAGAGGATGGGTGGTGCGGTTGCGGCCATGGTGCTGTCTCTCGCCGGGCTTTATGAAGGAGACATTGCCGGGAGGATTTCTTCGGAGGGCGCAACGAGAGGTTTGTTTCCTATCAACAATTACCGGAGAGAGTTCGGGTTGCTTTTCTCGTTATCGCGCATCAACAGAGGAGGAATGACTCAGCACTATCAGCATGTGATCTTATCGATAAGCTGTATGCGTTATTCCAGATTGGGAATGTTTTTGAGGGGTTTGCATGCGTTGCTGAATATTCAGGTGTCGACATTAGAAGGAAAAGCTCTATATGATTCCAGTTATTTCATTCTCATTGTTGGCCTGCATGCGGTTACAGACTCTCGTAGTCAATTGCCTGTCATCTAATATGATAAACAAGCTAAATGGCATCTAGGGGTATCTCTTCATAGGAGCAAAACCCAAGCAGCAAACGTATATAATCGACGAGCGTCGATATAATGCAGGCAAGTTGCCTCGTTCTGGCGTGAAAAAGACATAGCCAACACACAGTACCATAGAGCAGTACTCGTAGACTTCGCAAAAGGACTCTACAACAAACGCCCACATGCTAGGCCCCGTTACTATCCTCCACCTTCTCCCACTCACTATCGGTGCTCACATAGCCCGAGCTGTCCCCTCCCACACTGGAGCGTTTCCGAATCTCCCCTGAGGCCTCTGGCGGCTGGAGAGTCGGCACAGGAGTGGACCGAAGGTCGGGCTCAGACGCATCTGAGTTCCTCCTATTGTGCTCCGAGATACTTTCCGTCTCCGTGTCGCTGTCGCTATCCAGAGCCCCCGGCGTCTTTCTTCGATTGGCGTCGTGCTTGGTGTCCTTCGTTTCCTCCGAAATCTCCCGCGTGGAGTTGTCCTTCTTCTCGTGCTTTTCCTTCTCGGCCTCCGCGGCCTGCACTTGTCTCACTTCCCGAGCAAACCAGTTGATCGAGTACCAGAGAGCTCCCGAGAGGACGGACAGAACGACGAAATGGATGCTGTAGGTGGCGATGAGAAGGGAAAACAGGACGAGTTGCAGGGCGGCGAAGGTGGCGTTGGTCGCGACCAGCAGGGTTGGGGTGGGACCCGGGGTAAAGACGCTCGACCAGAGCTCCTCCACGAACGATGCCATACTGGCTGGAGATTATGTGTCTCGGTCCGATGCGGTGCGGCGGGGGTTAGAGTCGGAAGAGGAGAGAGCGGGCAAGGGTAGAAGCGCGGGATGACGTTGAAAGGGTCGGAAATTGGAATCCGTCCTGGATGAACTTTGTTTTTCTGTGCCTTTTTTTCTTTTGTGTTCTGCGAGGACCGCCCCGTCTCTAGTGCAGTTTGTTAGTGACGTAAGAACCTCAGGATCGGTTCGTTACAGCGCAAAAAAGCAAGGAATTTACGGACCGATGGTGAGATTTCGAGGAGAGATGGCACCGTGAGAAAAAGAGGGGATTCTGTGATGCAGAGACGGCAGAAAGAGCCAAGAATCGGGGGTTGACCGATACTGACGGTCGGCGTTTGAGAGCGACGGTGGAGAAAAGGCGTTGCTACTCGTTCGGAAAATTGGAGCCAGCCCCAGTATTTTCCAGGGACCAAGGATGAAGTTAAAATTGGAGGCAGTCGCTTTCCCCGTGGGGTCAACAGAGGATAGATTATGGAATATGGATGTACGGAGTAGAGTGAGTCACTGATTGTAGAGAAAGAGGGAGAGAGTTGACGGAGAGCAAGTGGGATGAGGCCGGGCTTATTTGTTGGAGGGGTGCCTGACCGTCCGCTTCTCAGCCATCCTCAGGCACCGACCTGTCCGGCCAAACTCGTGATGCATCCAATCCTCTGGATGTCTTGGGCAGAAAGCGATGCACGGCGGGAATTCTCGGCTCGTCCCCTGATCCTGTCCGATCGGCTTTCGACATGACTGCTTCTGTCCTCCGTTGCCGTGCGAGACTCCAACGCTGCTAATGCGCCCTCGATCACCCGCCAACTTTGTAGTAAAATGCAAGGGCTGATTGGCCTCTGTCCCGCAGACGCGTGGGTCTGCCACGAGTACAGAGGGATAAAGCCTTGATGGACGATCTGACCTTGGCTCTTGACACCAACGATGCCATCCCACGGCGCGCGGAGCCAATGGTGCTGGTATCCTGGAGCCGTTCGTATCGATCTGGGTTTCACAGCAGGCCCCATGTTCATGCCGACTAGCCCCTGCCAGTCGAGATCGTGACGTTGGTCCTTCCCCATGTGCATCTCCAGGTCAGGGAGAAGGGGGAGAGGAGATCCCGTGATACGGCTCACGTGTAGAGGCAGACCCTCAAGGATGACACCAAGCTTCCATGGATTTCCCTGGATCAACCCGGCCAGGATTTCGTCTCTGAAATCCCGTCCAGTGGATTCTCCCCCGGATAGCTTTCCCCTCAAACTTCCTGCATCCAGTTTAGCTCGCACTTTCTCCGGGCCCACCTCGCCCAGACCGGCGCGCTATTCGACAGACGCCGGGGGATCGCCGTTCTTTGTACTCTGGAGGTAGCTTGCCTTGGCTTCATGGGCGCTGGATGCAGCCGACAGCCGTGGTCCTGTCTGCGAATCAGAGCTGCGGCTCGGCCTTTGGGTTTCACGGCGGTTGAGTGAATCGGGCCTAAGGTGTGTCTTGTAGAACCATGGGCCTTAGCATCCAATCTATATAAGTTGTCCCGCAATCCTCCTCGCTACATTCTGATGTGACAGTCATCAGGTGCCTGCTCCCTCGGTCTTTCTGGGCTCCTTCTCTTCTCTAATCTTTCTTTCCCTTTAGCTTCCTTTCACTTCCCTCCCCCAGCAAGAGATGGCGGACAAGCCACCCCAAGTCAAGGATGTTGACGATGGCCGCTCATCCATCGAAGGCTTCTCCCACCATGCCGAGAACATCTTAAACGAAAGGGAGCCCTATGGACCAGCCGGCCTGGCAGGCCTAGTGGCCAACCCCTTCGTGTTCATGTGCGCAGCATGCTCCACACTCGGAGGTCTAGTCTTTGGCTACGACCAGGGCGTGGTATCAGTTATTCTAGTCATGGACCAATTCCTCGAACGGTTTCCCGAAGTGGGCCCCGACTCATCGGGATTCTGGAAGGGGTTGATGACGGCCATGATCGAATTGGGTGCGTTGATTGGCGCTCTGAACCAGGGCTGGATTGCGGATATGATCTCGCGTCGCTACTCGATTGTCGTCGCCGTCATTGTCTTTACAATTGGCTCGATCCTTCAAACGGCTGCGATGGATTATGCCATGTTGACTGTTGCTCGGTTCATTGGCGGGTTGGGTATCGGCATGCTTTCGATGGTTGCGCCTTTGTATATCTCCGAAATCAGTATGTACATCGCGTGTGAAGGCGACCCGATGAACGGTTATGGCTAATACACGGTGTTTATTTAGGTCCTCCCGAGTGTCGTGGTACTCTGCTTGTCCTAGAGGAGTTTTGCATCGTGCTAGGCATTGTCATCGCCTACTGGATCACTTATGGCACTCGGTATATGGCCGGAGAATGGTCCTGGCGCCTTCCGTTCCTGCTCCAGATGATTCCGGGCTTCGTTCTGATCGCAGGCGTTATTGTGCTGCCGTTCTCGCCCAGATGGCTGGCTTCAAAAGGCCGCAACGACGAGGCACTCGAAAGTCTTGCTCGGCTTCGTCGTCTGCCGACTTCGGACAAGCGCGTGCGGCAAGAATACCTCGACATTCAGGCCGAAGTTCGATTCCACCAGGAAATGAATGCTGAAAAGCACCCCGACCTCCAGGGTGGCGGACTGCGCAAGTCCTTCCTACTGGAGATGGCCTCGTGGGCAGACTGCTTCAAGAAAGGCTGTTGGCGCAGAACCCATGTCGGGGTGGGACTGATGTTCTTCCAACAAGTATGTCTTTCTATTAATTCCCCCTTTCGCTCAAAACAGTACGCATAACTAACCAGTACCATAGTTCGTCGGAATCAACGCTCTCATCTACTACTCTCCCACGCTGTTCGAAACCATGGGTCTAGACTACGACATGCAGCTGCTAATGTCCGGTATTCTCAACGTGACACAATTAGTTGGGGTCTCCTCCACCGTCTGGACAATGGACCGCTTCGGCCGACGCAGTCTCCTGCTCTGGGGCGCATTATTCATGACCATATCGCACGTTATCATCGCCGTCTTGGTGGGCCTGTTCTCGGATAATTGGCCCGCCCATCGTCCTCAAGGATGGGCCAGCGTCGCCCTTTTGCTTTTCTATATGATTTCGTTTGGTGCTAGTTGGGGTCCAGTCGGATGGGCCATGCCATCTGGTTTGTTTTTCTTTTTCTCGCAAATTTGATTGATCTCCTATCTAACGCAAGACCAGAAATCTTCCCATCCTCTCTTCGCGCCAAGGGTGTTGCCCTCTCAACATGCTCCAATTGGCTCAACAACTTCATCATCGTAAGTCATCCCATCATATCTCGTCACATCTCCCGCCTTCCTCTTCCTCTCCCGAACCAAAATCTGGGTTCAAAACTCTAACACCAAAGAAACAGGGCCTGATCACCCCACCCCTAGTCCAAAACACCGGCTTCGGCGCATACACCTTCTTCGCTGTCTTCTGTCTGCTTGCGCTAATCTGGACGTTCGTCTTCGTGCCCGAGACCAAGGGCCGCACGCTAGAGCAAATGGACCACGTGTTCAAGGATAATTCGAGCGAATCGGAACAGGCCCGCAGGCATGCTATCGAGGTGGAGGTTTTGAGGGCTGAGCAGCAGCATCAGGATCAGCGGGATGAGGAGGGGTTGGATGGTGTGTAGGGTATTAGGACTGGGTTTGGGGGTTAGGATTGGAGGTTTGGGGAAAGGGGAGGGGGTTGTCTATTGTCCACTGGTGGGCGAGACGCTTGGTTCAATTCTTGAAGTGTAGTTCAGACTTAATTTTGGGTTATATGATGGCTATGAAATTTATGACTATGAATTTTGGTTCCAAATGCAGTTGGGCTGGTGTAGTGTCGAATTTGACCTTGTATCATGGGTGGGTTTTAAATATGGTATATTGGATAGTGACTCGTAAAATGGTATACTCACACCCTGCTTGGGGGAGTCAGGCCATATGTATAGTATGAGCACAACAAGAGGTATTTTGAATGCCCAGGGATATATAATTGATTCCACTCAATATCATTCAATTATGTATCAAACTACTCCTCATTCGACGGATACTGAACCTTCTCCAGCGTCCCGAAATCCTCCTTGATCGTCCGAACACTCACAAACCGTTGCAAATGCGCCATCGTCCCCGTCTTATCGTTCGTTCCGGAGTCCCGACTCCCGCCGAACGGCTGCTGCGCGACCACGGCCCCTGTACACTTGCTGTTCAGGTACAGCATACCCGCAGCGTGTTTGAGCGCCGTCTGGGCGTGGCGTGACGCGACGGCGTCTTTAGCGAAGATGCTTCCCGTCAAGGCGTAGCGGGAGGTTGTGTTGACGAGATCCAAGGTCGATTCCCACTCCGCGTCGGGGTAGACATAGACGCCAAGAATGGGGCCGAAGAGCTCGCGCGACATGACCTCGTGTCGGGGGTTAGTGGTCCGGTAGACAGTTGGGTGTACGAAGTAGCCTTCTTCCTTAGAGGCGTGGCCGCCGGCGATGAGTTCCAGCTCGGGGTCTTGTTTCGCGGCGTCGAGGACTTGCGCGAGACGGTCAAAGGCGCGTTCGTGAATCACCGGGTTGATGAAGTGGCGGTATTCGTCGACAGGGCCGACGCTGAGATGGCTGAGTTCCTCTTGCAGGTGGCGCTGGAATTCAGGCCAGACTGACTCGGCGACGTAGATGCGCGAGTTGGCCGAGCACTTTTGGCCCTGATATTCGAAGGCGGCGCGGATGGTGTTCAGGGCTGCGTTCCTGACATCGGCGGATGGGTGAATTAGGCCCCAGTTCTTGCCGCCGGTTTCGCCGACGACTCGGGGGTAGGAGTTGTAGATTCCGTCGCCGATGCCGTTTCCGATTTTCTTTTGCAGGCTTTTGAATACTTGGGTGGAGCCGATGAAGGTGAGGGCGCCGAATTCGGGCCGTTGTAGGATGGTGTTGGTGACTTCTTCGGCATCACCGGGAAGAAATTGGATCACGTCCTTAGGAAGTCCAGCTTCCAGGAGAATCTGATGCAACAGCCAGCTAGCATGCAGGGCCGAATCAGAAGGCTTCCAGATCACCACGTTGCCTAGCAGCGCGGCAGGGCTGATCAAAGTCGCGCCGAGCGCCGTGAAGTTGAACGGTGCAATGGCGTAGACAAAGCCTTCTAGAGGGCGATATTCCAACTTATTCCAAGAGCCAGCCGTCTGAAATCTGGGCTGCTGCGAGAAGAGTGACCAGCACTCCTGTATGTAGCTGCGGAAGAAGTCGACCGTCTCGGCAGGCGCATCAATCTCTGCCTGCCAGATATTCTTGCCCTGGCCCAGCATAGTAGCTGCTACCAATTCCGAGCGGTATTTGCCGGCGATGAGTTCCGAAGCACGCAGGAAAATGGCAGCTCGATCCTCAAAAGGCATGGCCTCCCAGGCCGGTTTAGCCTTGAGGGCAGCGTCCACCGCCGCATTTGTCTGCGTGGGAGTTGCGGTTGCGTATTCCGCCACGATCTCTCGGTGTTTCGAGGGATTCTCTTGCTGCCTAGACTGAAGTGTTTCCACCTGGACCAATGGTCAGCCGCTGGATTATGTTGGGCTTGTCCGGGGTTCTTACTGTAGACCCATTCACGGTGATTGGTATCTTGAACGGCATGTCTCGCTTCAATTTATCCAATGTCCGAGTCAACTCGGCCCTCTCTGAGGAATCTTTTCCGTAGTCCAACTAATGGCTCTTTAGTTTTTGCATCATCGGCTGAAGTTCACGAATTGCCTACCATTTTCTCATTCTCGAATTTGGGTGGATTCCACAGGCTCATTTGTCGATACATCGACCGTGGCAGCCGGCGGATGCCGGCGGTGCGCACCGCATTCGAAGTCAGGAGTGATCGCATGATGAGAAGATAGATAAAAAAGTTAGTCAAACTGTAGTTTTAGGCTACCATCTCCCCTTTTTGTATCTGAAGGACTGTGCCACGCTGCGTCAACATGCTCGGGATGTGATTCCGAGCATCGTCTTCTGGACCTCACCCCGCGCGTATCCCCACAAGGAATGTTGGACTATATCGGTGTATCCAACAGCGAGACGAATTGGAGCCGAAAGCTTCGAAGAGCCTGGGTCGCAGATATGCCATCATAGGGCGCATTAACGACGCTCCCCGGCAGCCGAGCTCACACTTCGGCTTGCGATCCCGAACATCGACAGCGGGGATACGCTTTGTGGGGGGGCATTTGTGCTCTTTGCATTGATAAGGCAGATAGAAGGCCAATGATCCAATGGGACAGGGTTGCACACTTGGGAAATGCAGTAAGGAGCTTCGGAGGCGCAACCGAACCTTTCATTCCTTGCATTTCCAATGAGTGTGTTAAGATCAGCGAACAGAAAGCGGCAAGATGGCCAAGTGATGACGGCGGATTCACCTGGTGTAGATATGTCCCCTTATAAAGGCCTAGCACCTTCACAACTGATTATGGTTCGCGGGGTAAGATGGCCGAGTGGTTAAGGCGACAGTCTGTCGGTACCCCATAAATCGGATACGGGACATGCACAAATTATTGACCCCAAACTAGCAAGAACTGCTGACAATTGTCGCGTGGGTTCGAACCCCACTCTTACCAACCCCTTTTTAAAGACACGTGACCTAGGCAGATTGGATAGAAACGGCCTTACCGAACCAAAAAAGCAAATTTCGCCGTATGTTAAGATCAGCGGAAAGATCAGAGCTAGGATCATGGAAGCGGAAACAAGGTAAACAGGAGCCGAAATCATCTTATGTATCCCAAGCATTGCTAGATCGCTTGAGTAGATGTCTATGTCCAAGCCTAGGAACCTTGGGGCGATTACCCCTCTGATTCACCATCATCGGCATTATCGCCCTCGTTCATATCTTCGTCTTCTTCTTCACCGGAGCCTCCCATCTCATCGAAGAACTCCCTCCACGCGCTCAATGAGTCCGAGGAAGATTGTTTGTCGTCAGGATCCAGCCCGTCGTCATCTTCTCCAAACTCGTCCCATTCATTCCATTGTCCTAGACTCATCAGATGCCTCATGGTTGGTCGACCATGCGGACAATTCCATGGCTTATCGATGGTTCCCATGTTTCTCACCACCTTGACCATTTGCTTCTGTGTTAGGTTCTTGCCGATCATGATGCTTGACCGACATGCGCGCATGGCAAACATCTTTCGCACCTTGCCCGGGCGTGGTATATACATGTGCGACGCGGAACCCGTCGCACTGACTGCTGGCATCTCGGACAGCAAAGCAATCAGCTCTTCCAGATCCTGCAAGCCAAAGACCACCTCTTTGCTGAGAGGTAGCGAGACCAGCTTGCAGCGGCGGCCAATAGGCTCATCTCCACTGTCGTCCACTTCCACCACGAACCCGTTCTTCTCCAGTGCGGATTGGTTCTCAATGACTATCTCTTCCTCCACTGCTGTAAGATCCAACCGCTTCGGTTGGACTAGACGTTGGTTCTGAACGATGGTCTCAGCTTGGAGCCGCTCGAAGTTGAACTTCTCATCCGAGGCATGTTGGTCGATGATGAAGAGTTCATCCTTGCAGCAGGATGAATTTGGGTCTCCATAGTTGCCTGAGGGTCGTGTAGCTATGATGAACCCAAGGTTGAACTGCCCGATGATGCGCATCTTATCAAAGTCTTCCTTGGTCACGGTTAAAGATAACTTTTCTTCGGCTGTCTCCTGCGACACTACCGCCTCGTTGTCATCCTGATGACCAGAGTCATTCGTGTTTGACTGAGTATGTTCCTGGAATTGCTCTGATTGTAGCTGAATTCTGGAAAGTGATCCATCGATGGTGCAAGCTAATTGAACCGTAGCATCGCGGTGGGCGGCCCCTTTATTCAGCTTATTCGCTCGACTCAAACTGTTTTCCTGTGGCAGAACAGCTTTGTTCTCTGCCTCCTGGATAAGTCGCTGAACCTCGGCTTCTTCATGCTTCTTTTTCTCGTCATCGTCATAATCCATTCTTCCGTCGACTGAAGCCGGTGGCAGTTGTGACGTTGTACCTTCAACCTCGGTATGATCTTCTTGGTGGATGAGATCTTGACTGGCGTCTTCATCGGCCAAGTCATCATTACCGTGATCTGACGGAGCATAAGATTGATTCCCATCTTCGGACTCTCCATCATCAATCAGTTCGGCGTTTTCTTCTTCATTATCTTCTATTTCATCGTCATATGATTCGTCCATGTCGGCCTCTTCATCCACGTCCTCGTCTTCGCTGTTTGCCGTTTGCTCTAAATGCGACCCAGGTGCAGCAAAGTCCCGCATATGCTTACCGAATATGCCCGAGCGAGAAGGGGTATGGATTCGTCTTTTCCGAACCGAAGAATGACTATCTGCGCTGATCGATCCTGCGTCTCTCTTTCTGGGAGCACCGCTGCCTACCATAGAGGTGACTGTCTTGTCACCGATAGTTATTGTAGCCATCTCCGCTGGTACCCGTCTGGGACGCATTCTGTCGAAAGCATTCTGGATTGCATTTGGTGTTTCCATGAAGTCATTATCATTCCTGGAGGTAGTGTTTTCATCTGGAGCACTGCTCTGTAGGACCTGATGCTCAGGCTCATCCATTTCCGCATCTGACTGGGCATCTTGTGGGCCGGGTACTTTCTCCTTTAGATCCCCGGGAGATTCATTGCCCATGTCACTACCATCTGAAGCCGGCGGGCCGTCATCTTGGCCCGCTGTGCCAGATTTGGTTTGAGGTGTCATTGGCGAGGAGATTGTGTTCTGTACTGTTGGTGTGCCAGCTCTGGCAGGCGAAGATAGGGTTTCGGATTGTTCTCGGCGAGAGCTGATGCCACTGAGAAAGCTTTTCAGCCTACTTTGTGAACTGGGTTGATCCTGTTCTGTAGTCGTTTCTTCCTGCTCCTCTTCGTCACCTTCCTCCTCATCATTCGGTTCATTACTCGGCCCCTCGCTCGGATCTGTAGCTGCAGGTCTGCGAGCAATGGCATCATGCAATCCTTTGATGTTCTGCTTGGAAGTGGCCTGCTTGGATCCAAGAACTTGGGACTGAGGAACGGTTTGATCAGCAGACTCGAACAATTCCGTTAGAGATCCTTTCAAGGAGTCAATCATAGCTCCCGCATCGTGCAATAGAATCGTTCGCTTATCAGGAGACACATTGACATCGTAGGCATGGGTGTCCATATGAAAATCGGCGAATACGAACGGCGACTGCGAAACATTGAACGACTTGTACACCTCGTTAAATGCCTTCGCAATTTGCGGCAGTCCGCAGGGACGAGAATTCACAAAAAACATCTGGCGATCAGGCGTTTGCCTGCCCTCCCCGAATACCGGTCGAGAAACATGTCCTCGAACCTGGATCTTGTTCACTTCTTTCCCGCCCCGTTGAGCGACCCGCCTAGCCGCTGTAGACGGCTCAAACTCCAATTCCAAATCGAGCGGAATCAGAGCCAGGAGTGTCTTCGCGCCGTAAACATTGGCGATGTTTTCCTTCGTGGTTTGATTGCCATTCGTAGAAAAGACAACCACGTTGCGGGATTTCCCTACGGTGTTTCGGACACTGAAGCGGATGTTCACACTGATACATGCATACGCATGCAGAAGATTCAGAACTTTTCCATATTCCCGCTTGATATTCTTTTCCAACTCGCGACGCCGGACGGGTAGTCGCTTGAAGATCCCTTCCACTGACGCCGTTGTACCCCGCTGACCCGCGACGACTTGCGTCTTCTTCAACTTTCCGGACGGTTCGAAATCAAGGCGGTTGGCTTTTGGAGCCTGATCGGCTTGGGCGGTCACGACGTGGAATTCGGATAGGGCGCATAGGGACGATAGCGCTTCGCCGCGGAAGCCAAAAGTATGTAGGCGCGAGAGGTCATCGTACGAAGAAATTTTGGAGGTGTAATGCTTGAGCGCTAGTTGAGTTAGAACCTTTCGGAATATCCAAATCCATTCTCACAAGACGGAGATTTACCAAGACTCTCGTAGTTTGGAGGCGAGATGCCACTCCCGTTATCCTGCACCTCAATCAAGTCCAAGCCGTTACTTTTGAATCGCACCTCTGAGGAAAAAGACAACCTTCATTAGCTCAGTCCAGCGCATGATCAGCCAAAAAGATGAGATACCAATAGACGTGGCTCCGGCATCGATGCCATTCTCGACCAGCTCTTTCGCAACCGAACAAAGATCGACTATAACTTGACCAGATTGGATTTGATGGACCTGGAGACCCGTGGCATAAGATTAGATGCAGTTTTATTAAATTTCAAGAGAGATCACATCCGTACCGAACGAGCCTCGATGGCCTTAATGGTCGCCATGTTCATCCCATGGCGGAGTTGACAGATGACTTCCGACGCGGAACCCACGCGCGGGTTGCTACTTTACGCGATGCCGCGCTCACTAAGCATCCTTATCCTTCCTTATCGATCGTCAACTACAGACGCTACGGCCCAGCGAGCCATACTTTTTACTCGAATGAACCATGAATTGCAAACCCTTGCGGAATCTCGTATACAATTGAATACCTAATATATAATGTTGTCTGTAGTAAAAGAAGGACCAATATATAGTGGACAATCAGGATAATGTCAAGCACCGCTTCAAGAACGCCTCACTCCGCTGAAAACGACACAAATGAAAGGCAACAAGGCAAAATCAATACAGATACACACTTCAATCAGTAGGTGTCAAAGCGATCGGGAAGAACAACTGGGGCGACCAAGGTCCACAGGTAAATGGCGTAGCACACCCAAGCGCTGATGATCTTCACCCAACTGGCCCAGTACGTCCGACCAACGGGGGCAAAGTCATCGATGGAATCAGGGTCCAGATTTTGCGTCAATAGCGTGGCCACCCACGTGGTCGCTAGGAAGAAAATGATGTGGAAAAGCGAGTAGTTGTACTGGGTTGAGCCTCTCTCATCGTCCTTGGTCTCGTCACAGTCGGACTCGTCATCGCTGTCTTCGTCCAGTGCACTGGCAGGCAAACTACCGCTGGCAACGGCCGCACGGAGAGCGTCGGCACGCATCTCACGGCGACTGGTGGGTTGCTGGGTCACAAGGCCATGCTCGTTGTCATCCATGCCCAGTTGCGAGTAGTTGTGTCCGCCTTTGGATCCGAGAGCGATACCTTGGGTGGCCGCACGGGTAGTAGTATACGCAATCGTGGCCATGGTGGCAATCGCACCCAAGACAATAGTGGCGGTTCTCGTGCCTCGAGCCCGAATCAGGGGGTTGCATTGATTGTCATCCGGCTCCATCGAAACAGCCGACAAGGTCAGGTACGTGCAATAGACAGTAACCATGGCGGCCTGGGCCAGTCCTGCTCTGGGGTTGGATTCCTGAACCACGGGTTGAACGGAGACGACGGAAATGATCAAGAATACCACGAGATTAATCTGCTAAGTTAGCGCAACGTTGCCATGAAAACAGGTAAGACCTTGAACTTACGCTGATGGCTGCCTGGTTCATGGTGCATCCACTGCGAGCAAAGAAGATGTACATCAAGATCGTCATCCCGATTGATGCAAGGTACATGCCCACGGTCGATCCGATGAGCAGACCCCGCCAGATCCGTGAGTCATTGTCGTCGATCTTCTGCAGACATAGCTCCGCCCATGAATGTGCCAGGTCAACAAGGAGGATGAGCCCCAGCAAAAGGAACAGCATCGCGCAGATGAAGGCAATGTAATGACCGTAGACGAAGAAGAAAGGCTCGGGAATGAAAAATGACATGACCACGAAGAGGATCCACAGTATAATCTTTGGACCCCAGAACCCGTTCTGGAGAGACGCGCGGCCGTCTTTGGACGACTTCACTCCAAGCAGCCAGACTGCAAGAATGAGGTGAAACAGACCAAGGGCAAAGTTGATGCGATGAACAGCCACCCAGCCAGTGCATTCTTTGCCATCACACCGAATTTCCATATAATCCAAAGTCAAGTGTTGTAATTTTTTGAGCGCAAATGGTGTAAGCATTATCCAAGATATGATCGAGTTGATAAGAAGGATGAAGGCGTAGGCAATCCTCGTAGCCATACTGATGCGAAACCCCAATGGTCAGTAAATTTTCAGATTTGCCAGAAAGTGCTTCAAGTCCTTACCTGTTCTGGAATTTCCCACATGCACTACATACTGCCGAGCAAGTTGCAGCGCCGCAACATGAAGTCGCAACAGTGATCAGCTAATTCGCGGTCAGTTCAGCGTTCATCTGGTAGCCTAATCTGGGGGTGACGTACCGTACTGGCGCTGGGAATTGCCAAAAGAGGCAAGGAGAGTAGGGCCCCCATATTGTATGTGATTCACCGACTTCAGGCGATAATAGAACGAGTAATTCAAAGGAACAGTCGGTCCTAACGGTCTGATGGGGATGCGACGGAGAGAGGAGTTGGAGACGGCGTGACCCGACCCGCCGCCGCCTTCGTCATGTGCTGCATGGCGGTTATGTAAGCGGACCCGCTTTTGTCATCAACAATCGGACGAAAGATGAAAGTATATCTCGACGGATCGAGGGATGGGATTTAGTCTAAATTCTGAAGTTTCAAGATGTCCGACTGTGGTGATATCTACTGATTGAACTCAACTACGTACTCAAACTTCAATTAGCTCGGCCATCCTGTTCCAGGATATCCCTAATCATTAGAAATCTTCTGAACTTGGGGCCAAATCACTGCAGTGGCAGCGATCAAGAAAAATAGCGTGGTCAGAATAATCCAAGGGGTCTGTTCCCAGAAAAGTCTAATCCAGTGCTGGTTATTTCTCGATGCATTATCGAAATTTTCGGGCTCCTTCGATGCCTTCGTCGAACTTGGCTCAAATATTCTCTTTTGACCCGAATCAATGCTCTCGGACTCTTGATGATCAATCTGGTTCAAACAGGGAGAATTTCTGTTTTGGACAATATCCGATACATCCTCTGGTACAAATAGAGGCTCTCCAGTTGAGTGATTTCCCCCATTGTGCTCATTGTCTGTGATGGGTAACCCAGCAGCCGTGGGGAAACCTGAGGGCTGGCCTAGCTCGAGAATGAGATCTGCAATCTCATCGTGGTTGTACATCTTGGCCACCATAAATGGTGAGTACCCCAATGAGTTCTTTCTCCACAGCTCAGCACCAGCTTCCACCAATCGCTGAACTGCAACCCGGTTCCCATTCTCGGCTGCGAGCCCAAGTAGTTTATTCAAGTTAAGTCGGCTGTCTGATATATCAGCTCCATTTGAGACGAGGAGTGTAGCTATCGACAGGCGGTTGATACTGGAGATCATCAAGGGTGTGTGACCCCAATGATCCTTTGCGTCGATCTCTGCCCCAGCTTTGAGAAGGATCTCAGCCGAGCCGGCGGAGTTGTGAAGCGCGGTCAGATGCAATGGCCTGCGCTCCCACGTATTGCCTATGTTCAGGTCTGCGCCATGGAATACCAGCATCTTCACCATCTCGACATTGTCATTGGCAGTGGCGTGGTGGAGGGCTGTCTGGCCCAAGTTCGGGTCTCTGAGGTTTATTTCAGCGGAGGGGTCATTTGACAGACGAGCTCGAACCTCTTCAATGAGATTTGACTTAGCCAACGCCCAGAGGGAGAGTGGGGTGTCAATAGAGAGGGTTGTATTAGTGCGTGGAAGAGGCGAAGGCTCAAATTTTCCTGGCTGTTTGCAAACCCTTTCTTCTTTTGTGGCCCGCAAGAGCTCCATAATGGCAATCTCGTTCATCTCCCGCGCAATTCTCATGGGTGTCCGGTCATGATTGTCTTCTATAGTGGGATCAGCTCCATGTTCTAAGAGAAATCGCGCAGTATCCACTTTCCCACAAAGGGCAGCATCATGGAGAGTTGTTTTGCCGTTTTTGTCTTGCATATTGACGTCCAGGGACTTGTCGAACTCGAGAAGAATGCGCATGATCTCAGTACGACCGTTGCAAGCAGCGCTATGCAGCGGTGAGCGACCGAAAGCGTCCTTGTGATGGACATTTGCTCCTTGTTCGAGCAATAACTCTACGAGAGGGATTGCATTTTGATCAATTGCACGATTGAGCGCTGTCCCTCCCGAACCATCTTGACAAATCCCGGCGTCTGCTCCTTTATCTAGCAACGCCTCAGCAACCTTGCGATCTCCACGGTGTGCGGCATAAATGAGTGCAGTAGTGCCGCTATGGTCTTGATGGTTGACATTGACGGCGGGATGAGTGAGCAGAAGCTGGACTGCGTCTGCTTCAGATGAAAGGGCTACGAGTATCAGAGCAGTGGCCCCTTGCGGATCGGAACATTCTTGGTTAACGTTAAGCTGAGGAGCATTCAGCAAGATCCTGATGATTCCTGTATATCCATACGAGGAAGCGATCATCAGTGGTGTCCGCTGGCTCCAGCGTGTGTGCATGATATTGATATCTATTCGGTTTTGTTCGACGAGCAATTTGACCATTTTCTCTTGGCCATGCCGCGCGGCCTCGTGAAGGGGAGCGGCGCCAATATTGTCCATAGCATTCAAAGAAGCGCCGGCCCTGGTAAGCATTACAGCTATATCGATGTTGCTTTTCTTTACCGCAAGTGCGAGTGGTGCAGTTCCGTTCATGTCTTTGATGTTTGGATCAACGCCCTTAGCAAGAAGCTCCGTGACCAATTTTTTTAAGTCAAATGTAGGCAGCCAGATGGAGCGCTGAGCTTCCCTGCTTGCCAGCCCAACTGGCTGAATCCTCGTCATCCAAATACCATAAGATCTGTGTCAAAGCTGCTAAATGATTCGGGCTATCCAGAAGCTCTCGAGCACGGTCATAGAGGCCCTCATGTGGCGCTTGGACGAGGTGTTTGCCCCAGAACTTAGCGGCATAGCTAAGTAATGGGTACTTTTCAATGCGCGCATCGAATTCAGCAGATTCGGATGAGCCCGAGCAGGCGTCAGACTGGAAAGTCTCGAATAGCAGGTAGGTCAGACAGGTAGAAGCCAACTTTGTCGGCCCTTCGGGGAACCGTCGATCACAATTGCGGTTGAAAAAGTTCTCCGCCGAAAAATGAACCAATCTCAGGCGATCAAACTCATCATATACAACTAAGCCGGCACACTTGGAAGCAAGAACATTGGCCCGGATGATATTATCGCGGTCAATATCTCGGTCTCCCTCCGTCACGGCAGTAGCATGCTCGATCTCTCGCGCCTTCAGAGGCTGCTCTGCAAAGACAACCCAACGAAGTAATTCCATCACCACTTCTCTGTGGCTAGTTGGAAGATCTGCGACTCTCAGCATGGCATCTCTGTAAGTTCCATCAAGTTCTTTTGGCAGGCTCTTCAATGCCTTCACAACCTCCGCCGGGCGCAATTTGGAAGTTAAGGTATCCATGTTGAACTTGGCTAGAAGAAAAATCCCATCGTTTTCTTTGACTACTGTATCGACGATGCTTTTCATCAGTCCTTCCTTCAACTCCACGCACTGGCGAAGGAATTCTGACGATGCAACGCGCCATTGTACGTAGGTCATCAGATCCTCTTCAACAGCAGTGATCTTGATAATGGAACCGCAGAATTTTCTACAAAGGACATGCCCTCTGTATTCGCATCGCTTGCCTGTACTGAAACATGACCGGCAAAGATTGAAATCAATTGAACTTGAGCTTGATGAGAGGCACTCTAGGCAGTTGAAATGGTGCTGAATACAAGGGACCAGACATTCATTGCAAAATGGACGAAGGTTTTTCCGTTGAAAATGCCGCACGATGTTGTCTAGGCCTCGTGAAGTTACCATCATGTTCACCGTAGCATCTATCGAAGTCAGGAGTTCGAGTAAGTCTACCCGAGTCTTCTCACGAAGTTCATCCAGACCATCTACGATGATGGAGGTCTTTGAAAACCGACGGAGCTCGGCTGTGAGCATCGAAAAGGTCTCCTCTCGTGTCGGCTTTGTTCCAGCACTGCTGTGTTTATAATACAATTCGGCCATTTCTTGAAGAATGATGTCACGCTTCTGTGTGGCCTGCTTGAGCAGACTTCCCAGAAGAGTATCGATAGATTGCGACAGTGGGTCGTCCCATTTACAGTAGAGCATCAGGACTGCTGCATCCCGAGCATCACATTCACTGTCCAGCTCATGGGCCACGACTGATGACAAGACCGTCTTGCCGGCCCCCGGAATTCCAGAACAGAACAACACAGCACTGTCCCGCTGTTTCCATGCCGAAAAGTCATTGCGTTGCAGAAACCACCGGTAGGTTCCCTTGCGATGTTCCGCAAATAGCATATTCTGCTTTGCCGCGAAGTTTAAAGGAGATAGCCATCCAATTACATCCTTCCTCTGCGGCTCACTGATGGCACTCCTCATGGACTTCCCATCCTAGTAGATCTCGTGTGTCAAGGCGTAGGTGGATTGGGTCGCAGCAAGTTGCAATGTCTGCTGCAACCAGTGAATCCGTTCGATGACCTGAAAGACATTTTGCTTGTCCAACGGCCACGTCAAATTCCGGCGTACTTTTCCGTACGATGATCGCGACTTCAGCTTTCTTTCTAATTGCTCGACTACAGTCTCAATATCCCTGATGATCCCATCGAACCCGAACAACGGGCGGAGTTGTCTGGGAAGAGGCTTTTTGTCAGGATTGTCGTTCTCCGAAGTTATTTGGGCCTGGACAGCGACAACGGCAAGCCAGAGATGGGTCACTTCATTGGGTAGTGAGAGGCGCTCTTTCCCCCCTCCCTTTATCGTACCGAGAAAACCAATAATCTAGAAGGTGGCTGTCGCGATACCGGCAACGCTAGCTATCACGCTTAAGGGATCCATCACCTGACATCCCCACGGGGTGTATTGACGATGAGTTAGGGTTGTGTCAGGGTTGATCGACTTGTGTCACATTTTCCTTGATAAGAATATCAATGTACAGATTATTGATCTGGTGTAACAAGACCAAAGGTTACGAGAGTGTCAGCCCCCACGTTGGCCAAACCGTCGCACAATCCAACGGAGTAAGGCCAGGCTGGGCAAACGCCGAGTCAAGAACGCCAACCAATTTAGATGCGTTACGGAATAACCGGGGGGTTATCTCCGGCAAACCAGGGGCTTTTCATGGCGTGTCGATCTTCTGACTAATTTTTTATAAGGAAAAGATGTTCTATTGGTCTTTGGCGAATGTTTTCATCCTGGGAGCATGGTGCTCCGGAGTACCGCGTAACTGCCAAGTGCAATCTGGCAGGACAACGTCCTAAATATACATACAATTAGTCATAGGAATGAGCCATCATACTGTAAACAAGTAAAATGATCGGTGTACGGAGTCCTGTGCAATGTATTTCGCATCAATCAAAAGCTCGTAACATAGAACCAAAGTACCTGCACCGTACGCCATCAGGAAGGCCTACGTCGTCAGGACCTTACATCGTCCGGTATTCCCAGTAGCTCCTGTGGGAATGATTACTGGAACCCGTGGCCCTTGTTTACTTCATTGCGAGACGAAAATCCAGAGACATTGCAGGCCATGAGACCTGACATATTCCATCGACATTGGCAACAATTGAAGCCACCAGGAGGCCTCATGATTCATGTCGGGGAAGAAATAGTAGACAAGAGAAGCAGGAGAGACAAGGGTCACAAGGCTGGATACGACACGTGAGCAGCATGACTAAGGCCAAGCCTCCGGGGCCGCGCTAAACCGAAAGCGGCAGGAGGACGGAGGGCCGCAAGGGGGGCTCAGGTACTCAGGTACCGGGTACTTGCTGTCACAGTATAATCGCTGTCACTCCGCAAGTCCCGCGTACTTCGATTACGAGTCCCGGCCACTTTGCATCTCCTCTTGCGTGCTCCCTACTTTTTTTCCCTTTTCTGCTTTTCTTTTCTGCCCCCTCCTCTAGTCACTCGTTTTTACAATTCCCTTGGAGGCATTGCATTTCTTCTTATAATTCCTCCTCTTGTTTCCCCTTCTCCGCCAACATATCGCCCTTCCTTGCGTTTGCGGTTATCTGGGCCTACGTGACTTGATAAGGCTGATCCACGCTATTCGCCGACACTCCGATCCCAGCCAGTCCTCAACATACTTCCAATTGCTTGCGCCTTCTCCCCCTCTCGGTTGCCCCCCTTCCTGTGCGAGGTCCTCGTATGTGACATCAACCGTTACAGATAGAAGTCGGTGCAAGAGCACCGGAACAGATTGCAATGGGGGACGTTCACAAGACCAAGCGGATGGTCTCCGTCATTGCGGGCACGTTAGTAGCTCTAGCTTGTGGTACCAACGTGCGACTCTCCTACCGAGGCTTTTCGTTTCATACCTCACGTTTCATGTCACTGATTCTCTGGGTAGTATGCCTATTCAGCATGGGCACCTCAATTCAGCACCCGCATGAAGACCACATCCACCGAAACCAACTTCATCGTAAGCCGTCTCTTCGCTCGTCCCCTCGGCCAACTCTCCGACATCGGCTGGTCATTCACATTTTCTAGGGCGCAGCTGGAAACCTGGGCATGTATGCGTCGGGAATTCCTCTAGGATTGTTGACGGATGCGAAGGGTCCTCGATTGACGACGTTCATCGGCGCGATAACCCTTGGCATAGGGTATTACCCCATATACTCAGGTTCGTCTGGTCTTCTGAAGACGGAGGTGATCGATCGCAGTGCGCTGACAAGCGTCAACAATATAGCATATGAGCATGGACCAGGCTCTTTGGGTGTCGGCCTGTTGTCATTCTTCGCATTTCTCACCGGTTTCGGAAGTTCCTCAGCCTTTTCAGCTTCCATCAAGACAGGTAGGTCGGCTCTGGTAGCTATTCGGCTTGACTGAGATCGCAAAACTAACATTGGGTTGCGAATTCTTCTAGCGGCGTCAAACTTTCCTACACATCGAGGAACGGCCACGGCGTTCCCCTTGGCCGCCTTCGGTCTCAGCGCCTTTTTTTGGTCGACCATATCTGCGGTCATCTTCAAGGATGACACCGGGCGGTTCCTCCTCTTACTGGCAATCGGAACCTGCATTTTGAACCTCATCTCCATTCCTATGATCCAGATCGTGCCGCCGTACGAGCCTTATAGTTCCGTGTCGCGAGGCCGATCACCCGGGGTGGAGTCTAGGCGGTTGCTCAAAACCAAGTCCTCCGACCTGCGATCCAACCATGATGACTCCGATCTAGCAGGTACGCAGAGCTCTGATGCCTTTGATGCCCCACCATCCTCGCAGCATGAAAGATCACCATCCGCCGCGTCGAACAACCATGCTGCTTCTGGCCACAAATCCGACCTTGATGAGACGTCATCATTGGTGTCGAAAGCCAACTCGAGAACTTCTCGGGATTCCCATCATGACCACGACGCGGACGATGACGATGATGCTCTCTCTGACGTTGTCCCTGACTCACCTCACCCAGACATTAGAGGATTGGCGATGCTGCCTAGGATTGAATTTTGGCAGTTGTTCTTGACAATGGCGCTTTTGTCTGGTATCGGATTGATGACTATCAAGTGAGTTCTTCTTGCTCTGAGAATCGGTTGACATCTCGCTAATCTTCCTACAGTAACATCGGCAACAGCGTAAGCGTTTCTGTGTCCCGTGTTCTTTCTCTTGATTCTAACTGTCGCAGACCAAGGCACTCTGGACGTACTACGACGATAGTGCCAGCTCCAAGTTTATTCAGCAGCGGCAGGTAATGCACGTGTCCGTGCTCTCTTTTGGCAACTTCATTGGTCGCCTCTCAAGTGGTACGTATTTTGTGACATCTATTTGTATAATCTCATGGATGTAGTCTAACCGTCCCTGTAGGAATTGGATCCGACGTGCTAGTTAAAAAACTAGACATGTCTCGATTCTGGTGTCTGTTCATCTCGGCCGTCGTTTTCACTCTGACACAACTTGCCGGGTCGACGATATCTAATCCTCATCAACTTGTGGTGGTCTCCGGCTTTACCGGTGTTGCCTACGGCTTTTTGTTCGGCGTCTTCCCGTCTCTCGTTGCGCACACATTCGGAATTGGCGGACTCTCCCAAAATTGGGGCGTTATGACCCTCGCCCCGGTCTTCAGCGGAAACATCTTCAACCTGCTCTACGGCAGCATCTTTGACCGACACTCCGTGGTGGGCGACGACGGCGACCGCGATTGTCCCGACGGTCTTGGTTGCTACCAAGCCGCCTACTACACGACCTTCTTCTCGGGTCTTGCGGGAGTCATCGTCTGTCTATGGAGCATCATGCGGGAGAAGCGTATCCATAGCGCGGAACTTCGCAAAAAAGTCGAGCACGATCGCCTAGCTTGATTGTGATACCCGCATACGTATCTAGAACTTGAGTTTTCCCCTGAACTTGTCAGCCAGCATGTGGGTTTCGCGTTTTATTTTTTGATATATAATACCCCTCGCTCTCTTTTGGGTCCACGGACATTCTTACCTTTTCCTTATGTCACGTCACACATTATATAGATTGGTGGGTCAACAGGACTGACTTTGACCGAACTGGTTTCGCTCATTATTTATTTTGGATCTAAAGCATAATTCTTTCTCCGATTTATCTCTTCTTTCTTTCTTGTTTCTACGCGATTCACCTGGTATTAGGACTTGGTCTATCTCTAGAAGGTAAATTGATAGAAACCTTGGTGATTTCATGCATGTACATAAACTTTTTGGTTGATAAAAAGTATTCTCGTTTTTGTCAGAACGTCCCAGCTGTAGCCTTTCACCAAAACATGGTTTTCTGTGCAAATATCTTCGAGACAGGTCATGCCATGAGAGTGTGTCCTATGGGTCGTAGGGATGGATAGGAGTCGATCAATTCCAATGTCAATCTTGGATACGAACAACCATCTCAACAAGCCAGGTCCTCCGAGGCGCTGAAGGTTAATTTCGCGAGTAAACTCAAGATTCGCGCAGATTATGAGTAGATGCCGCTTCTATCGACCTCATCAGCATGAAGATGAACTCTATAGATTTCTGCTGCCTCGACGGATTCATTGTACCCAGTACACCCAATATTGATATCAATTATCAGACCCCCCCCCCAAATTTAGAAAAGACGAAACCCAGGCAACAATGCGAGGCCTTTTGATGATACACAAATGGGACATCACCACACATCTGCCGAAAATCTTGGACCATCCGCGCTAGAAGCTAGTTACTGGGACCCATGATATCGACGATACCGCTATCGACACATTCGTGTGAGACAGGTTAGGAGACAGCTGGAGGAATTGCATGGTTAGTACCCACCGTTACATACAGACGGATCGTTTCTGGAAGGCAGGTGTATCGCTTGTCTTCGCGGGTAGTGATTAATGTCAAGGTGCCTCAGGCGTCTGAGACTGTGCAACGAGGCGTACGCCTCGCTGAGCTGTCAAAAGGCATACACCTCGCCTGCCCCTCCATCCTCTGTAGATATTTATTCACCTGAGATAGATCGTTGAACTGAAACAATTCAAGCAGTCAGAATCGTCATTTGCGGCCCTGTATCATTATCCCGAACATCCAAATTCTACAATTAATCTGTAGCCAGGAGGGCAGACGATATATCATCTCTACAGATTTGAGATGTGACTATGCCATCCCGGGTCCAAGCTCTCCTCTTCTTCAATGTCAGGGTCAAGAAAAGATATGAAGGACTCACCCAGTATACGTAAGGTCATGCCACTTGGGGATAGATCCGGGTGTAGAAGGCAGGGCCGGGCTGGAGCTCTCGTGGTCGGGAGAATGCATGAAGAAGTTTCGACTCAGCAGGTCTTTACGGTGAATAGATCCGCTCTTTGGTCCGCGCTATTGGCCTCAAAGAGACCTAGGGATGGCACGTTCGCGATGAAGGTTACGGCATGGATATGCAAACTCATTCTATGGAGGATAGGCGCGGTAGGAAAGGTATACTTGCAAGTATTCCCCCAGTCCTCTTGCTGCTACTAGGCATCCAGTGTCTGCCTGACAACGAATTCAGCGAGGCGACCTAGAGTGAGAACAACTACAGCTGACCAAGTTTTTTTTAGTTATATTCTCCGCGTTCCTCCTGGAAATCTTGACCCTCTTTCTCTTTCACCTGTATAGCCTGATCTCTCTCTCTCGTATGAATAGGGAGGGCAAGCAAATCTCCTCGTTCAGCTTGATACCTATCGTCAAAGATGGCGGACAAGTAAGTGAAACTTTGCTATTTCAGCTCCCTGGTTACTTTATTCCAGTGGCCTCTGCTAACCGCCGATATGATAATGACTTATAGAGAGAACGTCCTTGGCGTCGACGCATCTGGTCGGGAGAGTGAAAGCGAATGGTAAGTCTCGCCAAACCAATCCAGGAACAGGCCAAGGCGTAGCTTCGAGGCTACTGATAATCAAGTGCCAACTGTTTATTCTGAAATGTATCCTCCATATTACATGGACTTAGAAACCCTGGGTCCATATGGTCTTTTTCATGTATGGTAGTATTATAGGTCGCCTACGAAAGCCATGAATGACCTGAATAAGAAGTTGTGGGATGCTAGCGACGTTACAAAACTCCATTCTGAGGTGTTCAATGAGTACAGGGAGGATTCTCAACATATTGCCCAGAGGCTCGAAATGTTGCGTGGAATTGGATCGGCATTGCCGCAAATTGATTTGCTGAACGGTGCACTCCGGAAGGCATTCGGCGATAGTGCCCAGATCGTTGGGATTCGGTACCTTTGCCCTACTTAGTCCCAGCATAAACATACAAAAGGGGTCATACCGTCTCTGACAAGTATGTCTTGCGCTTTACAACCGGGGATGCTTTCAGACTATCTCCTTACGGGGTGATATGGCTTGCGGGCGATCATCAATTACGGCAACCGGCGGGCTGGAGGAAGGCCGTTTCCGAGAAATATACCCTAAGCCCATTTATTCCTAAAGACAAAGCCAACATTTTCATCCATGCCATATCGTTCAACGCTCCAGAAACAGTCAACAAGCCGGTCCGCGAATGTTTGGCCTTGATTGGCTCTATGCTTCGGGTTTTCGCAGAACTGGCTGAGAAAGCAGGTGTTGGTTTACAGGCTCACCCAGTTCCTCCCTCGTTGGCCATCTCATACTATGGGGGCACTTGGAGATTCACCGTGGCAGCATTGTGTACGGATTCACAGGGTAAAAACCAGAGTGTCCCTGAGGGCTGTATTAGCTTATCTGAGTCTTCAAAGCCATTGTCATGCATGTCAACGAGGACTGGTGGAACTGGGTGAAAGAGGTTATGGCAAGATTAGAGGAAGTCACCGCGCAGCAAGAGAATCCCTAAGGCCGAGAATACCGTAGAATGGGTCTACGTTTTCCATCAACTGTGCTCCGCGACATCTAGGAGGGCATACACGGGGTGGACGTGGGCGTTCAGGCCGGGGTTTCTTCACAGAGAATCAAAGCTATTTTAACCGCAGGTTCGGTGTTTTTTCAACTCTCTTTTCATCTTCAAAGTTGGTTATTGTCGTCAATTTGCCGCCGTTTGGACTCGGGGCTAAAGGCTCTTAAGTTGACTAGATCGGGTGGGCACGGTGAGGTGTCCTTTTGGTCTAAGTCGAGAAATAGTTCGAAGGTGTATCAGTCATTTGTTTCTTACATTGATCAATGCTTGATAGGAAATTGGAATTGCCCATGTTTTGTATGCAAATGACGTACTTAATCATGGCTTGGTCAATGGCATACTCAAAATGAACAAGTACAAGGAGACCACCATGAATATAGTATAACTACACGTCCACATTCCTGGCAGGATATGTTGATAGTGCTGCGATGGATATGCCGTTGAATATGTGAGACAGTGAGACTATTCCCACTCCTGGCAAGTTCATCGGAGTAGGCATATTTCCATGGTTTCTTCTCAGAGCAATCTGAGAGCGTATGCGTCCCTCTAGTCGAGGGCTGACGTGTCATGTCAAAGATATCCATATACCTCGCAATCATCCCGCAACAAGCAGAGGCAGTGAAGGTAATAGCGGAAGTGCGTTGAAGTAGGCAGAAAGGGCCGTGGCTAGAAGAAGATCGTCCGCCAAATCCGGTTTCGATGGGCACGTGCGCAGGTAGCTCTTTTGCCAACCTTTCGTTTTCCCGACGGACGTGAAAGTTGAATGGCGAGATTCGACTTGATCAACAGCCATTGAGATCATGGACTTTCTCTTCCAGTATCATGCATGTTTAGACCCGGAAGTGGCTGAGTGGCTGGGAAGGGTGTCTGGCACTACACCTATGGTAGGATGAGGATGCGCCTATTGATACGCCGAGAAGCCATGGGCACGCACTTCTTTTCTCCGCAATCGCAACTGACAAAGAATTGTCACTAGAGAGTATGTATATTCGAATGTGTCATAAGTAGCGACTGTGATTAGACGAATCAGGCAAAGAAAAACCAGAAAGCAAGTGGTAGACGTCACGTAGGTATTACTCGAGTCCGTCGGGGCGCAATCGATAGCAGCCGGCGATATCGATAATCATAATCAATCAGTCGATCGATCTTCCTCCGGTCGTGTCACGTTGCCTCTGCTTCATCTCCTCTGATCTCCCTTGACAGTACTGACGCTCTGTTTTATTTTTTGCTTCCTGAGCAGTCGTCAGACACTCTTCGACCATCAATGAATTAACCGGGTCGTGCCAGTGGCCTGTTATCGCGACGATCTCCTTATCACCCCGGTCTCTCCCTGTTTCTCGGGTAAAGGGCTCTCGTTCAGATCTTTCGCTCCTTATCCTGCTATGATCTGACCATCCACCGACAACAGAACGCCGTCTTTCACCACCGGGGAGATTTTCAATTCCCAGTCTAGACCTCCGATCAATCTGCCAATCTTCCGGGTGAGGGCAACCAAGAATTGGGAAAACATTCCATCTCTTCCCTCCCTTTTTCGACGTGGCTGGTCCTCGAGCCGCATTCCTCACTCCAACCGTCAGATCCAAACAACCTCGAACACGACGTGGATCTTGGGTCTCTCTTCTCTTCCTTGAGCTTGAAGTGCGTTCAATTCGGTTCTGTTAGGCCGGATTTCTAGTCAATCCCCTCTCCCACCCTCCACAGTGGCTTCTTCGCTTCTGTTTCGGGCGTCGCCCATCGACCCGGCCCTCCGTCCTCCCTCGCCGTCCACGCAGTCGCACGATCCCAACTACAACCAGTCTTCGTCGGCGGAGAGCAACTCCAGGCAGTCGACAACAGATACTGCCGCGGGTGCATCGTCGGCCTCTTCGCAAGCTTCCGGAACCCTCCCCGAATTCAATTCTCTCGACAAATCGAACCATAGTCCCGGCAGCAGCGGCGGCTTCCCCAGCTCTCTAGGCCCGTCCTTGCCCGGTCTTTCGGCTTTGGCATCGGTCGCCTCTGCCCCTACATCAAATTTACGGTATGTCTTGTGGTAGCCGTGCATTGCGATACTAGTTTTCTGCCGCGGTGAAAGAGGGTTCCGTCGGGGATCGCGGTATACTTTGCACGCGCGTACATGTATCGTGCATCCACAGCCGTCTCTTGAACTGGAACTAGCCCCCTCCTTCCGATTCTCTACATCGAATCAACCTAAGATATTTGCATTGCCAGCGAATCTCCAACACTGACTTCTCTGGCTTACGCGTGCAGGGCGTCCAGCGGCAATGCGCATTCCAACATGGCCAATATGACCTATGCAACCTCATCTCCTGCCGCCACGACCGGTGGACAGGGAAACAATCCGGTAAGTGAAGCGACGTAGCTGAAGACGCGATGCTTATCGTGGCTTATCTTTCTTTTTTCTGGCTTTTTTTTTTTTTTCCCTTTTCCCTGGCGATGGTTTTTCCAATTCCGGCCGATCTGTTATCAGCCGGCTTGGCACCGGCCGCTCTTATCGCAACCCGACAAATCTCTCATCTTATCAACCAGCGCCTTCCCTTTCCTCCTCTCTATCTGTCTATCTATCCTATCATATCACTATCGGCTCTCTTCCCCCGTCTCTTTCTCCTCCCTCCCCATTCTCACTTCTCGCGATGGCGACTGCAATGGCTGACCAAAAACGGCCCCATTTACAGCCTGTGTGCCAAAATTGCGGCACCTCCACCACTCCTCTCTGGCGCAGAGACGAGCTCGGCTCCGTTCTCTGCAACGCCTGCGGCCTGTTCTTGAAATTACACGGGAGACCGCGTCCGATAAGCTTGAAAACTGATGTCATCAAAAGTCGCAATAGGGTCAAGACCGCTGGCCAGGGTCCAAAACGCAAGGTGAGTCCGATGTTAAAATCTCTTTTGGCTTAGTTCCGTGACGACGGTTGCTAACGTGTGCATGGTCGCTTTAGTCCACCGGCGCCGTTGATGCCAATGGCCTGCCTACCTCGAGATCGGAAGCGGGTACTCCTCCGTTGGGAGGATCTCACGGATACCGTCGCGCGTCGCGCAAGGCATCGCCGGGTCATTCGGATCGCTCCAACTCGCCGGTTCCGCGAACAGAAACCCCCGGCGCTTCGTCGATGCACCAACCCCACGCGCCGACGCAACACAATTCCAACATCGCTCCGCAGCATATGTTTGACAGCGTGACCCTTGGAGAACATGGTCTCAGCGCGTCCAATGGTCTTCCAGCCACCCAACTGCGCCAACCGTCTCCGACGGCAACCGCTGCTGAAGACCGCCATCTCGAGTCGCCCCAGACCTATGAGGGATTGCTCGCGGCAAACACGTCGCTCAAGACTCGTGTGAGCGAGCTAGAGTTCATCAACGAACTTTTCCGAGGTCGGGTGACGGAGCTTGAGCAGAGCAATGCCGCTGCGCGCCGATCCGAGATGATTGTTCGCGACTCGGAAGTGCGCCTCCGACGCTCGCTCGACGACTCTCAACGACGGGAGGATGAGCTGAAGCAACGCATAGTGGAAATGGAGCGTCAAGTCTCCGACAACAATTTCAGCGGCCCGATCGCGAACAACAACAGTCCAAGCGAGCCTTTAGCTAAGCGCATCAAACTGTCCGACGTGGTCGATCAACCGGCTGATTCGCCGAACAAATCGCCCAAGAGTATCTAATGCCGATGGAATGTGACGTGTGAGCTGCGCCTCTTGCTTCATTTGACAGTACCCCAAATTTTTGCAAAAACTTGGCATCCGCTTCTGCTGAATTCTCTGGTCTTCCCTTGGCTTCATGATACCCTTTACGAGTCTGTCTCTTTTGGCTGGATGTATATCGGATCTCACTAATGTCTCTCTCCTTTCCGCCTTTATTCTACCTTCCCCCAATCAGCTCTTTTTATTTTACGTCCTACCTCGACTCCATTTAACGTCGAGCATTACTTTTCATTTCTATTCCGATGAGCCGGGGGAGACTATCTTTGGGACAGCGATGCGCGGAGCAACCAAAACCCCCTATAAAATCGACGTGGGAGCGATCTAGCTGTATGTGTGTTCTATAATCTGTTTTATTCCACTTTTATTATTATTTATACTACTATTCCCATTTGTATTCTATTTCTGTGTTTGCCTGCTTTATGACTGGCCCAGATGAGGGTCTGCTCCGGGGATTCGTCTCCGAGATGTGGCAGGATCACGATTTGAGGAGGATGGGGAACCGGGGCTGGGGCAGGCTACGTGGTTAATCGAGTGCAATTTATTTATCATTTGCTCCTAGTGTGTTGTTGCCATCTGACGGTGCGTGCATGCGACATGCAAGCCGGGATAAGACCAGAACACTCAAAAAGAAAAGTCTGCACTTTATCTTTGGAAACCGTTTGTTGTCTACTGTTGATTTCCAGCCGTCTCGTTACTTGCTTCTCTTCTCTTATTAATATTAATTCCCTTGACTTGACTTTATAATTTTAACTGCCCTATTTATCTTTTTAATTGTTCACAAGACTCAGTTGATTCCGAGGGCTTGACTGCCAGATGACGATCTCATGCACGTCCGACTTGAATTGGCCATTGATTGTCCTTGCAGTTATCTTATCATCTTTATCTCTCAACCGAGGCTACCCTTCATATTTACTTCGCCTCCTTGAGTCAATCATTTCATCCTCACTTTGCCGACTCTGGTACCTAGTTACCATTGTGAGATCGTAGGTAGTTTTATCTGTTCGAATATGAATTAATCATGGTATTGCGTCATCTCGATGTATTGGGTATCCCTAGTTACTTCTGGTATCTATTATTGGATTTCCGTACACCGTAAAAAGTTTTATTTTGACTGTTAGAGATGGAGGGTTGTAATTTAGCTTACTCTTCATTTATCAGTACATCGCAAACCACAAATTTAATTCATAAGAACATTTGTTTCTTTCAATGACCCTGTCTACCTATCACTGCCTCCTTAACAGGTATCCATTGATCATATAAGTTATGCACGAGTTTCCACCGAGAGAACACTATCCATATTCCACACTGCTCAGCAGATTCCCTTAACTTCTCAATTTCCGGTTCACCATTGTTATAATCTAGCCTTAGAACCCTGAGTCTAGGCAGTGTGCCCGATTTTCTCACCCGCACAAGGAAGCCCCTAAGCCAACAGCTGTGTCCTTCGCTAAGGCTCTGGGGACTTCCGTTTTTTAAAAAACTGCCCATCTCCCAGATCAATGTCAGACGCTTCAGGCTTGGGATCTGCAGTAGACAGACTGCATCCGCTGGAGTCTCGCGGAAGAGATCCTGGCCAAATAGAGTCAGCTCTTCCAGACAGCTGAACTGGGAAAAGCTCGGCATGACATGCTCTCCCTCGGCCAAGGGAAGAGACCCTAACGATATAGCCTTGAGAGATGAGGCTTGCGGGGAGAGAATCTCCAAGATAATGTCCCCGGCATTCCCGTCATAAACGACATCCAACAGATGTAAGTCGGCGCGTTCCAGGTGGGCCGGCCATGAGAAGAGCCGTTTGATGATTTCAATAGGCCAATTGAAACAACGCACTTGGAGACTCGTGATTGGTGAAGTCCTTTTTGTTCGCGCTGGTAGAACATGTTCGAGGTCCTCTATTCCAGGGACAAATCCTCTCCAGACGGCAGCGCAGAATCCATCCCAGAACGAGTTGTTGATATTGAGATGTCTCAGTGTTGGGATGTCAAAGACCATCAACAACGTATCCAATTTGTGGCATATGCGCAGGTCCAAATGGGTGAGCGGCATCTTAATGAGCAAGGACATCAGTGTCCGATGGTTAGCTATGCGCGAATCGAGTGGATAATCTACGGTCAGTGACCGCACAGATGTCAGAAATCCTATTACGGCCAGCGGTATTGCCTCCCTGTGGCTCGCAAAATCGGATTCTTCATAGAAGGTCAATGAACGGAACAATCTGTATACAGGGGGTGGTGGTAAAGCTTTGGCTGATAATCTGTTGCTTTCTATGCTGATCGCTAAGGGCGCTTGGTTGTAGAGGACGCTCTGTGCGATCCCATGCCATCGCCAGCAGACCCGCATCAGCTTGGCCCATTGACCGTTGCAGATCTTGCCATCCACGAACGGCCCGCAGAATTCAAAAATCCGATAAAGTAGCTCATTGGGAAGTCTAGCTATAGACATATCTATATCTGGCTGCTCCCCGAATGAGCTGGGATTTTTGTGCTCTGCGGTAACCCAGCGAACAAGCCTGTTGAGAGTATTCATTGATAGTGCGAGTCAAATGGCCTGGTACAAATCTTCTTTTATTACCGGAAATAGAGCATCCTTTATACAGGAGTCTATGAGGTTTCCTAGTCATTTTTAATTGGGAGACTAAAGTTTAGGTACCATTGCAAATGGGATATTCCGGATTGTTGGCATTGGAGTTTCCATAAAACATTATAACGGATACAAAGTGCTGTACCATAACTGATCTCGGAGAAGTCCTATTTCTTGGGGTTTGCTGAGCTATCGAAAGTATAGTTTACAGACTCCATAGAATGTACTGAAAAATAGAGCTTATTGTTTAGCTTGCTGTACTCGAGTCCAGTTGCCCAGGTTATACAGGTCTGCCTCGATTAGACAAGTCGGGCCAATCCCCATACACTAAGAATGCCATTGTGTCAATGTGCAGTCGATTATCTTGGGGGTATCTGGAGCCCTGACAATCGACCTCTTGGTAGCTTGAGATTACTTACCTTTCCTGCACCATTTTGACGCAGGGAAGACTCGCTGAAATCATCTTTCCAGGTCGACGAGATTGAGCATTTGTATGATCCCGGCCTGCTCGCTAGCCCTAGGGAACAATTTCCCGTCGCGGCCCTGGTTGAACACCTGCCAGTTGTTGCCCCATTCCACGGTGATATGAAGCTTTTCACAGCCTGTCTGGTTGGATGTCAAGGATTCCTATTGCTAACTAAAGATTGCAGGTTCATGCTTGCTCTGTGATCCTCGGTCGGTGTTAACGGGTATGTCGAAGGTTAGCAAAAAGAGAAAGGAGGTGGATAAAGCGACTGGGGCTCCGAACCTTGAAACGGTTCAATGGGGATTAAACTCAGAATGGAACGAGGGTCATATTGCTGGATGAAAGTACAAAATGTGGAAACAAAATCCCTAGCACGGCTATTCCTACTGGGACGATGAGAGCGGAGATGAGGGTTTACTCGATAGAAAGCCTAAGTTAAGCCCGAGAGTCGGGCTTGGACTGGAAATATTGGGCATGAGGATATGATTGATATGCCGAAGCTATGAAGTTATCAATAACAAATGTGATTGAGCTCCATCCAGGTGTTGACGGTTACAAAGCTACGATGGGAACCGGGAATTCAGGGCCGTCAATCAGTGCGTTCTGTCAATTATAGGGCTTTGATGATGACGACTTTGCGGGCCCACATCGTCTTCGGTACTCCCTGCCTCGGCAAATCTTGTTCACAGCTATCCATGCGGAGGTAAGGGATAGAAAATGGGAGGCCTGTCCGGCTTTTTCAACCCAATTAAGGAGTATCTCATGGAAGGGTCCCTGTTACCTGTTTCAGTGACTTGCTGGACTCGTATCTTCGCAAGGGGAGTATACACCGGTGTATAAATCTGCAGGCCAAGGCCCTGGATAAACGTCGACGAATGACAAGATCCGCGGAAAAGATAGGCACTGAATTGACGTATATCAGTCGATCTATTTGTTATATCTATTTGAAACCGAAGGCCAGTTCGTAGATTTTCCAGGTGTCTCCATGTGGTCAGTGATGTTCTTGTTTCTATTAGTAGAAACGTGCAGGCCTGACCTCATGCACCGGTAGCACTCCGTATGCTGTGCAAATATACAAAACTGTAAGTGCATTCAGCGATGAATGCTGCTTCAGCAGGGACTGACTCCTCGAGAATGCCCACCTGGACCCTGGGATGACCCCCGGCTATCTTGCAAGCGACGACGATGCCAATCATTCAGGGGCCTCGACTCGTAAGAACTTAAGCTCCGGTGGAGCCACACGGCTCACCGCCGTGGCGGTGCGGTATCACCGGGTATCGTATCGTCTGTTTTAGACCCTGACCGCAGGGCAGAGAGTGGCAGCGAGTGGCAGCGAGTGGCAGACTCGTGTACGGTACGGTCACCGGGGATTCTGGATTCTGTGCTGGCGGAAAGTTGCCTGCCTGGACTTTCTGGCCTTTTGCGTGTCCCTTCCCGCTGCTCTCCTCGTTCCTCGTTCCTCTGCCTCTGCTTCTGCTTCTTCCCAGTAATGCCTTGAATTCCCTCCCTCCCGCCGTGTGTTATCTTTCTTTCATTTCATCCATTCTTCTTTTCCTCTTAGTCTTTGCGCTTTTGCATTCTCTCCTTCTTTAATATTTCTTTAATTGTACCATTTCTCTTCTCTTCTTTCCGTTCACTTCCGATGAGACGACTTGTATTTGCCTCCGCGTTCTTGCAATAGCTTCTTTCCCCCCAGATTCCTTGAACCATGCCGAAAAATCGACCCGCCACGTCGGGGTACGCTCGTCTGGCTCAGGAAGAAGAAGATAGATCGCATGATGTGTACGACTATTCAGATGACGATGACCTAAACCCACCCACCGACACGATATCCGAATCCGCCCCCCGATATGCGCCAATCTCATCCCGATCCCAAATGCAGGCCTCGTCGCCCCCCGAACCTCGACGGAGACCCAGCGGACATTACCGACGAGGCCGGAGAAACTCCGGCGTAGACATCAAGGCCATCAATGCGCGCCTGGAGCGGTGGGCCGAGGAAATCGCCTCCAAGTTCAAGATCAACAAGGTCAAAGGGAAGACTCTGGAGGAGGAGAAATTGGAGATCTACCATTCCGTCTTTCAGGCCCCCGACGGGGTCCAGCCCGTCACCGCCGAAACGCTCGAGTCGGACGAAGTGGAAGGGGCGCAACGTCGCGCCCGTGACGAATTCGAGGAAGTGGTGGAGGGCGTCCGCATTGCCATTGAGATGGGCGTTCACCCTCGCATGATCTCGCAAGGTAGCTCCGGTAGTTACTTTGCGCGCAATGCCGAGGGAAAGGTCGTGGGTGTGTTCAAGCCCAAGGACGAGGAACCCTATGCATCCCGCAATCCCAAGTGGACCAAATGGATTCACCGGAATCTCTTCCCTTGCTTCTTCGGGCGTGCCTGCTTGATCCCCAATTTGTCTTATGTCTCCGAAGCGGCCGCTTATGTCCTCGACTCGCGCCTACGCACCAACCTCGTCCCGTACACCGACATCGTGTGGCTGTCTTCGAAATCATTCTACTACGACTTCTGGGATCGGAGAAAGGCATGGATGGGCAAGAAACCGCTGCCACACAAGGCGGGTAGTTTCCAGGTTTTCTTAAAGGGTTACAAGGATGCAAATCTGTTCCTACGTGATCATCCCTGGCCTGATCAGGCGAACACTGGATTCCGCACAGAGGACGCACCTAAACGCAAGAAGCGTCCTTGGAATGAAGCCTGCCGACCTTCCGGTGTTCATTCGGACGACGAGGAGGACGACGAGGGGGTGAATGTTCCCGGGCAAGCGCCCTCACCGCGAGAGGAGAGTCGCGAGCGACGGTTCTACTGGACCGAGGGTCTCAAACAATCATTCAGGGAGGAGCTGGAGAAACTGGTCATTCTGGATTATATCATGCGAAACACGGACCGTGGGCTGGACAATTGGATGATCAAGATCGATTGGAATACGGAAGAAGTGTCCATTGTGGCCGATCCGCCGCAACCCAACGGGACTCAGCAGCAGCAGCAAGATGACGACGACCATCTCCCCCCTGCCCGACCGATTTCAGTTAACTCTGACAAGCCTTCTACCGCTTCATATCCGTACAAGAGGCACGAGACAATGCAAGCCGTCAGTCGGTCTGGAACTCCATTGAATGCACAGGAGCCGCAGGCGTCCGTTCAGATTGGAGCCATCGATAACAGTTTGTCATGGCCGTGGAAACACCCGGATGCCGTAAGCCTTCCCTCTATTTGTCTTAGTTGAACATGATGATGCTGATATCTTCCCAGTGGCGAAGCTTTCCTTTCGGTTGGCTGTTCCTCCCTGTTTCTTTAATAGGACAGCCCTTCTCCCAAAGAACGAGAGATCATTTCCTCCCACTCCTCACGTCAACAGCTTGGTGGAGTGGCACACAGATGGCCCTCCGACGGGTTTTCTCACAGGATGACGACTTCAAGGAGAGTATGTTCGCCAGGCAGATCGCGGTGATGAAGGGCCAAGCATGGAATGTTGTCGAGACTTTGAAGCACCCCGACCACGGTCCGTTGGAGCTCACCAGACGTACCCGAGTCTGTGTCTGGGACGATCTGGTGGACGTTCCGGTTGCCATTCCCCTTCGTGGACCGTCTACGGAGGCCCAACGGCGCAAAGTTCGGGCCTACGATCGCTACGACAGTTATGACCCCGACAACGAGGAAATGGACATTGGCGCGGCCATGTCTCTGGGCACTGGTCCGGAGAATGACCTTCTAGGATTGGGATCCTCTCCAAACGAACTCCCCAACCCCAACCGGTTCGAGCTTTCCCGAGGCCGTCACTCCCGTGACTTTGACACGCCCCGGGCTCAAAATGGTAGCCCTGCTACGCTAAACGACTATGGCTTCGGTCAACGAAACATCGACGACTTTGGCGACGACCGAGGTTTGGATCACAGCTGGGCCACCCTTCCTCCTCGGCCGGGTAAGAAGCATCAGAAGCATAGTTCCCTGTCTTCGAACGGGCGCAGTGCAGCCGCGCATCTGATCTGGAGTAGCGATGACTTGGAAGGCGATTTAGGATATGCAGCTGCCGAGGGAATGGAAGGAAACCAACGCAAAGTCATCGTGGAGCGAATTGAAGCTGTCAAGAGCAAAAACCCTGTGTTCACCTGGTGCTAGGCACCCATCTTGTTTCCTACGATTCCTATTCTTTCCCATCTTACCACTTTTTTTTTTTTTTTTTTTCTCCCTCTTCTTTTTCCCCTTCTATTTCTTGTTCAACTACCTACTTTACTTGTCATCATGACCGTCATCTTCCACTTTTAGCGTGTTATGGGCAGAACTGGCATGAGGAATCGGTTTGCGATGTCGCATGATTTGCGGCCTGTTTTTTGGATGGGAAAATTTTACCCTGATGTTGTATATAGACAGACAGACTTGTTGTTGGTCTCCCTACTAATTCTTCTATTGACGTTGAGATATACCAAAGAAAAGAGAGAAACCAGCCTGCAAATAGAGAGCCATACATTTAATCGCGCAGTTCCCAGTTAACTGAGGTCCTCGTGACCCTTTCAAGACCTGCTTTGATAAGCCGATCTTATCGGGGGCTTGGCATGCGATAATCGTCGGCGAGGCAGAAACCCTTCGAGCAACTCCCTCTCACTCTCACTCTCTTCCCTTCTCCTCTCTACTCCTCTCCTTCTCACACTCTCCTCCGTCTCTCTACAACCCAGTGCCTGCATTCGACAGGGTCGATCGCTTGCGCGTGGGTTCCGCGATGGAAGGGCTCTAACGACTCTCTTATCGCTCACTTCCCTTTCGCATTGATTTAGACCTCGGTCACTCCTCACCCTTGAGTGACCTTCGCAACACTCGTCGCTCAAGAACCTCCCCTCGATCAGTCACCTTCATAAAATATCTACACCCTCTCTGTCATACGCCTCCTACCTTAATTAAAATCTTTTAATCACGATCCATATCTGGCAAACCCTTCGTCCCGCATACATTGTCTCGGATACCCGCATCTGCATGAGAACGGAAAGACACAACCATGGCATCTCATGCTGCTATGCTCTTAGACCCAAGAGCTTACAGAAAACAAGTGCAGAAAAATGGTAACGACGCGGAATCCCCAGTTGGAACACCTGATTTGGACAACGACCCCAGTCCAGAGGCCCAGGATGAATCCTCTCCCTTACCCCCCTCATCTAGGCGCTACCCCTCGCCCCCGGAAGATCCTATGTTCTTGGATGACACAGACTCACTGATCGACACCGCAGACCGGTCGGAGTCCGGAAAATCATCGCAAAGTAATACCCGTTCCCCTGGTGCGCCCGCCGGCACCGCCTCCGCGGCGCAACGATTCCTCAGTCCGCAACGTCGTGGCCGGCCTTCCGTCAAGCCGAGTCCTAGGTCGAGTTCCCAGCTCCAGTCGCTCGAGTCGCATACGGACAGTACAACTTCCTCGCCCCAGCCCTCCGAGAAAACAGAACCCGAAGTGGACTTCACGTTCACGAGTGCGCAGAGCGACGATGAGCATGATGCGAAGCGCGGCTGCGACCAGCTCGACACCGGAGTGGATCTTCGCCATGGTAACTTAATTGAGGATATGTACGGGGTGGAGAGGCGAACCAATCCGCCTTACAAGAAAGTAAAAATGAAGGACGAGCAAAATGGTCCGCTCATGAAAGGGAACTTGGCCGCCGCTGGGAACAGCGGGTTGGGCAAATGGATGAAGGAGGAACAGTCAACACCAGAATCGTCACTTCCGGTGACCCCAAATGTTGTCGATCTGACCCTTGGTAGGCCACGAAATATCACCACAAGATAAGAGAAAAGCAATTTGCTAATGTTATCTAGATGCCCCAGCTGCAGCCACCAACGACGACGATCTGCAAGTCACCGGCTCAAACAACCTTAGCATTCAAAGGGTCTGCTATGGAAAAATTGAAAATGCAATGATTCAAGCCATTATGGTTCCGAAACCCGCTGGTGGATCGATCTTTAGTGATACAGACTGGCCGTCAATGAAATTAGGGGTACACCGCAACGCAAGCCAGGAAAACATCCGTATCGACGTCTCAGACCCCCATGGTAACATCTTTGGAGCTGTGGATACGAGAACCGCCTCTGCGATAGCTCCGCTTCTTGATTCACCGGGGTTACAGGTAGACATCACCGCACGGTTGGACTATCGACCGCGAAAACCGAACGAATGGCCCGGGCAATGTTGTTCAGAGTTTTACCGGGCTTCCATTAACTTATACGGTCTTAGGAAGGATGCGGAACTCGTCGGAAATCATCTGGGACAGCGTAATGTTTGGCTTGGGACCCCGTTCACCGTGGAACAAGGGGTGCCGGTGTTCAACCCACACGCCGAGAAAAGGCGCGCCCAGGCCAACTCTGTGCCGGCAGTCGCTGCTCGAGGCCGACCGGGCGCCAGTTACGAAGTGCGGTCGGCGGAGGAAGTGAACGATGCAGTGATGAAGATGTTCGATCAGCTTCAGAGTGCTGAGAACATTCCTGAGCTGGACACTCCGACTCTTCTGAAAACGCCTCTGCTCCGGCATCAAAAGCAGGCCCTCTGGTTCATGACCGAGAAAGAGAAGCCGCGCAAGTTTGGACCCCAGGAGAAGGACAACAACTCGCTTTGGAGAATCGAGTACTCCACCAGCGGCAAGCAGAAATACCGCGAGATCATCAGCGGCATGACGATGGATGAAGAGCCCCCGCAAACCCTGGGCGGGCTCTTAGCAGATGTGATGGGTCTTGGTAAAACACTGAGCATTCTCTCTCTTGTTGTGTCCTCCCTGGAAGAAGCACGAAATTGGGCGCCGTTGCCTCCACCCACGGACATGGTCAAAGATATTCCAGGCATTCGCAACAGTAAAACCACGCTGCTCGTGGTTCCATTGACTTTGATGAACAATTGGCTCCTGCAGATCAAGGATCATCTGAAGACCAAAGCCGTTTCCTACTACGTGTTCCACGGCTCGGGGCGCACTAATAATGTCGAGGAATTATCGAAGTATGACGTGGTAGTCACAACCTACAGTATCGTGCTCAGCGAACTGTCCGGCAGGGGCGCAAAGCGGGGCGTGAGCCCTCTGACAAAGATGAACATGTTCCGAATCGTTCTGGACGAAGCGCACACCATCCGAGAGCAGACAGCCGCGCAGACTCAAGCAATTTTCAAACTCAACTCGCAGCGCAAGTGGTCCGTCACCGGAACACCGATCCAAAATCGACTCGAAGACCTCCTCTCGGTCACCAAATTCCTTGGGCTCTTCCCGTACAACGACCGGACCAGCTTTGTAACGCATATTCTCAGCCGGTTCAAGACTGGGGATGCTACGGTTCTGGCTAGCTTGCGTGTGCTCGTGGACTCATTCACACTTCGCCGGGTCAAGGACAAAATCGATCTTCCTGCCAGAGAAGATCGAATCGTGTATCTGAGATTTTCTGACAAGGAAAGGCAACTGCATGATTTCTTCCGTAACGAGTCCAACGTCATGATGAAGGTGATTGCCGGCGAAGACCAGACCAAGATGAAGGGCCGCATGTACCATCATATCCTGAAAGCGATGATGATCCTGCGACAAATCAGCGCTCACGGCAAAGAGCTACTCGACGCCGCTGACCGAGAACGGATTAAGGGATTGAGCGTTCAAGATGCCATCAACCTTGAAGAGGGCGGTGATAATGATACCGCCGAAGTATCCGACAGAAAGGCGTACGAGATGTTCGTCCTGATGCAGGAATCATCCGGGGACGCATGTGCCACGTGCAATAGGCGCTTGGAGGAACCAAGTTCCGATTCTGGCCCCGTCGATCGGCGATCTCCCATTGCCGTCGTGCTTCCTTGTTATGACGTGCTTTGCCCAGAATGCTTTTCCGGCTGGAAACTCGCTTTCGACAGGCGAAGCAACTCACTGCTACCGGATATCAAATGTCAAGCGTGCGAAGGATGGATCCCCGCATCGTACTCCTACATCACGGTTGGGGGACTGCAAGATCATTTGGTCGAGCAAGTCAAGGCCAAGCAAAATCGACGACAGTCCAAGATTCTTGGAGACTACGAAGGGCCGCACACCAAGACCATGGCTCTTATTGAGCAGCTTCAAGCCACGGCCGAAGAGAGTCGGAATTTGGGAGATGGGCAACCGCCTTTGAAGAGCGTGGTGTTCTCCGCTTGGACGTCGCACCTGGATCTGGTCGAGATTGCCTTGAAAGACAATAACATCACGGGCTTTGTACGACTGGATGGCACCATGACTTCGGCTGCCCGTGAGAAAGCCCTCAGAGAATTTCACAGCAATAACCGAATTACCGTGTTTCTCGCCACGATCGGCGCTGGCGGTGTAGGACTCAACCTGACTGCGGCGTCCAAGGTGTATATTATGGAGCCGCAGTATAACCCGGCGGCGGTGGCGCAGGCGATGGATCGCGTGCACCGAATCGGGCAGACGCGCGAGGTGACCACGATTCAGTTCATCATGAAGGACAGCATTGAAGAGAAGATCTTCGAGCTGGCCAAGAAAAAACAGCAGTTGGCCGATCTGAGTATGAACCGCGGCAAACTCGACAAGAAGGAGGTTCAAGAGCAACGAATGAGAGATTACCGGGGATTATTCAAGTGATCTCCGTTTCTTTGGCTCTCTCTGCTGTTTCATTTCTATTCACATTCTCTTGTCTCATTTTACGCACACAACGTTTATTTTCTGGGTGATAAATTCACAGACACTGATTTGGGACAAAATTACGGTTGATATTCGATACCCTTCTACGGCTCGGGCGTTTTTACTTTCTATTCCATTCTATTTTCTATTTCCGGTATTTCGCGATTTGGGTTGAAGATTTGGAGACGATTGATATAGTACACCGCTGGAGCTTATTACTCGTACACTTGCAGACCTCTAGACAGGATACCATGGACGCAAGTCCGTTGAATACAGAAAGATCTCTTTTCTTCGTTCATCATCATCATCATCCACAGACCAGCCATGGATTATGTAGACTATCACTATCACCATCCAGATCAAAATCAAGATCAACCAGACCAACACCATAACCAGAACCAAAGAAGACCGCCTTCACAATCACAACGACCGATCCCCATAAACCCCCCTCTCCACAGCCCCCAGCACCCCCTCCAACCGTCTCCTCAACCGTCCCAACTCCCTCATCCTCTCCTCCCTTTCCTCCTCCATCCCCCTCAATTCCTTCTCCAGCTCCTTAATCCTCCTCTCCTGCTGCTCCTCACTCGAGTCGATCCCCGGCAGCACAGAGATCAGGTACTCGATCTGCTGCTCCTTGATGACCAGATCGCGCGCCAACTCCCGCTGTCGACTCGCAAATAACCGCGGCGCGTCTGCTGCCGGCGGAAGGTTCGGGTCCTCTGTGCCTGCCGCGTCGCCTTGCGGATGAGATGGTGGAGGGGAAGCTTGGGCGCCGGCCGGTGCGCCGGCCGGTGCGGGCGGTAGGGAAGAGTTCTTGGGGATTCGGGAGAGGGCGGGCGCTGCGTTGCTGATTCCGGGAGGTGTGATTGCGGGGGAGTTGTCGTGGTAGGTTGTTAGGTAGCCTAGGGTTGCGTAGAATTGGGTTGCTAGCTTTGGGGTTGGGTTAGTTATTTAGTTGACTGGGTAGGTATGATGTTGAGAGGGGAGGAAGGAGATGGGGATAATGGGTGAAGACGTACTTGGTCCAGACAGGTCTGGAGTTGGGTGAGGATATCTGCCATTATGGGTGGTGGTGAAGAGGGGCAGAGTGGAAGTGGAGGAGAAAGGAAGAAATAAGAAAGAAAGGATGACGCCGATGGAGAGAGAAAGACTAGATCGATCGATAAGATTAGCAGCTCCCGTTGTTTCTCCGACTTTTTTACTTCCCCGACAACCTGCAAAACGGATAAACACAATACACATTCACCAGCGCAATGCTATGACCTGTCATGAAATTATAAGATGAATCGCTTCACCACTCGTCCCACCTCTTTCTCCTCCATCTCCTCCTCGCCCTCCCTCCTCCTCCTCCTCCTCCTCCTCCCTCGCAACCTCACCACCGGGCGCCGCCGCCTCAGCACCTTCACATCGCGACTCTTCAAGCTCCCACCACAGCCACTCCAACCACCCAGTTCGTCGCACCACAACCTGCCCACCTTCCTCGCACACGCCGCCCGCAACAACATCCCCACAACCACAACCATCTACGTCGGCACCCACTACGAATACGTCGTACAACACGCCCTCCGCGCCTCCTCCTTCCACCTACACCGCACAGGCGGGCGCTCCGACTCGGGTATCGACCTCCTCGGCACATGGCACCTGCCCGGCCACGAGCACCCGCTGCGGGTCCTGGTGCAATGTAAAGCGATGAAGACGAAACTGGGTCCGAACCTGGTGCGCGAGCTCGAAGGCACGCTACGACGACATGCGCCGGCGGGGTGGCGCACGGGAAGCCAGGTCGGCGTGTTGGTTAGCACGAGGGAGGCGACGAAGGGGGTGCGTGATGCGTTGAGCAGGAGTGAGCATCCGGTGCTTTGGATGATGGTTGATTATACGGGTGGGTTGCGGCAGGTTCTTTGGAATGGGAGGGTCGAGAGGTTGGGTGTTGCTGGGGGATTGGGGGTCGAGATGAGGTATTCTTCTCCTTCTCCTTCGGCCTCGTCTTTCGATAGGTCTTTGGGTGACGGGGAAGGGGGGGGAGGGAATGGGGACGGTGAGTTAAAGAAGGAGGTGGTGTTGACGTGGGACGGGGAGGAGATGGAGCATATGGATTCGGTGGAGGAGAGGATGGCGCGGTTGGAGGAGCAGTGGATGGCCGTTTGGGGGTTGGATGGGAATGGCGATGCGAGGTATACGCGGTCGGATGTGCTCGAGGCCATTGAGCAGCTGTATCCGGCGGAGAAGCCGCTTCTCTACGGGAAGGGGAGCTGCTGTTTGCTGTCAGAGGAGGAGAAGGCGAAGGTGCGCCAGCTGCTGGACTCGAGGGCATGGCCGGCCTGATTTACAGGCGCATGTATCCTCTAACTACAGCGTATAGTTCCCTCCTCCCCGTCATGTATTATATGTATCATAGTGTACAAACTGTATAGCAATCCGTTTCAGATCAGGGTATATTATGTAGACAATTGAAGCTTGGGAAAGGAAGAAAAATCGTAGCTTCGTGAACCTCCAACGCCGGAAAAAAAGCTAGTAAAAAAGCAAGCGATCAACGGAACTACCCCTGCATGGTCGACCAGAAATAATTCGAGTAGAAGAAGCGCGAGAACTTCGGATCGATGTTGACAACGTGCACATCGCCCTTGCGACTGTTGCGAATGACCGCCTTGTTGAAAGTGCCCGCATTGTCGGCCTCGATATCCACTCCGAGCGACCGGTAGATTTTCAATCGCAGACTGCCCATCAGATTAGCATACTCCCTCAAATCAAAATCCTAAGACCAAACCGGAACCAAGACAGGGGATACTCACATCGTCGCATCGTCCATCTCTCTCTCCCGCCTCGTCCCCTCGTCGCCCTCCAATCCCTGGGCCTCCAGATCCGCCAACCGCTCCTTCAGCATCTCCAGCTCGCTCTCCAGCCTCTCGCTCTCAATCTCCAACTCTGTGGCGGCCTTCGCGATGCGGAACTTCTTCGTGTCCAGCTCGACCATCTCGGCGGCGTGTTTGCCGGCGTCGTGCACCGCGACGGCCTCCTCGTGCTGCGCGTTCAGTGAGTGGAGGTGACGCGACAGTTTCTTCATGGAGGTTTCGGCTTCGCGCATGCGCAGGTCGCGCGACTGCTGGAGGGTGGCGAGCGAGTCATTGATGCGCGTGACGGCTTGTTTGTCGGGGTGGATGTTGAAGTTGCCGATTGTGTGGTGGATCAGCTATTCGTTGTTAGTTGAGTTGCGCGGTTGGGAGGAGGGGAAGAAATACAGTGGCGGGGCTTTCGTCGAGGAGCATTTTGAACAATGGAGATTGAGATCGATTATTGAATTGTATTAAAGGTGGGGGTGGGGATAGATAATTCCTGTGGTGATGATGTCGACAGCGGAAGCAGCATCCAAGCGTGTTGACACTTCCGTTGGGGGAGCAACTGCCACAGCGCCACAGTTTTGCTGCACCGCCACTGCGTGACGAAAGAATCCAGGCGACCATCATCGCCGTCATTCTTCTCCATCATCGAGTCCATTGAGCGATCTTCTTATCTCCGGAGCTGTTCTTTTTGACGCTTTGTTTTACCGCCATACAGATACCACCTACCACCATGGGCTCGAATCTACCCTGTATGTAATCCCCCCTCGATGTGTTTATGTTTACCTATGCTAACTAACCGTCTTCTAGATGCCGCCGACGCTGAGAGGTGTGTGACTTCACCGTTATTCCCCGAGCAACCCACTGATTTGACTATGCTCTAGTCCCCTAAAGCCAGCCGAGCTGCAGGTACTCCAATCGCAGTACGAGAAAGAAGGCGACTACGTCGGCATTCAGACGAAATTCAACTATGCCTGGGTATGGTCATGACCCGATCTTCCCGAACCGTATCTCGTCGGCAACATCTAACACTCGTTTCCGTCACAGGGTTTGATCAAATCCAATGCCCGTCCCGAACAGCAAGAAGGCGTCCGTCTACTATCAGAGATCTTCCGCGCGGCCCCTGAGCGACGACGAGAATGTCTATACTACCTGGCCCTTGGGAACTACAAACTGGGCAACTACGGCGAGGCGCGACGATACAATGACCTGTTGCTGGAGAAGGAGCCGGCTAACCTCCAGGCGGCGAGCCTGGGTACCTTGATCGACGAGAAGGTGTCCAAGGAGGGACTGCTGGGCATTGCGATCGTGGGTGGGTTGGCGCTGGCGGCGGGTGTCGTTGGGGGTGTGGTGCTGCGGGGAGCGAAGAGACGATAGATCAGGATCTTCACGGGTGATGCAGGCAAGAGGAGGCACATAATTTGCTGAAGATGTACATAGGTAGGATGGGATCCGGGCCTGGGTTTACTACGGTTGATCGGCATTGCTCTTGCTATTGATTGTTATTGTTATGGTTTTTGATACTGGGATGAAATGATTGTTTTGCATGTGATGGCGTTCTGTTGTCCATGACTTTTGAGATTTAGCAGATGTGAATATTCAGTCCAGGATGTACGATGTGATCGAGTTGAAGGAAAGAAGCGATTCAGACTGAGACCTGAAAGTGGGTGACTGATCTCTCAGGCACGCCACCCGCTAACGTCATCCTCCGCCTTCATCGTCCCTCTTCATTTCGTTCCATTGTTTTCCCAGTCTTCTCGCTCTTCTCCCCTACTTTCCTCTTTTTGGCCCCTGAAACAATGAATGCCCGTTAGTTTGATGGAACCTCCTGTCAATCTTCCAGTACATGCGGGCTCGAAACCATGAATGACGCTGAGTTTCCTCAGGGAATAGAAACCTCGCCTATCTCCAACCCATTGGTTTAAGTCCGTTCTTAGATAAATACTCTCTCGATTTCGTTTGATACCCGACCTTCTCGATACACTGGATCCTGTTCAGTTCCCTCATCTCTTACCTTACTTGGTTTATCATCACCATTCACTTGTCTTTCTTCGTTCACCATGGATGCGGGGGATCGGATGTTCTGCCATTCCTGCGGCGGGGTCTGGCTACGAAATGAGCGCGGACTGACGTGTCCCACCTGCCACTCTGAATTCACCGAAATTGTATGTTGCTCGTATCCCTAAGATATACCGGGGTCGCTGACTCTATAGATTGAAATCCCCCCTGACACCGAAGCCCCCGACCCTCCTGAAGAAGCTCCCGAAGACCGATTCACGCCGCCCGTGAACTCTTTCGCAAACCACAATCCCTGGGCTTCCACCGGCGTTGACGACTTCCAGGATCGATTCTCCGGCGGCAACAGAGGCACCGGAAATGATTCAGGAAATGGATTCTCTCATCGCACCTATCGCTCGCCCGACGGTCGGTTCACCTTCTCTAGCACGACGTACTCTTCCGGGCTGCCTCGACGGTCAACCGACCCGCAGGGCAACATGCAGAATGACCCGTTGATGCCGATGGTGCGGGGCTTGGACACGATCTTTCATGGACTGGCGAATACGTATCAGCAGACGGATCCTCATCGGCCCGCGGGTCAGCAGCCCTGGGGAGGACGGCAGAGACCGTGGCATCTGCACGATGAGGATGCCAACGAACATGATTTTGGAGGATGGGGGCAGGGGCCCAGACCGGCGGGACTGGGGGGGCAGGGGAGAGCGCCCGGCATGACGCACGACGGGTCCTTTGACCACGGTCTACGGTTTGGAGGCGGCTCGAACTTCCATGATGATGAGCTGCATCCCCGCGACGCGGACGGTCCACAGCCGATGCCTACTCCTCTACGTAGTTTGGGCGAGTGTGTTTTCCCCTTCCCTTATGAGTTGCACGTTGCTAACTGTGGCAGTATCTTGGAACTCTTTCGCACCGATTTCGGTGCAAACAACCAGGCTGGCAACGGCGGGTTCCGAGTCATGACCGGTCCCAACCCCCTGGCGATGCTGTCGGCGCTGTTGAACGTCGAACGGCACGGGGATGCGGTTTATTCGCAGGAGGAGCTGGACCGGGTGATCTCGGAGCTGGTGGACCGAAACGGCAATCACACCGCCGCCCCGCCGGCCTCGCAGAATGCTATCCGGTCTTTGCCGAAGAAGAAGGTCGACCGGGAGATGCTGGGGAACGACGGTAAGGCGGAATGTTCGATCTGCATGGACCCGGTGGAGATGGGCACGGAGGTGACGGTGCTGCCGTGCAAGCACTGGTTTCACTACGGCTGTATCGAGATGTGGTTGAACCAGCATAATACATGTCCTCATTGTCGACGGGGTATTGATGCTCCTCCTCCTGCACAGTAAGTCGGCGGTGATCATGGGCCATCATGACAAGTTGAAAGCTAAGCAGAACAGAACCGAAAGAAACGAAGGAACCAGCGACAACCCCGTGTTGATCGACAGCAGCCCCGAGACGTCTCGTCGCGGCAGTGCCGTACCCGAACACAGTGGACAGCCGACGGGATGGAGCTGGAACAGCGCCGAGGGCGAGACTGAGCGACAAAGTAGTCGAGATCAAGGGACGGGCGGAGGAGGATTGGCCGGATGGGTGCGAAGCCGATTCGGAGGAGGGAATTAGTGGGATGTGAGGAAATTGGTTTTGAGTATGTAGTCATGATGAACGCGATGACTTATATACAGTATGTTAATCGGACAGAGATGCTATATTCCTGAACTCTTCCACTTGACAGATACTACAGAGTACACAGCAGATCAGATAAGGAATGACTCCACCTTCTCCAACTCCACTTTGCGCCCTACAGTTGACTTCCCCTCCTCCCCTCCTTCATTTCCCTCTATTCCTCTTTTCTTTTCATCCTGATTATTGTTGAACACTTCTATATTCTATTTCTCTATAAAATATCTCCTCAAAACTTATTACATCGTTGAAAATGAAAACCCTCTACAAAAACGGCCTCATCGTCAGCGACTCCGCAGCGGAGGATAACTTCTCTACCTGCATGCTCGTCCAGGACGATCGAATCGCGTACACCGGAAACGATGTCCCCGAGGTCGATGGTGATGTCGAGGTGGTCGATTTACAGGGGAGGAGAGTCTTGCCGGGGTTTATTGATGGGTAGGTGCTTTTCCATTTATTGAGATTTAGTGGGATCCCATGTGATGTTTGTATGTATGCATGCATATACATGCATGTCTGCTATTGTACACCCGGAATGAAATACATCTCTTGGCTTCGATGTTGATGCACACAATTCATATTCGCTCAATGTTCTATTCTACAAGATGGAAAGAAACTGACCCAACCCCAAAAGACACATGCACCTCCTCCTCTTCGGCTCCTCGCTCTCCAAACTCGACCTCTCCCCCTGCACTTCCCTCTCCACCATCCGCTCCACCATCCACACCTACGCCCAAGAGAACCCCCACCTCCCTCGTCTCTTCTGTCGCGGCTGGATGCACTCCATGACCGACGGGGTCGCGTTGGCCTCCATGCTCGACGACCTCGACCCCCGCCCCATTTTCATCGACTCGAAGGACCTGCACTCCGCGTGGTGCAATACCCCTGCGCTCGTGGAGCTCGGCGTCCAGGATCTTCCTGACCCTGCGGGTGGGGTTATTCATCGTGATGAAGCGGGAAATCCATCGGGGTTGTTGAGCGAGGCGGCTGCGGTTAATATTGTCTGGCCGCATGTGGCGAAGGTCGCGTCTAGGGATGAGAAGATTGCGTTTGTGAGGAATGCGGTGACGGCGTATAACGGGGCCGGGTATACGGGGGTCGTGGAGATGGCGACGGATGAGAACCTGTGGGAGACCGTGTTGGCGTTTCAGGCGGAAGAAGAAGCGAAGGGGAAAGGGGGGATGACGCTGCGCATCGCTTCGCATTGGATCATCCTCCCTAATGCAGACGAGTCGAAGGTCCTAGCGCAAGTGGACCGCGCGATTGAGTTGCAGGAACAGTATAACCTCACCACGAGCCCCTGGTTACGCATCGCCGGCATCAAAGTGATCTGCGACGGGGTGGTGGATGCCTGCACGGCGGCCCTGACGGAGCCATATGCCAGCACTAGCACGAACTGCGATCCGCTCTGGGACGCCGCGATGCTGGAGAAGGTGGTGCGGCGAGCGGACGCAGCGGGCCTGCAGTGCGCGCTACACGCCATCGGCGACGCGACGGTGAAGATGGCCGTGGATGTGCTTGAACGGGTCGGTACGAGAGGTCGCCGGCATCGCATCGAGCATCTAGAAGTGACGGCGGCCGAGGACGCGAAGCGGCTGGGCGAGTTGGGGATCACGGCGTCGGTGCAGCCGGTGCATGCGGACCCGGCGATCGTGCGGGCATGGCCGAAGCTGTTGGGCAAGGAGCGCTGCGAGAGGGCGTTTGCGTACCGTGAGTTTCTCGACGGGGGGGCGCGGTTGGCCATCGGGACGGATTCGCCGACGGCGCCGCATCTGCCGCTGAGGAATCTGTATACCGCCACGACGAGACGGTCTGCGCGCGAGCCGGACAGCGTGGAGGTGTTTAATCAGCATCTGGCCCTGTCGCTGATGGAGGCCGTTGCAGCGGCTACGGCGGGGTCGGCGTATTCATGCTTTGCGGATGGGTTTGCGGGCAGCTTGAGGGAGGGCATGAAGGCGGACTTTGTGGTCGTGGATATGCAGTGGGACGCGGATCGATTGCTGGATGCGACGGTGGAGGAGACGTATTTCGAGGGGAAGAGAGTGTATAAGAGGTGATCCTGTCTTAAAGGGTCGTATGTCTAGTCTAAACCATGATTTGTACAGAGGGCTGGCTGCCCAATATAGACTGATTTTGCCCTAATCTTATATCAAATCCTCCCATCCAGACTCTAGTATGAATTATGTCTTCTCTAGAAGTGTAAAACCGTGCGGTAAATCCACCTATAGATCTAGAACTCGTTCCTCACCCTAGCGACCAAACCATTCAGAATACCAGCCAACCACTCGAAATCACTCCTCTCCAAATAGACCTGTGCACTCAGTCTCGTCCAGAAGTATCCCCGATACTCAAACACCGGCACAAACGTGCCCGCCCGGAACAGTTCCACACGAAACCAGGCCAACACCGCTGCCACCAGCGGCCTAGGCACAACAGTCACCATCTTCCCATCTTGCTCTTCAACCGTCACCTTCTCCTCATCTGCAGCCCCTTGCTCGGTCACCCGAATCGGCAACCTCACCGTCGTCATCGCACACTTCCGAAACAGACTCCCCTCACCCTTCGCCCCCAGCCCAGGTTCCTGCAACACCTCCGTCCCCAGCGCCTCCGCAACCAGATCCGCGGCCTCGTTTGCCAAGGACTCACAGTACTCGTAGATCCGCGCCTCCCCGCCACAGACGTTCTGGCGGAAGTCCAGCGCTGCGGGCACGCACAGGTACGCGGAGTCATCGGTCGTAGCGGTGTATTCGAAGAGATATTCGAAGGCGGACTTTTGGCCTGGGGGAGTAGTTGATGGGTCTGTGGTGGAGGAGGGATCCTGTCGCGGAATGAATCCCCATGAGGGAGGCAGCATCGTGCGAATGAGATGTTGGTTTCGTTGCGGGACGTAGAGAACGGCGCAGCTGCGGGGGGTGTAGAGCCATCTGGTCAAACACGGTCAGTATACATGCACTCCTTTTGAATCATCCCATCTCCAACATAAGATAAGAAACCAAGATAAGGTAGGACAAGACAAGGTGAGATAAGTAAATCCAAAGGGAGATAGAAAGGGAGGAATATACTTATGACAGTTACTCGTCAAAAAGTCCGGCTTCAACTTCCCCAAATCTAACTCCACCTGCCCAACCGCATGCGCCGCATCCAAAAGACTCAGAATCCCCAATTCCCTACAAACCTCGACGAGCCGTTCAAACGGGAACCGAAACCCCGGCATACTCACAATGGTATCGAACAGCGCGACTTTCACCTCCTTACCCTCCTGTCTCACGGCGTCCACCACCTCCCTGAACCGATCCACGATCCCTTCCCCATCGATCGGAAACGCATATTCTACTTTCTTGGTTCGCAGACCGCGCGTCTCAGAGAGATGTTGTAGGCCACGCTCGACACCCCCGTAGACCGTATCGAAGTAGACGAGGACTTCGGAGGGTTGGAAGTCCAGGTTCGTGAGGATGGTGCTCACTCCAGTCGTGGCGTTCTTGACGAAGACGCATTCTGAGACCTCTGCGTTGAGGAGATGTGCGATTGCGGCTCGCGCGGTGTCGAGGTGTTTGGATTGCGTGTGACGGAGGAAAAGGTCGGGTCTGGATTCCGCGGCGGATTGGAATTCGCGTTGAACGGTTTGGATGGGGATGGGGAATGTGCCGTAGGATCCTGGGGAAGTTTTTAGTGGATTGGTTTGCGGGTGGGTGGAATATGGGGTTGAATGAGGATTGGATGGAATGCGGGGATAGGGTGGGATAGATTATGGGGGTGAGGGGATATGGGATGGGATATACCGTGGTTGAGGTTACGGAAGGATGGGTCGATGAGGAATTGCGATTTCATGGGATCGCCAAAGGGGATGAGGGAGGACATGTTGATGGATTGTGAGAAGGAAAGATGATGAAGAAAGAAAAAAAGAAGAGGATGTGGTAGATAAATGTACCCCGCAGGCAGAAGTATGACTCAACATGAACTATACGACTCATCTTCATGATTCAATTACCATTCAGCACATCTACAACGCAATGCAATCATGTAATCAAGCACATCAAATATCTCCAAAATACCCTCCCAACATTTCATCCTCATGCCCAATCCAATATTCATATTTACCGCTTGCCCTTCTTCCGGGGCGCAACTACCTTGAACGCCGCGCTGCTGTTGTCCTCCTCGCGCTGCACGTTCGCCGACGATGACGATCCCTTCTTGGCCACCTCGCTCCAGCCTCCGGTGCTCTGTTCCGCCAATGCGCTGGTCACCGTCGGGTCCACAATGCCCTTGTCCGCCATCTTGCGGCGTCGGATAAAGTCCTCCGCGAAGCGTCGTCCATCCAGCGTCTGCGAATTGGCATACACCGAGTCGGAGATGATTTCGGAATCGGCCGGCAGGAGCAGCAGTTGCTGAACGAAGTCATCGACTAGTTTTTGTTAGCTTAGACGTTTTGAAACCCTTAAAGGGGAAGAACCTACCATTGATGCTGCTGTTCAGCCCCTTGCCCAAGGTCAGCTTGGCCCACTTGGTGAACTCCTCCACGGCGCGGTTAGGGTTGGCCGGGGGTGTGCTGCCGACGGTGACGGTCCGGGGAGCGCTGATCATCGTCGCGGGCTTGGGGCGAGCGGGCGACGCCGGCAGAGGAGTCGCTCCACTGGTCGACCGCGGGCCGGACGGGGCGGCGGGCGGCGCCTTGGCCTTACCGCTTGCGCCAACTGTGGTCCACGCGCTGCCACCAACACCAGCAGTCGTGGCAGCTGCAGAGACGGGCGAGGGAACAGCGGCAGGGGCCTTGCTGGCCAGGTCCGCATAACGCTTGCCGGTGGAGGAAGGCGCCGCGGGGGGGCTAGTAGTGGGGGAAGCAGCACTGGCAGTCATAGCCGCGGCACTCTGAGCGGCGGCAGCGGCAGCAGCCATACGCTGCTTGCGAGCCTCCTCTTCCTTTTGAATCTGTGCCAGAGTCTTCTTGGCGGTACCGCTGGACGGAGTCTGGCCCTTGTTGTTCCACACGGATCCGGCAGACGAAGGAGTGGCGGGGGATCCGGCACTGGCCCAGTTGGCGGTGGAAGGTAGTCCCGGCGCGGCCTGCGTCTGAACCTGACTGAGTCGCTCCTGCTCGGCCAGCAGCTGGGCCCGACGAGCGGCAGCGACCAGTTCCTCCTTCTGCGCGGCGTTGCGAGCCTCCGCCTCTTGAATCTCCTTCAGCGACGGTCCCTTGGGCAGTTCGTTGGCCTCCTTGGCCCAGGGCGCGATCGAAGTGGTAGGCGCCTCCACGGGGGTTTGAGTCTGGGATCGAGAGTTGGCGGCCAGGGACTCGGCAACATTCTGGCGGTTGCGCTGCGCAGCGGGAGCTGGCAGCGGCGAAGCCGAAGGTGGGGGAGGGAAGGGTTGAGGCATGGCGGAGTCAGCCTTAACAAGACCAGCTCCACCCCATGCTGCCTCAACCTGAGCCTGTTCCTCTTGCTGTTGGTGCTGCTGCTCGAGTTGTTGTTGCTGCTGCTGTTCCTGCTCCTGCTGTTCTCTCTGGGCCGACGCCGCCTTCTGTACCTGCTGGGACAGAGTGAGGACGGGTTCGGTGCCCTCCTGACTAGCTTCGAGAGCGGCCACGCCGGCGGCAAGGTCCTGCGAGGTCAAGGTCTCGCCTTCATCTTCCAGAGATTCCATGGCGGGGTGAGTGGGGAGACCCAATTCATTTTCCTGGCCTCTCAACGCCTGAAACTGACGCAGTCGGTCTTCACGGGCTTGCTGGTCGAACAGGCTGTCGCCTTGAGTGCTGTCGAATTGCTCTTGTTCCTGCTGCAATCGGGCTCGGTCCTGGAGCATGGAGGCTACTTGCTGGGAGTGAAACAGACTGTCGGGTTGACGCGCAGTCAACGAGCCGGGGCTGCCAAAAGCGAAAGGGTCGTTGCGGTTTACATTCAACCGGTCAAGCAGAGCAGGAAGCTGGTCTTGGCTGCTGCCCAGGTCGGTTCCGAGCATCTGAGGACCGACGTTGGGCAGAGCACCCGAGCGAAGCGGGGCGGCAGCATCGAAGAACCCGCCAACGGGCGGTTGCTGCTGCTGCTGCTGCATGGGGCCTTGGATGGGAGACGGCTGGAAGCCGACAGGAGAGGCGATGCTTCCAAAACTGGGCTGACTGTGCAAACTATGGGCGCTCGAGTGATGCTGGAGCTGATGGGGATGGATTCCATGAGGCACGCCCTGAAACTGCATTTGCTTCATCAAAGCCTGCTGCTGGGCGAGGTGTTCCTTCTGTCTGGCCATCAGGTACTGCTCCTCCTGCTTCCGGCGCTCCAAAGCGTTCTGCTGCTCAGCAGTCAATGTGGTGCCGAAGCTGGGGAAGCTGCCGGGGAACGGAGGCTGCGCGGTGCCGGCATTGCTCGTGGTCCAAGTGCCGGTAGAATTGGGTTCCGGTCCATGAGGAATGCCAATCTGAGGCACCAAGAAAGGCTCGCGAGAGTTGCCGATGCGTCGCACCAGCTGCGCCAAAGGCTCAAACTCAGGGTCCTCGAGTTTCTTGATCTGCAAGTCAGGGCTGAAGAATCCGGCCTTGAACCAGTCATGCATCTCGAGACCCGTCCAGGGGCCCTGAATGTTGCCTTGCGGGTCCCTGTAGATCCAGCGCATGCGGTCAGGCATGACCATAGTCCGCTGCTGAGCGGGAGGAACCCCGAGGCCGCCGGGCGGTCCGGGGGTCTGACTCGGCGGAGCCCCGTCGGCGGTCATCGAGGGCGGGATCGAGCCCACGGCAGAGACCGGGGTTTGCGAAGTGGATGCAGTGGACGCGTTCACTTGCCCAGCCTTGTCGGCTTGCTGAGCTTCGGCTTGGCGTATGCTCTCCTCCAGGCTGCCAAGATCGGGCCTTGCCGGATGTTCCGCTTGCATCTGCTCCTGCATGGCAGCCGGGAAGAGAGATCCAAGCTTGCTGGAGCGGCCAAGGCTGCCCGTGGCGCTGATCCCGCCCGGGTGAGGGCTGAAAAGCCCGCCGCCTCCGAGATTGGACAGGCTCGGGGACTGCAGATCCGCCATGGACCCGAAGATGGGATCACCAAATCCGCCGGCAAAGGCAGATCTCTCCCGGGTCGGAGTTCCAACGGCACCGGAAGTAGGCCATCCACCGGGACCGCCGAGAGAAGACAAGCCTCCAAGTCCTCCCAGCCCGGAGAAGTTGCGGTTTCCTGCCGCGCTGGAGGTTTGGCTGCGATCAATCGAGGGCAAGTCCATTCCCGATCCAACCCGTCGAATCGAGCCAAACGCGCTAGTCGGGTCACGCAGGCCGGTGAGTCCGGGGTGGTGAGTGCTCTGGATGTCAGAGCCGTCAGTCTCCACGTCATCCACATCACCGCCGACGCCCACGCCGCCGCCTCTCTCGCCATGAGGACTCTGGTAGGGGTTGGTGTTGGTCGGGCTCGTCGGTTCGTGGCCCTGGAGCAGGCTGGGCGTCGGGTTGCGAGAATTCTCGTGGCTCTGCATCAGCTCCCGAAAGCCGGGGATGCTAGAGGTCATTCCAAAGGCCGAGAAACCCAGTTGATCGGGGGCACCCTGAGACGGCATGCTGACGTCCTGAGACCCGCCGAGTGCCGCACTTCCACTGCGCATCTCTTCGGAGAACGGGTTCGTTTCACTCCGGCCGGCGCGCGTCTTGACCGACTCCCCCCAGGGCGACTGCGAGCGCTTATCGCCCTCGCCCTCCGCCAGACGCTCCAGGCTGCTGAGGGATGTCTTCTCCTTGATCGAAGCGGACATATCCTCCGTGCTATCCTTGGAGAACAAGCCCTTCAGACGACTCTCGCCGCGCAGACTCCCAAATCCGGCCTTCTTTTCCGCAGTGGGCGTCTGGGCGGTGTTTGTCCCCAAGGAAAACGCGCCAAAAGCCCCCATCGGCGAGAAGTTCGCGCTGTGCGAAGCCGACGCCCCCCACGGGGAGTTTCCTCCGCCAGGAGCGACATTCAGGGGGTTTGTCGAGCTCCGCTTCAGAGAACCGAACGGAGAAGCGACTTCTGAGCCCCCTTCGCGGTTGGCGGACTCCTTCTCCTTCTCCTCCCAGCGGGAAGTGGATGAATTGTCGCGGAAATCGGTCTTGCGACGTAACAGGGACGGAGGCGGGGTGGCCGTGTTCGGTTCGTCACGGAAGAATCGAGTTCCGCCGGCGGTGGGAGACATTGGATTGCCGGTGGAATCGCCCGTCTCTCGACGTCTGGGTCCGGGGCGAGCAGAGCTAGGGGATGCGGTGTTGTAGTTGTTTATGTGGCCCTGCGAATAAGAAATCGACGATTTGCGTCCTCCTGTCCCGGTACCGGCGTTTTCTTTGGAAGCGTTCGTGGGAGGCGGCTTGAGCGGGGAGTTGACCGAGAGAGTAAACAACTACGCCATTCAGCAACAGCTCTTTCTTGTATACTCGAAGGAAGCATAGGCTGGGGTGGGAAAAGCCACCGGAGAGAGCAATCACGAAAAAAAAAAAAAAAAAAAAAAAAGGAAAGAAAAGGGAAAAGAGAGAAGAGAAAGGGACGCTAGTGAAGCAGGGGAGAGAGCACCAAACAAGGGGGAGGGAAAAACCAACCTCTTTCTCGTCATCGGTCATATCCACCAATCCTAACGGTTCCATCTGTCCACCGTGATCCCAACAGACCTCAGGTCCGGAGGGATTATCCTTCGAATCCTCCCTCCTTCCCCAAGCGCCGTTGACGGGAGAGGTGTCGGCACGAGGATTCCAGTCGGCGGCGAAGTGATCTGCAACATTCTTATTCAAAGCCCCCGATTCCCGCTGAGCTTTGTACAGGTTTAGAAGCTGTTCTTTGGAGTAACGAGTGTCACTGCCCGCCCCATTGCGAAGCGCGCTGGCTGGGTAATTCGACGGCATCTGTTGAGAGTAGGCGCCGGCGGTGGGGGTTGTAGCAGATGCGGGTTGGCTGGTATCTCGGCTATGAGAAGGATTGATGGCAACTGAAGGGCGGCGAAAAGTCTGTGTGGCTCCGTTCATACGAGATCGAGACCTGGAGTATCGAAAAGAGGGTGCATGGTTAGAGAGTTTTTGCTGGGTTGGAAAAACACACACGCAGACGAGCAAAGGGAAGAAAAAAACGAAGAAAAAACTCGCGACGGCAAGTACAGAGAGGTGGACACGATCAAATCAAATCACATCAATCGTTTGGGACAAGAAAAAGCATACCAATCTCCACCGGCAGTTCCATCACCTCTTCGAGAGGAGTCGTGGGCGTTGCCAGCAGCGGCGGAAGCAAAACTAGAAGGGAGTGGCGTAGGCATTATGGAAGTTCGATCGCTGGCTGAAGGAGAGAAATCCGATTCAGCGAAGTAAAAGGAATGATATTGAGGCGAGCTCGTTACAAGATGGGTTTTTCGATGTTCCCTTGAACCGTGGTGGAGAAGGGGGGGAAAGGTGGGAAGTAAAGTTGCGAGAAAAGGTTTGGACGCAAGTGGTGATGAAAGGGCTAGGAGGGAGAGAATCGAATCAGTCTGGAAAGCCACGTCGAAGCCGGTCGATACAGGTCGCGCGAGCGAGAGTAGCGGGCGTCTTGGAGGGAGAGGGGGGAAGGGAACAGGGACAGGGACAAACGTACCAGCTCGGGAGAGTGAACGAGATTGAAGACTCTGGGCAGCAGCAGGGGAGGATTGAGGTCAAGTTCGAGGCAAACGCTAGACGATCCAAGTCCAGAAGATCGAGAGATTCTTTTCCTCCCGGCGAAAATTGAAGAACCCAAGGCAAACGACACGCCGGTGCGTGGCATTACACCTCATCCCCAGCCGGCTGCGGGTCTCCATTGGCCGCTTGCGTTGGCCAGCCACCGGAAAACCCACAAACCCACACAATTTTAGAGGTCTTTGATAGAGGCGACAGGCAGACATGACCAGCAGAAACAGAAGACAGAGCACCAGCAAACACGCTGCCTAGTACCGGAGAAAGTTCACCCGCGCCCATTTCATTCTTCCCCAAGAATGAACCGTAGGTAGGTTCCAGTGTTCACACTGGCCGAGAAGGAGTGCGTGGCCACAGCTCCCCCGGACAGGTTTTCCCCTGCAGCCACGGCCAGCATGACGGGCCGCAAACGGGTGGGTTTGCTTCATTTGCATCCTCTTTTCTGCTTCTTCCTTCTTCACGGTCACTCCTCTATACCAGTGACTGTCAGAGTGCCTTTCTTCACAATCCATCCTGATTGTCTCTGGCAATCGCATCCTCAACATGGAAGCCTGCTTCTCCACAAAGCCCAGAAGGATATCCATTCCTCCGATTGAGCCCTGTTTGCTCGCTTCCATCCAATGCCTACCTAGCTACTAAACTACTCACAATGACAGACAAGATGAATCTCTTCTATATCAATCGTAGTCGTCGCTCCTTTCCCTCTCTCCATCTTTCCCATCTTCATCTTCCCCTTGACTCTCTTCTCCCACACCTTGTCTACCAGCACTATTCCCCAGTTCCTTGAGTCAAATCGGTGACATCATACCCGCATCTCTATCACATCACATCAGTCATACCAACCTCCACCATGCCCTTCTGCTGGGGCGCCAAACCCGACAAGGACGAGTTCCCCTACGTCTTGCACTACCAGGACCAACCACTGCGCAGGAGCCAGAGACACGGCGACCATCCCGCCGTAGGCGCGCAAGACTCTCCTGCTCCGGTTGGGTTGGAACATCGCGCCCCCTCAGAACCACACGGTGTGCCACGTCCTGATCGCAGGCGCCGCGATCATGCCACCACCGATCAACCTCCCGTTTCGCAGGCTATCTGGAGGGGCTCGAGCTCAGGTTCGAGCTCAGGCTCAGGCTCAGACTCGCCCGTCCGAGAGAGCTCGTATTATACCCAGTACCAGCGATCGAACTACTCTTCCTTTGCGGAATCCAGCTCGTTGACCCGTGGCGCCAGCCCCGACATCTACGATGATATCCTGGTGTCATCCTCTAGTATTTCGCAGGAGCATGTCTTCGTCCGTCAGCGGCAGTACTCACGACCTCAACACCTTCCGACAGGATACCGCGGCGAGGAGGACCATGAAGAAGCGCGCCGTTCTTCTGCTGGATACCTATACCACCCCCGCCCTGTGCATGTGGATTACTCCGTCCGTTCCTTGCAGTCGGTGCCTTTCGGAGCGGTGGTGTTGGCGGCAGCTCCTCGCCCAGAGCGTCGTGCGGATCAACGGGTCCGGTTCCCGGCTGATTCTGGGTCTGGACGTGGACGTGAACGTGAACATGTACGAAGCGATTCCCGACCCCCTCGTCAAGCGGACGCTCCCCAGTCTGGACAGTATGATCCGGACCACGCAGACGGCGATGCGCGACCTGCGCGACCTCGGCAGATGCGGTTTGAGGGATCGGAATCCAGACCGCGCGCAGGAAGCCTTCCACGACCTCGTCCTCGTCCTCGTCGTCCCCGTCCCCATCCCCATCCTCGTCCTCGTCCTCGTCTCGTCGATGGCCACCAGCAGGACGATTCTGTCCGTCGGAACGGTCGTCAGCAAATTCCTTTGGATCAGATGTTTCGCCTTGCGGTGGGCGATGATGACGGCTATGAGTCAGATGCTTAGTCCTATTTTGTTGGGTGCTGGGTGCTGGGTCTGTCTTTGTCTTTGTAGAGATCTATGGAGGGGTTGATTTGGATGTTTTCACAGTTCATGAGTAATGAGTGTATGTTACGATCGGGAAATTATTAACTAGAGCAATATTGATAGACTAGATTGTATTCAATTTGTGTGAGAGGAATTGCATTCGCGCATGTGTCAAGAGGACTATCGGTTGTATTGTAGATAGCCATGACTTCATCTCTGGGAGTTGTCTGTCGGGGTAGCGGACCGAGGTATACGTGCAGTGTAGACTCTTCAGATACCCTAGCATTTCTTGTGATTGTTTGAATTAGAATATAAACAAGACAGGTATTAACAATTGTGTTACTGTTATATGTTGAGATCTTATATCTGAATGTTCAACTGTTATGCCAACGACTGATGAGAATATATAACAGCGCATCCTCGGTTATCGATAACGGGCCCCAACATCCCCGCATCTGATCTGATTAATTCTCCTAAACGTAAATTGGAGACACCTTTCTTACAATCCAATCTACTATAATCATTATCCCACCTCTCTATTTCTTTTTATATTCATACCAACTACAGTTCCCAGAGAATTAAAGACATCCACCATGTCCAAAGCAATTTTCCTCACCAAAGTCGAGGGCAAGCCCGGCCAAGTCTACTATCCGCTCAACGTGCAGACCCAGCCCCAGCCAACTCCGCAGGGCCGCGAGCTGCTGATCAAGATGAGCGCGGCGTCGCTGAACCACCGCGACGTCTTCCTGCGCCAGCATCTGTATCCGGGCATTACGTTCGATGTGCCCATGGGCGCCGACGGTGTCGGGGTGGTCGTGTCCGCCGGGCCAGACGTGACGAGTCCCGAGCGATGGCAGGGGAAGCGAGTCATCTTGAACCCCGGACTGGGGTGGAAGGATTCGCCCGACGGACCGGAAGATCCGAAGGGGTATCGCATTCTCGGCGGGACGAAGCACTATACGTCGGGTACGATGCAGGAGTTTCTTGTCATTGACGAAGGGGAGGTCGAGGAGGCACCGGAGCATCTTTCTGATGCGGAGGCTGCGGCATTTCCGTTGACCGGCTTGACGGGGTGGAGGGCTCTGGTGGTTAAGGGAGGAGAGAGGAATACGGGCAAAGGCGCGGCGGTGTTGTTGACGGGCATCGGGGGAGGGGTGGCGTTGATGGCCCTGCGGTTTGCGATCGCTAGAGGAGCGGATGTCTACGTGACAAGTTCGAGTGAGGCGAAGATCCAGAAGGCAGTTGAACTGGGTGCGAAGGGTGGTGTGAATTACAAGGAGGAGGCCTGGGAGAAGAAGCTGCTGGGTATGCTGCCGGAAGGGAAGAGGTCTTTCGACGCCATCATCGACGGTGCTGGTGGCGATGCTATCGAGAAGGCAGTCAGGTTGCTCAAGGTGCGTTTCATTGCGCTATGATTATAAGCCTTGGGGATGTTTTTACTGACTGACATAGCTCGGTGGGATCCTCTCTGTCTACGGAATGACCGTGTCGCCCAAGATGCCTTTCCTGATGCAAGCCGTGATGAGAAACATCGAGGTCCGCGGCTCGACGATGGGTTCTCGAAAGGAGTTCAGGGAGATGGTGGAGTTTGTGAAGGCCAACAAGATCCGACCGGTGGTCTCGCGCGTGCTGCAGACCGATCTGGGCGATATCACGGGGCTCGACGCGCTGTTCCAGGAGTTGAAGGAGGGCAAGCAGTTCGGTAAATTGGTCGTTGAATTCGGCAAGTCTTCAGAGAGTAAACTGTAGGTTTGAATCGTTTGAATGAATAGTTAACCTTTGTACTGTACTTGAAGATTTCCCATAAGGCAGAGAATGAGAGATACACAAGCCCTTTTCATGAAGAATGACGAAGTGAGTCAACCATAGAAGGCACTCAGTGGAATTCATTAGGCTCACCTTCACCTGCCTGCCGGATGCTTTTTTTTACCTGCCCCGTTGTTGCCTCATATTCATGGATCTGGGTGGAACCTTCCTTGTCCAGCACCACCCAGATGTCCAAGTCAGTATTTCTATGCGCCCTCAGCCGGCGACTCTGCAATGTCAGAACAAAGCCACCATCGGCATTTACCTTGTTGCATGGTTATCATTCTATTCCCAAGATCATTGATCTATCCTTCGATAGATTTTACCCAGCAAATAACGCAGCCACCATCATGACTGCCGACATTGTTCAGAGATACGGACCCGGGATGTCGTTCTACCTTGCTCAAATGGAGTCCTCGTCCCAGCATCCAGCAGCGTCGTTGTCGGACACCGCACTCAGTGTATGTCAACCTGTAACCGTAGATCCTCGTGTCAATGGCTGCCCGTAAAGGTCGTCGGACGGATGATCGTATCATGCTTACCTGTTGTTTCCCAGGCATACTCCACATCCCTGAAGGCGCTGCAGGCCAGCAATGACAAGCTGCAGCAAAGGATGATCATGCTGCGCTCCAGCACGCTACGGCTGGAGCTCGACTTGATGAAGCTCCAGCGCCACGTCCGGTCCTTCGACAAGGAGCTCCTGGTGACCTGGCAGGCAGACACCCTCACTCGGCTGATCGAGGTGATCTACGAGCGACATCGATGGAAAATGCCCGGGGGGATTGTCATTGGCGATCATCAGGGCGTTGACTGGGACACTCTATCCACGCTCTATGCAGTTGCCGCCCGGAAGATTAAGAAGGAGACGCTGAAGAGGCGGTTCGGGCTGTCGGTTCAATACTATGATGCACTACAGAAGTACGACGAGGTGAGCAGACCTACGCCGGCGAGGTTCGCTTCCTCATTGACCAGTGTAGGTTGTCTCTTTTCGCAGCATCGATCCCTACGAGTCGGAATTTTCGTTTGCAAAGTGGCTTGTGGCGGAGAAGGAGAAACGTCCGGGGCTCTATCAGTTCTGGGGGAAATTGTTTCCATTGTGCCATGGTCGGACGGTGGAGGAGACTGCTGAGAGGTTCTGACTCTATCTATTATCTGCACTCGACTTTTAGCGGATTAGCAAATGCTTGTCTTCAATTGACTTGACTTGTTCAACCCTGTACACCGTAAGGAGAGGGACCTACTTACCCCAGTAGAAACGACCCCTGACGAAGCGGTCGGCGTTACCCTCAGGGAGAACCCCCCAGGCGGCAGTTCGCAGCAAACAAGCGTTAACCGTTGAACACCACCGACAACAACAACACAACTTCCCACGTCCGTCAGGAATTCTGCAAGCAGGGAATATCCCACTATTGCTGTCGCTGGAAACGCCCTTCCCGGCACGAGCAACACAGACAGGACTGCAGACCCATAGCTCAGCTCAGCCCGGCGAACACAGCCCTCGCAAAGGTCCAGGGACTGGCAGGCTGATCCCACGACTTTCCGACACGAACGGCCATCTGACTGGTTGTGTTTTGGATATTTTTGGCGAACACCAGCCACGGGTCACTTCCCCCCATTCTGCTGTCTGCACGCTGAGGGTTTTTTATTTTTAATTTTTTCCCATCTCGTCTGGTTTCTTTTTTTGAGAGGTGGGATTTTTTTTCCTACCTAGTTGGTTAGGTTAATTTGTTCGTTCTGATTGTGCTGCTTTCTGTGCGGTTATTCGCTGCTCACTGCACTTTGGGGACTGGCTGCCAGGTTTCTCTTTCTCTCTGGCCTCTGCTCCGAGTGGCACGGTACGGTTTTGTTTTTTGTTTTTTGTTTTTTTTTTTTTTTGTTCGCTTGCTTTGGTTAGTGGTTGGATGGTCTTGCTGTCTTGTCCTGTCCTATGATCCCATCCCATCCTATCTCATCGCACGATGTGATACCCAGTACTCCGTAATTACCTGGTGTCTACATCCACGGTTTCATGAATGGTCGGACCTCAGTCCCTGAATGATCAGAGTCATCAATAATGGCCGAATCAATCGATTGACTTAGCGAGTGAGTGCGTGAATAGACGATGGATGAATGGACGACCGGCCCATCTGACCAGTGACTGGATTCTGATCCGGTGAACAATACGATCCGTCATCCACTCATTTTCTTCCTGTCTCCCTATTGAGGGCTATTTTCGTCTAGGTCCAACTGGCTTAGTGTTTGGGTTTCCCGCTCCTCTTTTTTTCCTCTACCAGTTAATGTCTTGGATGATGGTGATGATGGTGGACTACCTGGTTAGGTCGCGGTGATTGAGGACTGGCCTTTGACTGACCGGGAGAGTGGATGGATGGTCGTCCTGTTCCTCTTTTCTCCTGTCTTATCCTACCTGTGCTGTACTGGTAGCCATAGATAGATAGCACAGATAGATAGGATGTTAATTAACAGACTCTCCCTACCTCTGTACACCGTAATCTCACTAAGAGCTAGGTTTGATGGATGAGGAATAGGCGCTTGGGATAGAGCTCCTCAATGTAACATTACTAAATATATCAGCCATTCAGGACGGAGGGGAGATTACCACCTTGGAAGGTACCCTGGAGGGTTTGGAATCGGAGGATATCCGGTGGTTGTGGTTCAGATGGAGGTGGAGGAGACCAGAGTTGGAAGAGGAGCTGGATGGGCTGAGCTGAAGCTGAGTCTTCTGAATAGGGGGGGACAAGAGGAATGGATGCGCAGAGTGGATGAGATGGGCTGGGATAGGATGGGAAGACTGATTACAACGCCAGGACCATCATTGACATGGTGGTCCTGGTCCTGGTCCTGGTCCTCTTCCAGCTGCTCGGTCGTGAGCCGGAATGGCCATGTTTGTGAGACCACTGGGCACTACCAGCTATCACGAACTATTGATGGACAGTCTGTCCATCGATCAGCGAGATAAACTTCATCTACAAGAGGGGTTTCTACATTCAGGTCGTTCGACCGTTGATGCTCTGGATCTACAAGTGGGATGGATGGGTTGGTGGTTCGACTGGGTCTGATGTGCAAGCCTTGTACATCACTCAGTCACTACTTTACGACTACGGAGTATGTATGTAGCAGCGTATCCAGTGGTTATCCAGTGATAGTTGCAGGTCTATCCAAACCACCGAAATGGTGCGCCCCGTCTTGATAACCAATTGCCTTACTATACGGAGAAGGTGCCTTCTCAACCATGTCCGGACTCTGGACTGATCCAGTGCGAATTACTCCGGGAGACAGAAACAACTACCTTACCCAGCAGAGAGTCCTGGTCGATGAGAAACTAGTCGTCCAATAGTCCCAAGGCCCATGGCAATGTCCTCGTCATCATGGCTTGATTCCCCCCTCTTCCTCCTCGTTGGGCTAGACCTGCAGCCCTCAACTCCGGATATACACCGATGTCTTGGTCCTTGGAGTAAGGCTTTAGCCGCCGAATGCGTAGCTGTTAGAATTACACTTTCTCCTTGCCCAGGGTCCACGCAATCAATCCTCCTCCACTGTCATTACTCATTAGGAATGAATCTCGGGGAGAGAAGAAAAGGGGGATCCGGAAGAAAGAAGCTGTGTAGATTCCGAATTCCGTGCTTCTTCAGCGCATGTCTTGTAGATCGTCAAGATTGCTGGATTTGTAGTCGTTGAATATTTATTTAGGTAGATGTTGATTGTTGAGACCTAATTACTAGTCTAGCCTCCCTAAGGTACTAAGGTACCTGTGCACTGTCCGGAGATCAAAATATACATACTCCGTTTGATTTGATAATGGTGCGATTTAAACCAATCAGCGACGATTAGGTTATATTCTACTTAATATATGTTAATTGGTCTTTAATTTGCACGTCGATATAGTGCTCTGGGTATTCGTTGTTCTGACGTTCTTCTGTGGAGGCCTTCATCTATTACAATTAATTTTTTTTGTTTTGATTATTTACTCATCCTGGAAGATAGTATTCCACATACGGAGTAGGATTCAGGAGTTTCTCCAAGGATAAACCTTAAAAAAGATGCTGAAAGAAGCAATTATTACATTGATGATGACGATGACGCTCGAAGGATGATCTCTCTCGTGGCTCATCCCGCCGGAATTGTGACAAAAAGGAACCCCGAGAGAGAAGGGAGAAAAAGAAAATTAGCAACCCGTCGTTTCATCCCGCATTATTCTCCGAAAATTGCCCTGATTGTCCCGTGCTGCGCTTGCTTAGTGCTTGGCTGGCTAACTGCTGCTGCTGCCAAAGTCAAACTCGGGTGCCTGTTCTCTAGCTGAATTGCTTCCGTAGCCGCGGACGATCCCTGAACTCTGAGTGTCCCTCTGACGGACTGACGGTGCTTGTTGGGGATCGTCATGGTCCTTTCGAAATGCGTTAGAAATTTGTTTCCGCATTTCGCATTTCGCATTTGGTCTTTTTTTTTTTTTTTCTTTTTTTTTTTGCTTTGTGCTTGCTTAGATGCCGTGCCGCGTTACGCTGCGCATTATTCATGTTTCATGGGACCGGACTCGGGATTTTTTTATAGGTAGAGGGGACTCCGTACCCAGAACCCGTCCCCGTACCCATACCCTCGTGGCCTTCTTGCCTGCATGGCTTGGTTGACCCTTTACGGAAGAGGCTTTGTCCTGCGAGAGCTGAGAGGGTTGAGGCCGAGGCGATTCAAGTCTGCACGGAAACTCTGGTGAGACATTTGTTGTTTGCGATTAGGGTTGGTGATGATACTTTGATTGGCATGTGAATTGCCTGTCTTGTTGGTCTGAGGGTGGTCAGTTCACCGTACATTTACAGTAGTCGCTGAGAATATCCAAGTACCTAGTTACCTAGTTAGTTTTTGCGGTATTATGTAATATCTTGATATAGATTTGAGTATTCATAGCCAACCAATACCAGAGGACATGATAATACTTCATGCTACAATAGACGTAGTCTCTACTACTAACGCGGACTCTTCTTCTACGGCGTACTCCGTACGGATATTCCAACTGAACGAATATCCTTACTCAATCCGATCCCCTCTTAGGTTTATCGCAAACCGGCTCCGAAACCCAACCCCATTGAAATTTGAACCACGGTACAACGCCTCTAAGCCTCAAATCTCTAACCCTATGTTTATGTCTATATTCTACTATAGTCTGATCGACAATTTTCTTACGTTGTTTCCTCAGTTCCTGTCTCTCTTTCCGGAGTAGTCATGTGGAAAATTGAACTTCCTACCTTGCCCGACCCCGTCACCCCCAGCCCAGCCCAAACCAGCCCCAAACATCACCCTGTATCCTGTAACCAAAACCAAACCGAAACGTGCCGATCAGAAAAATTGGGCGGCGGGAAGGGACAAAAAATGATGGACCGTTGGACTTCTGTGGACCAGTCTGAGTTGATCCCTCCTACTCCGTACATAGTAATTGCATGCATGCAGATTATTGACTTGCCAATCTGCAAATCTGAGACCGGAATTGTCAATTGCCAATCGCCCACTATTGAAGTAGAGTTTGTAATGTACTCCGTAGGGTACGTGCCTGGATCCGAAACTGCAGCGGTGCGGTAGTCACCCGTGCTGGCGAACGACAGCGACAAGGGAGCAGCAGCAGACGACATGGGCGTGGCGTGGGCATGGACGAACTAGCACAGGGTCTTCTTTGCCAAGGACGATCTATCCGGATTCCGTACGAGGATGTTTGTTGGTTCTGGAGAACTTCATACAGTAGTAGGTAGTATTCGTCCTGTCCTACTTTGTTGACAATGAAAAGAATTAGTAGGCAAATTAAACAATGAAATAGAATTTAATTTGTTGTAATAGAAAATTATCCTTCTAGCATAATTGTGTACTCAATGTGTAGCCTTTGCAAGGAAAGGAGAAACGGAAAATTTAAAAAATGGAAAAAAAATTCCAACGGATAGGTACGCCACGCCCACGCCCTGTGCCTTACCCAACCTACCAAACATACCCTGCATTTGCCATCCACTATCCAGATGGTTCAAGATTAATCTACTCCGACAGGCCTAGGCAGGGCAGGGTAAATTAAATACGTGACTACATCACCCTGACATCGGGCCCATCCTCACCAATCGGACCCTCTGAAAGGAAATTTTTCTCCTGCCGCGGGATCGCGACTTGCAGCCCGGTTTACGGAGGACGTTAGTATATGCACCCTGTAAGGGTTTTCCCCGATTCCTTCAAGGTCACGCCGCGCGCGGGAGGAGAAGCCCGCGAGAGGGAGGCGGACGGGATGGTTAGTTAGGTAGACGGGCGGGCTACCTACATAGTTAGTGTTATTAGGGTAGGGTGGTTACGGGACGTGCTGGGTGCAAGTTGCAAGGACTACGCCGTGGAGTTGCCATTATTGTTGAGTGTATTCCCGTCATCAATCACGGCATCAAGGAATGCGTTAGTTAGATTAATTAACAAACCATGTATATATGTACTCCGACAGTGGTTGACTAGACTAGTCCGTGGCTACAAGGTACGCCGCATGAACTCGCCAACACAGGTACAGTTAGTATGGAGTACGGAGTACAAGGAAAGAGAAGCACGATGCAGCACGATGCAAGGATGACGTGCATTTATGGACAATTCCCCGCCTTACAAAAACCGCCCGTCGTTGGTGGTTAATCTCGTGGGAATTGGGATTGGCGGGGTGCAGGATGATAGTTAGTATTCCCGGGATCGAGATGGAACGGCGAGTGTGAGATGTCGAGGGCGGGTGAGCGTCTTGACTCGATAATCGCGGCGCATCGAGATCGTGAGAATCGAGCTAATTCTGTGTGTGTCCCTGTACGGGAGGATGTGCTCACGAACAGAAAGGCAAAGAAAAGTGAAGAAAAGGGAAAGGCAGGAAAGGTGATTGTCGGGTGGACTGCGGTGTGACCCGAACGGGGTACCTTAGTCCCTGCTTCAGATTCTACTCTGTAAGAAATCTGATTTGTTGGTCGGGTATTTTCTGTTAATTACTTGACTGGATGCATTTTATTTTATCGTCATTATTTATTTTATTTTTAAACGTTTCCTGTTTGTTTGGTGATTCTCTCATCCATGGAACCAGGTCTTCACGATCTCTATCCGAAAGTTTATGGAATATGAAATACGGGATACGGAGAAGTCTGAAGTACGCTTCTATAATTAACATTGATTCAAACTTTTTCTTTGGAGATCGTAGACCGAGGACCATGACCGCATGATTAGAACCAAGGCCCCTTCGGCACTTCCGCGGTTCTCCATGGAGTCCGGTAGTCTGCGGAATCGGAACGTCGGAATGGGTGGGCTCTCCAGAAAAGAAAAAGAAAAGGAAGGAAGGAAATGGCAAATCGCGCAGATAAGATAGCTAAGAGTCCATTGCCATTGACTACGGAGTACGGTCTACGGAGCAGGTAAAGCTAACCACCCATCATCCCATTATCATGTACAGGAATAAAGTTGTAGAACATGTAGGTAGAACCAGAAACCGAATTCAGTGCCAATGGCTATCCAAATAAATACACTCGATCTTCAAAAACCGAAAAACACAGTAGAAAGCGGGAAGGAGCGTGGCTCACCCCGACCTTCGAGCGAGAAAATCTGGTAGCCCACTCTATCCCGAAAGTAAAAGTAACGAGAACCACCGATGGCAGAAATATATCTCTGAACGGTGCGGACGGTGATTGGAGTCCCGACGTTGGAGGCTCGTCCCATCATGGCAAATTCTTCGGTACCGCCCATGTGCTTCGAATCCGTTCCAGAAAAAAAGACAACAAAGTGCAGTCCCATATTTGGTTGAGGATTCTGTTCCTTGTCTACTATTTCTCCGTACTCCGATGTCCCGGGCCCCCTGATCCTGACTACCGTCACCAACAAGGTTAGTAGTCAATGGTGCACTCCATAGTGGTGGTTAGTTTAGGATCCAGTCAGAAGTGCAAAGACTTTTCCGACTCCGTAGTTGGGCAGGTTTACTATTACCTCATATCTTTTGGCCTTTCCTTCTTCTTCCTTCTACGGAGTAGCTAAATAGATCCCAGATTAACTCATTCCGGAATAAGGCCCAGGGGGAATGGCTGATGGTGTGGTTCGACTCTCTTACCATTCTAACCCCGATCTATCTGTCGTGAGAAATGAGAGTCTCACTTTATCGTAATAATAGATCATCGATATCGATTCTGATTAGTTATCTGACACTTACAGACGGATCCTGTCCCTTCGATCCTCCCCCAGTTCCGCGACCTATCCCACAAACGGCAATCGACAAGCCGATAAGAACCGACCGCCGCTAAGCAGTAGCGCCGTACCGGGGGTTAGAAGTTGATGGATAACATTAACCGGCGCTGTGGCTGCGGGTTTTGGTTTTTTTTTTCACCGAACATTCACCGAAATCGTCTCTGCCTTGATATTTCCACTGTGGACACTACTGGACACATTGAGGGCCGAGTAAAAAAAGACGTTCCGGTGATATGATTAATATGGACGGGTACGGTCCGGGTTAATTTTGTCGGGACGTTTACTCTGGACGAGGGCATGGTGTTTTTGGTGACAAAAAAAGCCATTAAAGTCGTCTTCATTGGTACAATTGAAATCCCTGTCCCTGGAAAAAAGAATCGAAACAAAAATAAAAATAAAAAAGGGCCTTCGCGGACCGCCACACGGAAGTATTTGTGCATGGAGTATGTCGTCCGAACCCATGAACGGGAGTATCAAGCTCAGCTTCTGTACCGGCGACGGCGTGCTTCCGACTCAAGCCAAGCAATCACCTCCAGAAAAAGATTGCTGATCATGGTTTGAGGGCCCACTACCCTGATAATCTAACCCTATGTCGTTCCCTTAATCCCTTATGCATGCTGGAACTTGGCCTAAACGGTTTTCTTTTTTTGGTTAATTTAAATTTTTTCTCAACGTGCTGGCCAAGGTGTTTTTTTCCCTTAGTTTTCGGTGTTATTGGATCGATCAATTTTGGGGCTATCCGTTTCCTACTCCGTCCGTTGAGCGATTGCCTCGGTTCATTTCATTTGCCCCCCGTTTGAGGCTTAGTCAGGTCGCAAGGTGAGGCTGTCGGAGTGGAAAATAGGAAATACGCAGGCAATAGAATCAGAAAGAGCTTTATCGTAGGGAGGTAGGGGGAGGTTGGAGGTTGGAGATTGAAGAAGATTTTGTCAAGTACATCCCTTGAGAGATGAAGTTGTGTCCTGTCAAGGAGGTTATGTTATTGATCAATGCAGCTGCGAGGGACGTGATGTCGTTCCTGTGGGATCGGCACTCTGATCGCCGTTCTTTTTTATTTTTATTTTTTACTTTCTTTACTTTTAGGTTTTTGTTCACGTACCTACTCCGTAGTAGAGTCCTCGAGGACCGGTGGAACAATAACAGCCCATTCACCATGGGACCTGAGTAAATATTGTGATGACGGACGATGACTTCATATGATTGCCCCTAACAGGGCCCTAAGAAAGGTAAAGTAGTGCCACCGCATCATAGATAGAAATGCAAAAAAGAAAGTACGGAGTACCGTGCAGACGTAAACATCAGTCAATTTCAAGTTTCCATCCCTGCAAGCCGAACACAAACCAAACAAGAAAACACAAAAACTACGGAGTAGAAGTGGACGGAAAGGGTGCGGCACCCGCCAGAGGAGAAATGACTGTTCAAATGAGAAAAGAAAAATAGAAATCGTGCTCACTTCAGCTCTGAACTATTAACTTAGCAGCTACTACATACTGTACGGTGTACATAGTACATACATTCCAACGTGGGCTGTTCACCAGTCATGACTCGTCCGCAGTGGGATGGTAACAGTGCAGAGTGACCCTCGCGCTGTATACTACCTTACCTAGACTGCTACCTTCCACAAGGTTCAGCGAAGCACGGGAGGGAATGGTTTCCTGTGCATCCCATCGTGCCACCGTCCGGGCGTTTGAGGACGAATCAGAGGGCGGGAGGTGGACGGAGGATTCGAAAAAGAAACGGATTTCTGGACTGGTGTGTCCGCCGGTGGCCTCGGGCGTCCACTGGCGTCTCTCTGGTGCTCCGTAGGTAGGTGTCAGTGGGGATGACCCCACCACAGCCTCCCCTGGGAGGCCAATGATAGGCTGCCACCCTTGCATGGGCTGGGAAAATACCAATGCAAGGCTTGCTATGTTTAGCATCTTAGATCGGCCGCTATGGTTGTTGTTGGCCCCGATCTTATTCTGGTGTCTGGTAAGGTAGTTATCTGGTATCTATCTGATTCTAAACCGGGAGCTGAATACGGAGGATGAGAGGATCCCTCTGACGGAATGACGGGAGGACAAGCTAAGCAACTTGCTGTCCAACCTCACCATGCCGGACTGATCTAAGCGCATCTTCACGGCCCAGGACCTTGGGAAAATTGTATCTTAACTGCTAGGTGGGTAAGTATCGCGTCGCACTTGCCTGGTTCAGTTATAATTCCCTCTCCGAGCCTGGCGTCGTTGACGGGCAACTAAGCAATTAAACAATTGATCGAGGTCCCTTCTCTGCTCATTTCCACAAGGGTGGCCTTGTGGGTTGATGTTTTTCGATCAGGAGCCGTCGCCACGACGGAACGACCGACCGATTGACAGTGGTCTTAGACGTAGAGAGGACTCAAGGCATGTGAATCGGTATTCTGACTGGTCGTGACGCCCATGCTCGTGTTTAGGAGCGCTGGTCCAAATCAGTATCTACGCGGTGTACGCAGGAAGCGAATAAACTTTTGCCGCGAAACCTTAGATAGAGAAGTCTTTATTATTAGGCTGAGAGCTTCCTTTTTGGCTCTTTCATCCCCAGGATTGAGCTGAGAAAGGCACAAAACAAGAAGACAAAAAAAAAAAAAAGTAAAGTTAGATGGCAAGAAAGAGGTCCATAAAAAAAAAGAGAGGGAAAAAAAATAAAATAAAAGAGGGGACGAGGAGGTCAACCGACCTACCAGCCTACCAGGTCACTTGTTTTTGGTTTTCCCTCAGAGGGCGCGGGGTGGGGAAGCTAAGGGCCTATGGAACACAGGGAAGCGGAAAAGAGCGCGCCCTCTCGGGGTGCGGGCAGTACTAACTACACCGAGTTCTACTCAACGAACTAAATGACCTTCCCATTCCTGACCTTAGTTAGTGGTAGTTATGCTGACATCTTGATTTGTCAAGATTGCACTTTAGAAGTTCCATAACTTCCATGAGGGCTTCCACCTCCACCAGGAGGCAACCCCGACTAGAGACAGAGATGACTTACTACTCCGTAAGTAAGGCTGGACTCAAGATGGAGTGCACTCCAATTAAGAGCCAGACGGAGCAGACCCGATGAGGCAGGAAGGGAGGAATGGAGGTTGAGGGCTGTGGATTTCGATGGATTTCTGCCTCAGGGCTCCAGAAGAGGAACCGCCAATAGGAAAAGGCCTCAGGCAGGCGTCGGGGCCGACAGCATTATCACTCGATGTGGAAAGGGGGGAAGCGCAACGGTGGAGCCCCTCAGCGCCGGTGGACTAATAATATCCCCCTATTCCGACGATTAGGGCATCTTGCCAGACCCCTTTAGTGTACCTTAGCTACTCTCACTACGGTGTACACACGGAGTCAGAGCGGTGTCGTCGTTGAGAGACTGAGAGTGAGTGCTGTTGCGGTTTGGCCCTAGCAGACATCCCGGGTATCTATTCTACGGGATCCCTACACTAGTTGCTTAGTCCGGAGGGGAGTGGCATCTATTTGACTGCCTAGGATGGCTCGTTCAATATTGATCATGTGATTGATTGGAAGGACAGACTGTGGGTCACGTCGTACAATGTAGGTACGACGGAGCAACTCAGCAAGTACGGAGTACTTCCTCTCTGCACCCTGGAATTGTATGTATCAAGAAGATGGGATCGAGTGACCAGGAATCGTACGGAGTTCGGGGGAATGGGCAACAGAATTAAAAAAAAAACGAGGGAAACAAAAAGGGCCGGGACAAGAAGCGGAAAGAGGCTGTGCAGATGAATCCTGTTACTGCAAGTGTCCAGGGCCTTAGCTTAAACTTACTACATACAGTACAGACCGAGGGACCAGTGAAGTCATCCGGTTCTTTAGTATTTTCTACGGAGTAGATTGGATTCGGCTGCTAGAAAAAGAACTGAAGGAACAACAGAGGGCGATGGGGTACTCAGGTACCACTGCTATTATCGGGGCTTTCGTCTCTTTCTTTTCCTTTTCTTTTCTGTCTATTTTTTATTTATGTTATTTTTTATTTTGGAGACTCTGTTCCGCACATAAGGCTACCAACGAAAACTAGTCAAGAAGCAGATGTCTAATCAAAGGTACCACCTACCTAGGAGACCCGACTTAATTATTCTGAAGCTCCCCCTCCAATGACAGGTAATAATAAGAAGTGTTATTATTATCATTGCAATTCCGATCATGCAGTTATCCAGTATCATGACCGATTCCTGATTCCTGATTATACTCTATCCATAATCCATATTGAATATTCACCCTCCTTCTGCAGCCCTGACTGATCCCATGCTTTTGGTGGATCCACTCCGTCACGACCGAACGGTGTCTGCTGCTCTGCTAATAATATTGCTAGTCAACTGCTGGTTTGGGTATTTGGGAGGGGAAATCTGTTCAAATAGAATCAAATAGAATCAATTAAATAAATAAATAAATAAATACATAATATTGCACACTCTTTTACTCCGGACAGAGTAATCTGTAATGCTCTATTTTATTTTAATAAATTTATTTTTCTCTTAGCCCCTATGCTAACCTGCCTCCAGCAAGAACACCCTCCACTTTGCTTTCTCCCTCTTCGGCTTCTTCCCCCCTTCTCCAGTAGTCTCCTTCGTCTCTTCCTCTGTACGTTTTAGTCGGGTCCGAATAAGTTATGACTAAGGTCAGGGTCAAACCCAGAAAGACTGAAAAATAAATCCGCATTATTTTTAACCGCACCAAACCCAAAGGGGCAAGCCTGGTTCCCGGAGGACTGCCTCTTGGTGGTTCTCTTCCGAGAAAGCGGGCACTTCGGAAAGTTCGCAGAAGAAGATGGGTACCGGTCATTCTCTCCATGGATAGGCTGGCAACGGTTGAGATGTGGAGGATGACCAGCAGGGACCTCTCAACTTCCACACCTCACGCTCTCATCCACAATGCTAACCAGCCCTCGGTCGTCCCTATCTAGCGTGAGTTGTGTGCTCCATACTCCAGTCCTTCGTAACGTAATGGTTTATTTTTATTTCTGGTGATTTTTTCCAGATTTTATTTTTACTCCCCTCCCCTTCTCCGTCTCTTTCCCATTTGATTTATTCTGGGTGGGCAAATATCACTAGTGAGTTAGTTTCTACTGAGCCAAAGACGTCGTGATGTATTTCCACCACCCAAGAATGATAATACCACCGATTTATTTATATATCATTAATGGCATTAACCATCAGATAATAACCTAAAATAATAATAGCCATGATATAATGTCCGCACCCCGTTGACGGACTAGTATCACCGTAATAACGGCATTAATAAATCCTATCTGGGCGCACCTGATCCCTGGTCATTATTCTTATTATTATTATTCCTCAACCTTGTGGCTCCAGTTTCCACGCCCCAGTCTTCTTATTTCCTGCTGCCACTTCCACTTCCAATTACCCTGCGGCGTTCCCAACCTCTGACTACCTGATCCTCGAACCTAACAGTCCTAACCCGACTTTTCTTACACTTTTGCCTGCACCCCCGCCACGCTAAGCCGGCATCCTGTTGCTCTTACCACCATATCCGCTGTCTTAGTGCTCAGGGAAAAGTAATATATCTCTCGTCATATCAGACTCTTCACTGTCGCCCTTTTTTTTATTTTTATTTTTATTCCTCTTTTTTTTTTCCTATTTTTGATTATTATCCATCCATCTTATTTCTTTTTTATCACTCCTCCCACCCCCATAACTATTACCTTCTCCCCCCCTCCTCCCCTCCCCTCCCCTCTTCTTCCGAAACCCATTTCCTGTTATGGCATCTTAGAAGTATCGAAAGTCGTTTTCTTTTTTTTCTTCTTTTTATTCACACTCGCTCACACACCGTTCGCTTATACACTCGCTTTGCTTTGACATCCAAGTCATATCACATTCGCTACGTTGGTTGACCGCGGAAGGAAAAAAAAAGAAGAACAGAACGGGATATTTAATTGCAACAGAAGTTGAAGGAAGTGAACGGATCGCCGACTTTTTTTTGAATTGAACATCCTAATATTTAATTCTCACGCACTGGACGCACTCGTTGATCATTCCAACGACCTTCGTTTTATTGGTTTCTGCCTGAGTGCCTGCGTGCCAATCCGACAACAGAAACGGGATCCATTCCGGCGCATCCTATCGACAGACGGACGAAGAAGATCACACTGATCGGGACCGAATCGACCTGACGGCCATCTGGACCTAATTTCGACTTCCGTGCGGACTATTCAGTTGGCGTTTGCCTTGTTTCGACCTACACGAGCCGTACTGAAACCCCCGCAGAGCCGTTTGCTACTCGCCAACTTTCGGGATCTCTCAATTTCTCTTGCGATTTCGCCTGGTCTCGATTCATCTGAAAAGTGGACCTCATCTTGACATCAACAGCCAACACTGTATTGACGGCAACCCCTCAAAAGGAACTCGTTGACGGTGGGAAGTTAAATCATCGTGAATCATTGTCTCGGTTGAATACACCAAGCCATCGCGTACTAGCAAGAATCATCTTAAACCTGAGCCATCGGAAGACTGGGTAGCAGAAAAACCTATCGCACTCAGCTGTTAATTTGTTAAGGTTAGTGTAATTTCCCTTCGCCACTGATCCCGGTGGTGCCTTGCATAAATCGGTCCCTTTTTTCCCTTGCTTCTCCAAGGTCGTGCCTCTGGTGCACAAGGGCCCGAGGAAAATTAGGACCCATGACGGGATCCAGACACTGTGATTTTCGCTAGCGAGCCCCCTGGGTGTGTTTGTTGTTGACATTTTGCATATTAGCCTTCCAAAAGTCTCTCGGTACGAACTTTTTTGTTCTCTCGTTTCTCCTTGGTAAGTCTCTGCTAGTCCATGCAGGAAGCCGGTCTTTTTGACCTCTTGAAGGCTTCTCACTCATTAGCTGGGTAGCTCATTGCCTAACTTGTGCCCAGTTTTCCGGGGTCTAGTCATTCGGAACCTCCTGAGACTCATTCTGCTTGGTTGAAAGGAAAGAGAGAAAAGGCAATTTCCCTCTTGTTTCTGCCCGGTTGACTTATCACTGGCTTGCTATTTGAGACCGGAACCACGGCTTTTGAGCAGCATCCCGTCGGGCTTAACCACGTCTGGAGCATCATCGATCATTCACAGATGCCAATCGGCTCATCATAGGTGCTTTCTCTGGAACAGTATTCCGCATCGTGGCTCATATTCGCCCAACACTCTGCAGCCAGCCTCACGCAGTTTCAGCCTTCGTTTTGAGCTTCTGACCGTTGATTCGAGGCCCTCCATCGTATCTTGCTAGTTGAGACTTCCTGTCGCTTCTTGTCGTCACTCGTTTTGTCTCGGAGAGCTCCCCGGTGACTTTCCGTCGTCCCATCGTTTTTGCTACGATAAATTCGCTGTCATTCGCTTCTTTTAAGCTGTTGTGTTTCGTTGCAGTTTCTGCAACACCTTCAAACTGGCTTATTCGAAGACTCACGGTGTTTTGGTAGGTCCCAAAGAAATCCCACACCTATTTCTCCTTCTGCGGCCCAATGGTTATTTCTTGTTGCTTTTTACCACTCTTTCGATTTTGTTTCTCTTCATTAGTCGGGTTTGGAATCTTGGTCCAAATTGGTGCTCCCTGGCTGCAGCTCCCTCCCTCAATTTTCTTCTGTTTTTCTGTTTTTTGACTCCTATCTGTGTGAGCACATGTTGACGGCAGTTTCGCCATCTAGTTCGATCCAGATTTTCAAACGCCCTTGATTGTAGACGAGTCGTTGGATTTCTCAGACGCTGAAGATTCGCGGTTTATCAGCACGTTTTCAGACGGCCTTCTGGCCAAGTCTGAACCTATTCTGTCTATGTCTACTTTCCAAAAGCCCCCTCAAGCGGCCTTGCTCGGTGAGTCGTTCCCCTGTTTCCGGTTTCAAATCATGCCGTTTGCTAAACCGTCTTAAAGATTATGAATCCGCTCGGTCTATGCATGATGGTGCCTCCTACTCCAGCTATGGACAAACGCCTTATGTAACAAATGCCTCTATGGTCCCTTCACCCATGACCGATCACACAAGCCAGATTTCCGATTGCGTTCCCTACATGAGCAACCAGAGCTATGCTAGCTCCTATGAGGAGGGCCGGTCTCCGATGCTGGGTGGAGAGTCTCGCCAAGTACCAGAAATCCTCTCCTACTCTCCTCAGCGGGGATCTGAAGGTACAAGAGTGTTTTTGGAAATTCAGTCGCCCTACGATCTTCACACCTCGTCATATGTCACGGTGTATCTAGTCTTCGGTTCGAAGAAGACCGAGTGTGTTCCCCATTTCGTTGGATTTCAAGGAACCGCGTTCCAGTATGCCCTTTCCGTGGACACTCCCCCTTTCATGTCGACGGGGTCCCCATCATTCGCTGTGCCGCTCCAAGTAGTAGTGGATGGACAAGGAGAGTGTCCTACGACCGCTCTGCAGGTTGGTGTCTATACATATGAGCAAGCCTCCCACCATTCGCCTTCCGATGAATCCCGCAAGAGAAGAGTCTCGTCCTTTTCCGAGGACACCTCCAGGCCCACCAAGAGAAGCGGCGTCCAGATCATGCACACAAGAGATCACTCCGCCAGCTATTCGACAACCTATTCGCCCTACTTGCAACCTCTCCCGGCCATGAATGGCTTTGCGACCCCGTATCATGCAGCTCCCTCGCCTCGAGTTGGCCCTGCGCAATACTCAACTGTCTCGGCATCTTCGCAACCATCCATCAGGGCGCCTTCTCCCTTGACTCCATCGTGGAGTCCTTCCTACATGTCTGTCAGTAGTGATCCTCGGACGCCGGGTTTCGGCGTCTCCCACGGTCTTCCCCAAAAGGCATCGTCCCCCGGTCGGTTTTCGAACCCAACGCTTATTCGAACGTCGACGCTACAGCACTCTGCATCCATTCCTCAAACGCAATCCTTCAACCCTTACGCCATGTACCCGTCGAAGGCCATTCTGAAACTAAATGGAGACTTGGACACCATGACCGAACATTGGACGAAGGAAGAGCGCGACATGAAACGACGTTTGGTGCAGTTCACTCGGGTCCAGAACGGCAGCACGATCCACGCCGATTTCAAGCCCGTTGCCCCAGAGGACCGAGCCCCCAACAGCATTTGTATCAGCTGTATCAACTGGGATGGGAAGGATGAGTGTTTTGTGACCAGCGTTGACACCATTTATCTCTTGGAATCGCTCGTCGGTGTCCGCTTTACTGTGGAGGAGAAGAACCGCATTCGAAGGAACTTGGAGGGTTTCCGTCCTCTCACCGTGTCGAAAGCCAAGGCCGATAGCGAAGAATTCTTCAAAGTCATCATGGGATTCCCAGCGCCCAAGCCCCGAAACATCGAGAAGGATGTCAAGGTCTTCCCCTGGAAGATCCTGAGCCATGCTCTGAAGAAGATCATTGGAAAATACGTGGGTGATTCCATTTCCTGCCTCGATACTCCTGCTTTCACAAATGCCTTACTAACGCCAAAGCCAATCCAGTCCGCGAGCTACTCTTCCACCGCCGGCGCACTTCCTACTCCAATCGCATCCAACTACACGAGCAATGGCGCTGCGTCCGATTCAGGGACCGAGCCCTTGAACGCAGGATCGCCCCAGTCTGTTTCAGATACCGCTCCCTCGACAACGTATAGTTCTGCCATTGGAATACCGGCTTATTCACCCCCAACGGGTCATTCCGGCGCGCCAATGACGAATCCAGCTGAAATGCGTGCCGTGCTACCGGCCATCAGCCAGTCTTACCATAGCATGGCCGCCCCTTATCAATGCGCACCAGTCTGCCAGCAACCTAGCCAGATTGGCCTCACTGCTCCAGTGAGTCGGGCCTGGGAGTTGAACCATCTCGTCAACGCCCCTCCAGCCAGCGGACCTCCTAGCAGCACTTCCTGCTACACCTATATGGCTCCGATGTCATACTCGCTCCCAGATCAAGGTCCTTAAATTGAGGCCTTTGATCATTAATTTTGCTTTTTTTCCCTGCTTTTTTCAATACGTTCCTAGCATCATTAGGCGTTGTTCTTTGGTTTTTGTTATGGGTTTACCTTTATCCCGATTTTCACGTCACTCCTTTATAAGCCATGGCGCTGGGTCATTGATGGCTCCTTATATATTTGGACCTCTTGGTGTTTTTATTTTTCGGTTAATGGTTACTGACCATGATCTGATGTCTCTCCTTTGGAATACCTTATGTCTAGATGCCCCACTTGTTCTGTTTGATTTTTGATTTTTCGTTGACACGACGCATTATAGATGATCTGTTATCCGTTCCTTTTTTTGTTGCAATTTCCGCGGGCTTTGGGATACCACTCCTTCATGAAAAGTGTACAACTACTTATAGCATAGCATGGCGCTGCAGTCCTTCCTTCTCATTTCGCAGGTCGGGATTTTTTTTTGAGAGATTGATGTAATGGGACATCCGGGTTGGCGATGGGAAAAGTGTGGAATTTGGTTTCGGTCTTGGATGGGTTGCTTTCTGTCTTCTTCTGCTGTCTTCCCATTCAGTGCGGGATTCTAACAGTACTATCCAGCCATGTGTTTTATTTTTGAATCCTTTGGAGTCGCTCTGTTTGAACTTGTTTTCTGATTACTATTACTACTATCTCCGACTCGAGATCTGCATAGCTTTGGCGTCTATGAACCTTGATTGATCTGTTCTTGAAACTGTTTATTCTGCTTCGACCTCCTTGTCTCAATTGGAACTAGTTGGTAGTGTTAATCAACCGTTGGCCTTTCTGCTCTGCTGATTCTTGAGTCTACTCTGTATCCTAAGTAACCCTGCCCTAATGGTTGCCCCATCCGGCAGCGTTCTGCATGCCGAGATCGGGATCCGGTACCGTTATCTTATCGCGTCACCTGACCGGGCGGACGCAAATACAGGAAACAAACGCAAGCAAGGAAGAGTGAGTCAGTCAACATTCCCCAGCTCAATTGCATTCTTGCCTTGCCTCCTCTTGCGCTCCCCTCTTACCGCTGCAGTCGGTCATTTGGAGACCATTCTCCCTTGTCATCCCTTCTTTAACCCTCTCTTATACTTTAATCCCTCCCTCGCGCACATCCGACACTTTTTTCTTTGCCCCGCCTCCCCCACCATATTTCAGACATCATGGATGTAATTAAGCAGACATTCGCCCGGGCCAAGCAGGAAAAGCGTGCGGCCCTGGTCTCTTACATCACGGCGGGCTACCCCACTGTGGAAGAGACGGTAGACATCCTTCTGGGCCTGGAAAATGGAGGCGCTGGTGCGTGACCGCTCCCTGATTGTTGAATCCCGCCACCCAACCCTTCCCACCCCTTGCAAACATTCATCCGCTGACCATTTGCCTGCTCCTCGCAATCAATAGACATCATTGAAGTGGGAGTGCCCTTTACCGATCCGATTGCCGATGGCCCCGTTATCCAGAAGGCCAACACCAAAGCTTTGGCCAATGGTGTCACCGTCACCTCGGTTCTGGACATGGTTCGTACTGCCCGAAAGAGTGGTCTCAAGGCCCCTGTCCTGCTGATGGGATACTACAACCCTTTGATGCGATATGGTGAGGAGCGTATGCTCAAGGACTGCCGGGAGGCCGGCATCAATGGCTTCATCATGGTCGATCTCCCCCCCGAGGAGGCCGTCCGCTTCAGAGACCTGTGTGCCAGCAACAAGTAAGGAAGACCCCGTTCGGTTTTACGCTACTGATGACGGTCCGTTGGGATGGTGCATGCTTACTGACCTGTTTGCGACCAGCCTGTCCTACGTTCCCCTCATTGCTCCCTCGACCTCGGAATCCCGCATGAAGCTCCTCTGCAAGATCGCCGATTCTTTCATCTACGTCGTGTCGAGAATGGGTGTCACCGGTGCTACCGGCCAGCTCAGCTCGAATCTGCCCGATCTTCTATCTCGGGTCCACAAATACTCTGGCAACGTGCCTGCTGCATTGGGTTTCGGAATCAGCACTCGGGAACACTTCCTGTCCGTGCAGGATCTTGCGGAGGGTGTCGTGATTGGCAGTCAGATTATCACTACTTTGGGCGAGGCCCCTGCTGGGCAGGCGGCTAAGAATGCCGAGGCCTACCTTTCCAGCGTGACCGGTCGCAAGCTCGAGAGAGATGCCCAGGGCACGTTGGTCCGCGAGATCAAGGTGCTGGACCCCGTAGAGAAGCGAGAAGTCGAAGAGGGCCTCGCTCACCCCACGGCTATTGTCACCGATGCCGGCAACCCTACTGGCCCCGGCTTGGCCGACCAAATCGATGCTCTCAACGGCACGGGCAACCCTGCCGCTCAACCGTCGCGGTTCGGTGAGTTCGGTGGACAGTACGTCCCCGAGTCGCTCATGGACTGCCTGGCCGAGCTGGAGCGCGGTTTCGAGTATGCGTTGACCGACGCCTCGTTCTGGGAGGAGTACCGTTCCTACTACCCCTACATGGGCCGTCCCAGCAGCCTACACCTGGCCAACCGTCTGACCGACCACGTCGGCGGCGCCAACATCTGGCTCAAGCGTGAGGATCTCAACCACACCGGTAGTCACAAGATCAACAACGCGCTGGGTCAGATCCTCCTTGCCCGGAGACTCGGCAAGACCCGCATCATTGCCGAAACGGGTGCTGGTCAGCACGGTGTCGCCACCGCGACCGTCTGTGCCAAGTTCGGCATGAAGTGCGTTGTCTACATGGGTGCCGAGGATGTCCGCCGTCAGGCCCTGAACGTGTTCCGCATGAAGCTCCTCGGAGCCTCGGTGGTGGCCGTGGACGCCGGCAGCCGTACGCTACGTGACGCCGTGAACGAGGCTCTCCGCGCCTGGGTGGTCGAACTCGACACCACCCACTACATCATCGGATCCGCCATCGGACCCCACCCCTTCCCTACCATCGTCCGTACCTTCCAGTCTGTCATCGGCGACGAGACCAAGCAGCAGATGCAAGAGCAGATCGGCAAGCTGCCCGACGCCGTCGTCGCTTGTGTCGGTGGCGGCAGCAACGCCGTCGGCATGTTCTACCCCTTCTCCAAGGACACGAGCGTCAAGCTCCTTGGTGTCGAAGCCGGCGGTGACGGCGTCGAAACCGCCCGCCACTCCGCCACCCTCTCCGGCGGCAGCAAGGGTGTCTTGCACGGCGTCCGCACCTACGTCCTCCAGGACGAGCACGGCCAGATCTCCGAAACCCACTCCATCTCCGCTGGTCTTGACTACCCCGGTGTCGGCCCGGAGCTGAGCTCGTGGAAGGACAGCCAGCGCGCGCACTTCGTCGCCGCCACCGACGCCGAGGCCCTGTCGGGCTTCCGTGCCCTCGCGCAGCACGAGGGTATCATTCCTGCTTTGGAATCCTCGCACGCGATCTTCGGCGCTATGGAGCTGGCCAAGACCATGAAGAAGGGCGAGAACATTGTTCTCAACCTCAGTGGTCGTGGCGACAAGGATGTCCAGAGCGTCGCGGATGAACTTCCTCGTCTGGGTCCTAAGATCGGCTGGGATCTGCGCTTCTAGATACTTCCTTAACCAAAACCAAAACCAAAACCAAAAAAATTAAATATAGACTTTTGATTAGATTAAGGATATTGTTTAGCATGAGGTTGTTGGATCGAGGTTTCAACACTTCCCGCTAGTTAGCACGGATGATCGTATTGGGATTTGGATCTTGGTTCCTTGGGGAATGAAAAAGCGACGTATATCTACTTTCGGGATGGGGATTTTTTTTTTCAATTTGCATTTCTTTTAGTTTCTTTCATTTCATGTTATCTCATTTTCATCTTACCTTAATTGTCATTTTCTCTTCTGTTTTCGGGACTACGATTTCGGGGTTGATTATCTCTTTTTTTTTTTTCTATCTAGTTATTGATACAGATAACTAGAGAGATCATCATTAAAAAAAAAGTGCACTCCTTAGTAATTTATAAGATTGAATAATCAGTACTTTGATGGGGAGGTAGGTACGGTAGTCATTTAGAGCATCGTCTTCGTCTTTCTTTGCCGCGCTACCGGTTCATGTTCTACAATCTGCTATGATGGTAAGATTGATATGATTTCTGCTAGATGATGTACAAACTACGACGAACAAAAATACAGAGAAGGATGATATATGCAGGAGTCATAGTATAGTATAAAGTAATGATGACAGAGCAGAAAAAAAGACAGCTTGAAAATGCGCAAGCAGAAAATCGGAAAGAAAAGGAAAAAGCAGGGCCAGAAACATAGATAGATATCTTTGCAACAAGACAAGAGAAGACAAGACAAGATACAAAAATAAAAAAGAACAGAATTCCTTTTCCTTCCTCTTTTTCTATCGTCTCCCCCCGTAACGACAACTACACGGAGCGAGGAGGTTAGGCTTCGATCAGGTCGGCGCCCTGCGACTGCGACTGGACCTGTTCGGGAGCGCCGGTACTGTCTCTCGTGTCCTTGTTGGCGACCTTGCGGGCGGAGCGGGCGTAGAATTCGTCGAGGACGCGCTTGGGGATACGGTTGAGGAGGTCCTTGGGGTAGATGCGGAGCAGGTTCCAGGCGATGTCCAGGGATTCGAAGATGGATCGCGACTCGTACGTGGACTGGTTGATGAAAGAACGCTCGAACTTGTCGAGGAACTCGAGAGAGAGCTTATCTTCCGAGGACAGGGCGTCCTCACCGACGACTGCCTTCATGGCGGCTGTTATTTGGGAAGTATCAGGTTAGCATGTGGGACAAGAGGAGTTCTAACGAGGAAAGGCAGGACTCACCAGCATCTCGTCCGATGGCGTACTTGGCGTACAGCTGGTTGGACACGTCGGAGTGGTCTTTACGAGTACGGCCTTCGCCGATGGCAGACTTCATCAGACGGGACAGAGAGGGCAGGACGTTGATTGGCGGATAGACACCCTTGTTGTACAGCTGACGATCGATGAAGATTTGGCCCTCCGTGATGTAGCCAGTCAAATCGGGAATCGGGTGGGTGATATCTAGACGAGATCAGCTGAGTTCGTAGCTTTGCCTTCTTGCTCCTCTCCCTATAGGGATCGAACGTACCGTCGTTAGGCATGGTGAGAATAGGAATTTGGGTGATAGATCCGTTACGACCCTCCACTCGTCCGGCTCGCTCGTAAATGTTCGCCAAATCAGTATACATGTAACCGGGGTAACCACGACGACCCGGCACTTCTTCACGAGCAGCTGAAACCTCACGAAGAGCGTCACAGTAAGCCGACAGATCAGTCATGATGACCAGCACGTGCTTCTCCAACTGGTAGGCGTAGTATTCGGCGGTCGTCAAAGCGAGACGGGGGGTAATGATACGCTCGATCCTGAAGGTCCACCGTTAGTCCACCAGGGTACATCACCCTCCACTAGACACAGCGCAAAGGATATAGGAAGAAAAGACGTACGTAGGGTCGTTGGCCAAGTTCAGGAACAGCGTGACACGCTCCATACTACCGTTCTCCTCGAAATCGCGAGTGAAGAATCGACTGGTTTCCATGTTGACACCCATAGCCGCGAAAACGATCGAGAAGTTGTCCTTGTGTCCATCGTGGACGTCCTTGGTGGGCTTGTTGACCAGACTGGCCTGACGACAAATCTGAGCAGCCACCTCGTTGTGGGGAAGACCGGCAGCGGAGAAGATAGGAATCTTCTGACCACGAGCAATCGAGTTCATCGTATCGATGGCGGAGATACCGGTCGAGATCATTTCTTCGGGGTACACCTGTCCGTAACAATCCGTTTAGCCACCCGCAACCAGCCCGACAAGCCGGGGAGATGAAAGCACGGCGATGAACATACTCGCGAGTAAGGGTTGATTGGTTGACCGTTGATATCCAGGTAGTCCTCCGCCAACACCTTGGGACCCTTATCAATAGCGCGACCCGAACCATCGAAAACACGACCCAGCATGTCCTCGGACACACCCAGCTTCAAGCTGTGACGGGTGAACTCGACTTTGGTCTGGAACAGAGGTCAGCGGGTCGATCCAGATCCAACTCTCCGAAGCATTTATTTACCCTCTTGACATCGATACCGGGAGTACCTTCGAACACCTATAGAAAACCGCCGGAGCACGTTAATATCTCGCGAAGGAAAGGAGGCCCTGAAGATAGGGGACCGCTGCGATTTCATGGGTCGTACCTGAACGATTGCTCGGCTGCCTATTCAAGAGAGAGACCGTGTTAGTTTCCATGACTAGACCAAGCGCTGTCGCGCTCGACCAGGCAGGGAGCATACCTCTGGCTTCCAGGACTTGACCCGACCGCTCAGTTCCATCGGGGAGAGTCAGGGAAACGATCTCGTTGAAACGAGGGAATTTGACCTAGGAGAAAAATCGTCAGTTTTGAAGCCACCCAGTAATAAGCTACAGAAAGCTTGAGAAACAAGAGGGAGGCTAACCCCCGGGGTGAACGTACATTATCGAGAACGACCAGCGGTCCGTTGATACCTCCGATGGTGTTGTAGCGGATGCGAGGCTTGATGGAGGTCATGCGGGGGTCGACAAATTCGGACGCCATGGTGATGAGGTCCTTGGGAACAGGACCACGGGGAGACAGGGAAAAGCGATCGAGGGACGAGGGGGAGGGAGAAGGGGAGCAGCAGCTGGAGATCCGAGCAGACGTCGGGCCAAGTAAGTTGAGATGACGATTGCACGGGATTGGGTGGCCCCGCACGTGATGCGGCCCCGTTCCCCACCGCCTTTATTTACTTGCCTCTACTATGACCTACTACTAGTATCAGACTATAGAAAACGAGATTCCTGGATTTCTGGTAGAGATTTCATAATCATTTCGGTCCGGCTTGCCAATAGATCGTCATAATCATACAGCAGGAGCAGTCAATTACGCCCCCAAAAAAGAGCAGCAACAAGAAAAACAACAGATGCGCCGCATGACCGTTGAACTATCGAGGTATCCGCAAATGAGCAAAACCATAGCAATGAAGAAAACAATAGTAGAAAAAAAAAAAAAAAGAGGGAGAGATAGATAGTCGCCGCGTTATCGTCGTTCTAGTCCACCTTCGCAAATGCTAGCTTTTTAGGCGTGGCGAGGTTGTTGGACAGACGAATACTAGTGCCCTTCTTGTTCTTCGAATGCTTCTTGAGCTTTTTCCGTGCCACCATAACGGGAACCGACGAATGCATCACCAAGTAGTTGGAGAAGGATCCAAGGAGAACACTATACAGACAGTATTAGTGGGCCATTGTTGAATAGAACAAAACCCATCAGGCAGAACTGAACTTACCCCTTCAAGGCACTTCGGCCTCTGGCGCCGACAATAACCAGTGTCGGATCGAGCCCGTCAATCTACACAAGCGCCCACGTTAGTAAGTTAACGGACATAGGGAAAGTCACAGGTGCCACATACAGCCTCCGTAATCATGTGCTTTGGGCTCTTGCAATGGATTGCCTCGACGGCGACCCGCACTTGCAGCAGCGTCTTCCGCAATAGACGAACGCACGTCTGAGAGATGACCTCCACAGAACGGACCCGTTCGGATTCGATTTTCGGCATTCCCCGAGCATCCACTGAGCTGGGTTTGCTGTCCGTTCCCAGTCGGCCCAGTATCGCACGGGATAGGTTAGTTGACGAGTCATTATGCGGCTTTTGCGCCGTCTCCTCCGTCTGGGATCCGATCACGGCCGCGGCATCCTGCATTGCTTTTGCGTTGTCACCGACCTGCAGTGAATTGGATGCGGCAGTCTCGTCATGGATCGCGCAAACGGCAAACATGGTGTCGCCATCACGAAGAATGGTACCGATGGTCCATTCCAGAGCGTATACCGATTCCTCGCTCAGATCGGTCGCAACCAAATACTTGCGCTGCCGGCGACGACCGCCTTCCAGTTCGCTCGACTGCTGAGCATAGTCCCCGCGAATGATGGTTCGAATCGACCGGTTTTGGACGGAGCTGTCGATTGCGGACAGTTCAATGCCCAGTTGCTGAGCGCGTTTAATGTCACATAGCTCGGCTTCGTCGTCGGAGCCGAACGGCGTATTCGGCATGGAAGCGCCCGAGTCAAAACTGGTCCGAGGATGAACATCGGGCTTCTTGGGGATTGGTCCTTGTTTGGAAGAGTGTGAATAGTCGGATTTCTCCTCGGCATCTGCAGCGATTGCTTGTCAGTACGTACACGCAAGTGCTGAAGATGCTGAGAATGGTTTCTCAGGGTTATAGGGATACAAGAGAGAGGGACGTACTCTCTTTCTGTTCGACAGGAAGTGGCGGCGGACCTGTCTTTGCACTCGCCGTTGAAATACTCCTGTCCGGAAGGATTATGTTGACCGTAGGTTTCCTCCCGCGCTCGGAGGTAGAGTCGTCGTCATCACTGGAAGAGGAATCGTCGGCTTCTTCGTCGCTTGTTTCGATCGGATTGTTCTCGCTGTCGTACATATCCTTCGCTAGGCGCTCATCCCCAGATGTAGATGGTTTCCTGTCGGGATCGGACGTCTCACGACGATGAGTAGGCGCCGGTGCAGGAACAGGTGCGGGAGTGGCTTGGGGTTTGTCGGCGTTCTCAATTTCTACCGGTTTGGGCTTCTCGGGCGCTGGCTTCTCAGGCGCGGGTTTCCCTGGATTGGAGCTTGCATTGCGTGAGCTCGAGCCGAGCCATCGATTCCGCGGCGAGCTCGAGCGTCCCAGTCGGGAGGTAGAGAGCCGCGAATCCAGTGAGGTTCCTCGAGCGTTATTATTGCGACTCGAATCTCTCCCTCTGGTAAAACTCGGCAAGCCGACCTTCAGATCCAGGCCTGACATCACCGCAGCCATGGCATTTTTGCTCTGGGGCGGTTTATTGGATTTGTCGGAGGACCTGTTGGCGCGTCGGTTTAAGCTGTAGGTGGTGGTGCTGGGGGACATGACGACGGAATCGTCCCAGCGAATGCTCGGCTTCGGTTTGCTAGCGACGGGGCTGGTGGCAGCGCTGTTGGAAGTTTTGTTATCAGGATGATCGCCCTTAGCGTCCGAGAGCTTTTTCTTCTCGAGAGCGGCGTTGTCGCTAAATCTGCGCGTGGTGGTGGCGGCGGCGTTTGGACCGAATTCTTTGTCGGGCGAGGTGGAGGTAGGTTGAGAAGCAGCCGTCGCAGGGGCAGGAGGAGGCGCCACCGCGGTATTCACGCGCAACGACGGGGCGGCCGGAGCAGGGTCATGCCAACTGCGACGGGGGAACGGGGGAGTCACGCCAACGCCAATGCCGGCGATGGACCCATGTCGGGGCGGCAGGGCCTCGGGCGACTCGGGCGACGGAGCGATGTCCAGCAAGCTCCGGGTGGTGGTCGCGCCCGGGTTCCGACGGGAAGCTGCGGTGCGAGCTTCGAGCTCGCCGGCCAGCTCCAGGCGCTCCTCCTCCAAGGCGGCCGCCAGCGACATGCGGGCGGGCTTTTTCCTGTAGGGGGGCATCGTGGGTGGGCACCGGTCCTGCGGCGGTTTTGACAGGTTGTTGTGGAGAATCAAGTCGTGCCCGTCAGCCAGACCCCGAGGGAACCTCTGGTTTGGACCAAACACGCCGAGGGATGTGGAGAATTTGACGCTCTAGTGACGAGAGGGAGAAAGGATTAGTCTCGCCGGTTTCCGCATCCAGTTGAATCAAACATCAGAGTGGACACGAGAGGAAAAGGAAGGGAAAATAAGAGCCTTTGTTTTGCTCCTGTCACTAACAGAAGGTTAAAAAAAAAAAAAGCCCCGCGACTTTTTCTTTAGACAAAGATGTTTTTAAGCAGTCCCTCCACGTGCAGGCAACCGTGTCAATCCCGACGATCTTCCACTAGTCGGTCTTGTCTAACAGTCGTGGTTGGGTCGGTTTAGGGCGAAGAGGGGCTGGACGAGCTGGAGCGACCCTTTTCCCTCCGAGGTGGAGAGAGAGAGAGAGAGAGAGAGAGAGAGAGAGAGATTGGAAAATCAAAAAAAAAAGAGAGGGAGGGAGAGGGCGAGGGAGAATGGAGAAGAAGACTCAAGTGATCGACAGCTTCGTCAGGTGATGTAGAGATGAATGATCAGTTCTCCAGGATGTCTGCAAGGGACTCTCCCCGGAGAGAGGGGGAGAATGCAATAATTAAGGCGCAGGCAGAAGATCATCGAAGGGGCTGGAGAGTCTCGGCGCGGGGCAGAGGCGACTTTCATGAGGGGAAGAAAAGGGATGAGGGCTGATCGTCTCGCCAGCCGATTGAGGCGTGGATGAATTCAATTCCCTCTTAATGGAAGTGCTACCGCTTGCTCCCTTGCATATATCACAAGGCTTGACCATCAATGTGAAGGTGTCACGACAGGAACGGAGTCTCCGTGTCTCCGTGTATCCTGCCCTATCTCTTGGGATGCAGCATACGTAATTATGAGTGTTGCCAATATATAATAACTTAAAGAAAGAGAGAATTCACGGGCTCAAAGAAAGAGAAATGATAAATAATGCGCGGTCTAGACTCCCCGGCAATGCAGTCATGATGATCCGGTCATTCACTCTCAAAGAACATTTAAATAAATAAACCAATAAAACCATCCCAAATAACGGAGTAAACAACCAGTCATGCCATAATATCCAATATACACCTGCACCCTTGTCTAACGCCGTGAAATGTCTTCTGCCCGATCAAGATCAAGCCTTGGTTTTCTTCTTCTTCGACGTCTGTCGAGCAGCCGTCGCCTCGAACGCTGCCTCCGGGGGTTCGTCGAACTTCCCGGTCCGCTTCTTGCCCCCGGCATATTTCTCCTCCAGCCGGTCGAAAAACGAATCCGCCCGGGAAGCCTGTCGCGCCTGGATTATCGATAGCAGATCGTTGTCATTCGCCGGCGTGTCCTTCTTGTTCTTCTTCTGTCCCCCTTTCTTCTTATCGTCTTTTTTCTCCTCCAGCTCTTTGGCCAGCTTCTCCGCTTCTTTGGCCTCCTTCTGCGCCCGCTTCAATCGCTGCTGTTTCTTCTTCTCTGGTTCGTTCGCATACTTCGCGTGCTTCTCGACCTTGCCCTCGTCGATGGCCTTGTCGATCATGGTGCGGAATCGATTGTCGTCGTCGATCACATTGCACAGCATGACAGATTCGTAGACCTTGTCCAGATCGCCGCGGTACTTGTCAAACGCCGCGAGCACGTCCCGCTCTTCCTCCTCGGACCCCTGGTAATCCTTTTTGAACTGATCCAGGGCATTCTCATCGATCGCGCTGGAGAATTGTTCGCGGTAGAAGTCCATCCAATTGAAGTCGCCATCTTCCTCGACGGCTTCGGATGTGCTGCCGGTCAGGTCGAATCGTTTGCGTCGTTTCTCATCGGAGAGGATGGCGTAGGCGAAGGCGATCTGTTGGAATTTCTCGTTGGCTTCGTCTTTGGAGTCGGCCGATACCTTGTCTTTTGGAGGTGGGGGGCGTTGTCAGCATATGCATCCTGACAGGGTAGCGTGCAGGGTATAGGACAGGGATCGGATGAGTGGGGCTTACCTGGGTGATTCTTCAGCGCTTGTTTGCGATAGGCAGATTTGATCTGGTCCGGGGTGGCATCTTCGCTGACCCCCAGGATGCCATAGAGGTCCGTCTCGATCGGCTGCGGGATTTCGTCGTGGAAGTCTTCGTGGTCGGACGACATTGTGAGGGAGGGAGGGACGACGGGGGTGGCGATCCAGGAAACGGGAAAGCTTGATTGTAGGTCCGAATGTAAAATCTTCTTTCTCCGGGAGGGTGTCGAGAAGGTTGGAAGGGGAATGAGAGTTGAACGAGCGGCGACAAGAAGACGCGACGCGAAATCACTTGAACTACCCGATCTGGTTTAGCCCGTCCTCCCCTCCGCCCAACTGAGGTCATCTCTCTTTCATCTGGTCTTTTCCTCTCTCTTCTCTTTTCTCTTTTCTCTTTTCCCAAATCCCTTCCTGACTGGCTTACCTCCCCACCATGAGCTCCCTCCACAGAAATTACATGCAACAATGCATCGACCTCGCCGAAAAGTCCCCTCCGCGACCGACCAACTTCCGAGTCGGCGCCGTCCTCGTCTCCCGCAAAGACGGCGATCTGTGGGCGGAGGACGACCGCATCCTGTCGACCGGTTACACCATGGAGCTGGAAGGCAACACGCACGCCGAACAATGCTGCCTATCCAATTACGCGGCCGCCCATTCCGTCCCAGATGACCGCGTGCATGAGGTCTTGCCTTCAGAACCGGGCCGGAAACTCGTCATGTACGTGACTATGGAGCCGTGCGCCAAACGACTGTCCGGGAACGCGCCCTGCGTGCAACGGATCATTCAGACGAAGGAAGGCGGGCGCAATGGCATCCAGAAGGTTTACTGTGGCGTGAAGGAACCCGGGACATTTGTTGGACAATCGGAAGGGTGCCAGCGGTTGACGGAGGCGGGGATCGAATGGCATGTCATCCAGGGGTTCGAGCGGAGGATTCTCGAGGTGGCGGTGGCTGGACATGAGAATCGCGACGAGGAGATCACGTCGGCGCTGGATCGGGTCGAGACGAGACTGGATGACGTCAGTGACGATGAGCGGGAGAGACAGAGGCAGATGCGCCGGAATCCGAAGAAGCGAATGATGTAGGCCGTGGATGAGGAGCAGAGCACAAGTGCAACTGTAACACCACCGATGTACGGAGTATGTGGCGTCGAATGCCGATGGTGGGATGAACGAGACGCATCGACTGTGTTCCCTTGGGACCCGCGTATCCTAGGAAAGCTGGAACTCAGTCTGTCCAAAGATGGGCTCCGCAGAGCATATCAATGCTCGCCATTCAGTGTCTTTTGTATATACTATATAGAAGGGTGTAAAAAGATGATCTTGCTGGACTGATTCAATCGAGAGGCGATTGATAAGCGATAAGGCCATCTTATCTCTTATCTACGATAAGATACCCCACAGTCATCTTTTCCGGCGGACAAAGACACCCGGCGGAAAAGACATTCATATACGTCCTGGAAGCCTAGCAACCAGCTGCCTGCATGTCAGTATACATGGCACAATCGATGTAATCTATCATACCATCGCTCGCCCCCAATGCCAGACCAGCGCCGCCCCTACCGCTCCCACAAGGTGCCTGCCTGTGACCGATGCCGCCGATTCAAGCGGCGATGCACCGGAGGAACACCAGATCGGCCTTGCGTGCTGTGCAACCTACAGGAGGTGCCTTGTCTCATCTCGGCCAGCCCCAAGGCTCAGGCCAGTACACGTCGCTCATATAGGCGTGAACAGCGACGGGTTCTGCCCAAGCCGGCTCCATCTAATGTCAATGTGGCAGTCAATGCAGCGCCCTCGCCCGCCGACGCAGACGCCGGACAGGATGAGAGGGTCGGGACCGATTACCACGGCTCGCCGACCCAGGATCGCTCTAAAGTTGAGCTGTCGATGGTTGCGAGCCCGGTCATATCGGAGGATATCCAGATTCTGGAGCGTTATATGTCTTCGAAGGCTAGTAGTTCCATGCCCGTCTCCGTCGACGGAAGCCTCTCTTATGCGGGGGCCGCCAGTCCAATGGTGTATATGAAAGTTCCCCGACGGAGAGAGGGCCTTGCCATGTCGGAGAATCCGGGTAAGCAGCAGAAAGAGATACTACGGCAGATTCTTAAGCCATATGCGGATGAGCTGGTCAGACTGTAAGTGATTCTAAGGATAGCACTGCCTAGAATATGGCGGACCTGCGTGCAGACAAACTAATGGCCCAGGGAATAGGTATTTTGATGAGATCCACCCTGCATTTCCTATGCTTGACCGCCAATCATTCTTGGAGTTGTATAGAAGCGGAGACAAGCTCTCCCCGGCGCTCACTTGCGAATTCTTTGCTTTGTCGCTTATTTTATGGCAACATTCGCTGACGCTCAGGCAATTCCCGAAGCCGGACTCGCGATTTGTCTGGAACTTGGCTGTGGAAGCCTTGCAGCAGGACTTCCTAGCGCCTGGCCTGTCCACCGTCTTCGCCGTGGTCCTGGACATGATGGGCCGGCCCGTCTATTCCGTACTTGGGAATACCATCAATAACGGCAGAGCCGTTACGCTGGCGCAGACATTAGGGTTGAATCGCGATCCGACAAAATGGAAGAGACCCGCTAGTGAAAAGGCATTGCGCATTCGGCTATGGTGGGCTGTTCTGATTCACGATCGCTGGTTAGCCATTCCTTCTTATTCATCTGTATCGTTGTCTAACCTATCCCAGGTCTAGTTTTGCTCATGGCATACCGCCAATAATCACCAAGGGCCAACACGACGTGCCCGTCCCTCTTCCGTTAGATATCCTCTCGGATGCAGACCAATCTGAGAAGCACGCCTGGGCAGCTGAATGTTTCATTCGTCTCTGCACCCTTACCAACATCCTTGGCGAAGTTCTTCCCCTCACATATCATCTGGACGTGGACCAGAAACAGATCTGGAGACAGATCCGCCGACTGGAACTCGAGCTTTGCGATTGGGAGGATAACTTGCCCAGCTATCTTCAACCCAACAGTGACGATCATTTGAGAGCGTCAGGGTCGAGTAGTTTACGGCTCGGTTATCTTTCTGTTCGACTTTTACTGAATCGCATTGCTTTACATGTAAGCCTTCCATCCTCTCTTATATCCTAAAGTCTAATCTAATATATTGAAAAGGCAGCAACCCTTTCCTCCGAAATCGACCGCTCAGAAAGCACGCGCTACCACCTGTCCCAGTTACGTCGATCAGCGCACGACATCGTTGAATACGTATGCTCCTTGACGAAAGCCCAACTGCAAGAATTCTGGCTACCCTGTATGCACATCCACCCACATTCTTCACTGATTTCCATAAATCTAATCATCTCTAGATACCGCACACCATCTCATCCTAACCGTCATCATCCTCCTGCGCTGCACGGTCGAATCCACCGATAAGACCATCATAAGCGCCTGTAAATCGAGCCTTTCCCGCCTCTGGACGAAACTTCACGAGGCCGCCGAACGCGACGGCTGGGATCTCGCCAGTATCTGCATCGGCCAGTGCGGGGAATCGGTCTCCAAGATTCTGAACAATGCGTTCGAGACGCGGGGCGTTCAGAAAGAACAGCCTGTCGAGCCACATTCTTTGGAAGATGTGGAGGGTCTGTCGTCGGTGGATCCATCGGGGCTAGGGATGAATGGGAATGGAATTCCTACGGATCTACTGCCGGACATTCTACCCTTCTCAAATCCGGATCTCTCGTTTGATCAGTGGGATGTAGGGCCGTGGTATGGGCTTGGGTGGATGGACATCGATAATATCTCGTACGAGGGGGCGAATCAGGGATTGTTCATGTAACTGTGGTTTGGATCTAGTGAGATGTACGAGTTGAATAGAGGCATGTACACTCTAAGTCTCTGTTTCCTAGACCAAGACTGATGATATGACCCATGATAGCTGCCTGAGGACTCTCGTTCAAAATAAGAAATATCCCTCCCCATCCCGATTTCTACCAACCCATCGAATTGGCCAATGCCCCCGGAATCCCCGCATTCAAAGAAGATCGTTCGAGGTATTTAGCCCTGACCACCTTATTTAGCCTGAATCACCCCTGCAGATCACCATAACCCCAATTTTCACAGCTCTTGACGAGCAGAAAGTGGTCCCATCCCCCGCAATTAATATCCAAGGCAGAGATATAAAAATGCCCTCCAAGCCGGATCCAAATATGCCCTGGTCATGAGTCCATTCGACGTCCACCGCAGACGGCATCCCTAGACTTCATGTGGCGTCCTCTCAAATCCCTTGCCATCACCATCATGGCAATGGCAGCCTCCAGCCTGGCTCGTCCGCTCAAGGACACCCCCTACACCAACCCCATCCTCGGTGGCTGGCACTCCGACCCGTCGTGCATCTACGTCGCCGACCACGACACCACCTTCTGCGTGACCTCCACCTTCATCGCCTTCCCCGGTCTCCCCGTCTACGCGACCAAAGACCTCCAGAACTGGAAACACATCAGCAACGCATTCAACCGCGCCAGTCAGATCCCCAGTCTTGCGGAGACCACCGACCAGCAGGGTGGGATCTATGCGCCGACGCTACGCTATCACAACGGCAAATTCTACCTCATTGTCTCGTTCCTCGGACCGCAGGTCAAAGGCCTCGTCTTCAGCACTGACGACCCCTTCCGCGACGACGCCTGGTCCCAACCCCTCGAGTTCTCTGTCCGAGGTATCGACCCGGACATCTTCTGGGACGATGACGGTACTGTGTACGTTACTTCCGCTGATAACAATCGCATCCAATCGTACAGCCTCGATCTTGACACCGGGGCCACCGGTCCGGTTTCATACCTCTGGAACGGCACCGGTGGCGTCTACCCCGAAGGGCCGCATCTGTACCGCAAAGACGGTTACTACTATCTGATGATCGCCGAGGGAGGCACCGAACTCGGCCACAGGGAGACCATGGCCCGCTCGAAACACCGCACGGGGCCCTGGGAGCCCTGTCCGGCCAACCCGCTGCTCACTAACAAGGACACCACCCAGTACTTCCAGACCGTCGGCCACGCGGACCTCTTCCAAGACGGCCACGGGAACTGGTGGGCCGTGGCGCTGAGCACGCGGTCCGGCCCCGAGTGGCTGAACTATCCCATGGGGCGCGAGACGGTGCTGGTCCCTGCGACGTGGGAGAAGGGCCAGTGGCCCGTCATCCAGCCGGTGAGGGGGCAAATGCGTGGGCCATTGCCTCGATCGGACCGCGCCAGTCTCAAGGGGAAAGGGATAGCCGGGGGAACGTTCGCAGGGGACCCGGATCAGGTAGATTTCGTGCCTGGATCACCTCTCCCACCGCATTTCCTCTACTGGCGGTTCCCCAAGGAGGACGTCTTCACCGTCTCGCCGCATGGTCATCCCAACTCTCTGCGTATCAAACCTTCCTTCCATAATATCACCGGTGACAAGGACTTCTAGCCCTCCGACGGCACGAGTCTCATCTTGCGCCGTCAAACAGACACGCTCTTCACGTATGGCGTCGACGTCTCTTTCTCGCCGCGCACGAAAGACGAAGAAGCCGGCGTGACACTCTTCCTGACACAAGACCAACATGTTGATCTGGGGATCGTACTCCTCAAGACAGACAAGGGAGAGGACTCTTTATCGTTCCGCTTCCGACCCACCGGCCGCGGGAACTTTGACGGTCCCTTGTCGACGGAACTCGTGCCTGTTCCTGGAGACTGGAAAGGTGGACGGATTAGGTTGGAGATCCAAACTGTGAGTGATACTCAGTATACATTCTCCGCGGCGCCGGTGGGGTCACACGCGAAGAAGAAGGTCATCGGACAGGTGGATTCGTTGGTGGTGAGTGGTGATACGGGGAGGTTTACTGGTGAGTTTTATTTTCTTTGCCTTTCTGTTTCCTTCTGTTGCTTCTCTAGTGCCTTTTTCCTGTTCCTTCCTCCCCAATTATCTTCTTCGTTGAAAGAGGGAAATATACTGACGAAATCAGGTACTCTGGTCGGCGCGTATGCCACGAGTAATGGAGGTGAAGGGTCGACGGACGCGTATTTCAGTAAATGGAGGTATAAGGGACAGGGGCAGAAGATTGATCATGATGTTATTGTGCCTTCACAGGATTGATATGATTACCGAGGTAGGTCAATATTTAAGGCCACTCACTGATATTTGTCAATTTATGAACTGGAGAAAAAAGCATCGATCTAGCAGTTGGTGAGGTTGTGGTTGTCTATATGAAGGTGGATTTATCCCCGATTGTAGGATATATATGATTTTGTTTAACTACATCTTCATGGAAACACAAAGAAAGAGAGGGGAGAGAGAAACTGAATGAATGAAGATGCTTTCTAGACAGACTTGATCTCGACAGCTGGAGAGCATATCAAATCCTCATGGACATGCACTAGCTGTAGTAAACATTCAAATGTCTTGTCTCCACCAACCAAGATAACACAAAACACATACACAGATTAAACAAAATACACCATCCCAAACCATCACGCAGGTAAAGCAACACCCAAAAGCAAGATAAAACAAGATTAAAAAAAAAGATAAACTCAAGACCTCACCACCAAAACCATCCCTTCCCCTTCCCCTTCCCTTTATCCTTCCCATCTGCAATTCCATCTCCATCTCCATCTCCCCGCTCCTCCTCCCTTACATGTCCATTCCCCTCCCCCATTCCCCTCTCCCTCTCCCTCTCCTCCTTCTCCTCAGCCAACCTCACTGCCTCCTCCACAACCAATAAATCCCTCTCAATCAACTCCGCCCAGTTCTGCACGTCCCCGATCTCCTTCAACCCCTCCCTCGCCTGATCCGCCACCTTCGCCCAGCTGTCATTCTGTTTCCGTAATCCGTCTGTCACGCTCTGCAGCTCGGTTTCTTGTTTCTCCAGAGCATGGGAGTTGGAGTGGAGGACGCGTGCGCGGTCGCGGATCTGTGACTCGTGGTTTGCGCCTACGGAGTGGAGAGTGGCAAGGAAGGCGGTTTTGGCTTCGGTGGTTTCTTTTTCTCGTTGGGTTGAGCTTGAGCTTTCGGGGGTGGGGTTGTTGTTGTTGGGAGGGGTTTCTGGGGAGGAGTGGTGGATTTGCTGGTGGGTGGAGGGGGAGAAGGAGGAGGGAGATGAGGTGGGTGGGTTCCCGGTGTTGGTGTTGGTGTTGGTATTAGGTGGTGGTGGAGTTGATGGGATGGAGGACATGTTGGTGATACTGATATTTGACAGTCAAATAATATTAATCAGTAGATGAGTATTTGATGAGATGAGATGGATAGTCCACTGGACTCCGGTATTCAGGACCAGGTAATCAGATGACCCCACCACGCTAATGCATCTCATCGTCTACAGCTCTGTACGACTTCTTACTCTCTTCAGTTCTCAGACTCAGACTCAAACTCAGAAATCAAATACATATGTCCATTCCTAACTCAACAACAGTATTACACTCGTCCGGAATCGCTAGATGCTGCTCATTTCAGTCCCGCAAACGCCATGCATGCCCCAGCCAAGCTTATTGCAACATTTGGGGCGCAATGATATGTATTAAATGGTTCGCTGTGCACGCAAGAAATCACGAAAAAATAACACAAGAGACGGGGAAAAAATACACTCTTCTACATACTGGCCAGCTCTTGATCAATCTGGCGATCCAGGAACGCCCGCTTGTCGCCAGTCAACGTCGTCTGGAGTCGCTGCTCGACCAGTGCACGAACTATAAAAGAAATTAGTATCTTGTCCCCAATACATTTAACCAAAAGGATGGCGTGGCTTACCTTGTTTCTTCGTTACCGTGTCCAAATCCACCTCGGCCAAAGTTCCCCGGATGGCATCCGTGATCGTCATCTCGTCAGGCCCGCCAGTGCTGCCTCGGAAGTCAAATGCACTCTGCGGCCTCGATTGGAACCCGCCGCCCACCGGGCTGCGAGAGTGCGGTCGGCCACCACCCAATAGATTGTCCGTGCTCTGCATCAGCCCAACGCTATGTCGGTTGGTGCTCATGCCACCATCGTTGAACTGGCTGAGATTGCCCACCGACTGCCGGGGCGTGTGGTGGCCCTGGAGCGGCATGTCGGTGTACCGGCTGAAGCTGGACATGTGCGAGCTGCGGTTGCCGGGCATGTTGCCGCCGAACGGAGCCGGCGACTGCGGCGGCATGTAGGGGTTACCGCTACGACCCTGCCCGTGGAATCCCGTCAGGATCGTGGAGGCCGGCTTGACGGACGAGTACTGGGAATGCATGTCATCCATTTCCATGGCCATGTCGTCCCTGTAACCCCCGCCATACACCTTCTCCTGGCTCATGCCGTAATCCCCACGGCGGCCCGGGAGGTTGTTCGCAAGAGCGTAGTCGTCCCAGCGCTGCAGCGGAATGCTGCGCGGGTCAAACACCTCGTCCTCCACGGCCACAACCCGCTTGGATCCCTTCTCTCCGATGACCACACGCGTACTTCCCCAACTGAAATCGTCCTGCTTCCAGAACGAGTACAGGGGCAGGATGAAACTGTAAACCGGATAGGCACAGATGTAGATGATCATCCATCCGATGTGCTGCCACTGTCGCTTCAGGATGAAAATGATCGCCTGGAGACCATATACACCACCCAAAATTGCGATAGAAATCACCGGCAATGGGCCGGTATGACTGGCCACGGTGTAGATCAGGTATCCCAGGTAGACGCACGTCGCCGGAAGAATCACGGTACCAATCAGGTCGACCAGCACGACGAAACGCATACTGAAACAGCAGAATCCGCAGAGATCTTTCAGGGCGGCCAATTCCACCAAGTTGTGCACGGTTGAGTTGATCCAACGACGTCGCTGCGAAAGCAAGACGCTCCATTCCTCTGGCGCCGCGGTACTGGCATAGGCATCCGGAATAAACTTGTAAGACATGGTCGGGAAGTGCTTGGTCATCAAGGTGGTCAGGAAACGATCCTCTCCTAGCGAGAGCAGGTTCTTCTTATGCAACGTGTCCACGTTGATATCGGCATACTCTTGAACCAGTTTGTCCGCAACAATAAGAGGGCGACCCTTGTCCGCAGTTCGGAGACGGTACATGCAGAAACTAAAAAGGTCAGCAATTGAACACAAAATGGAATAATAACCAGATCTCAACTCACCATCCAGGAAGACAGGTCACACTGCCGAAAAGAGATTCGAATGCCTTGGACAAGTGGTGAGAAATGTAGTACTCGTAAACCTGAATCATCGTCCACCAACTGCGTCCCTCGTTCTGAAGACTGGTCTCACCACAAATACCAGCAATGCGGGCATCGTTGGCGCAGGCGGCCACTAGACGGTTGAGCGAATCTTCGCGAACACTGGTATCCGCATCCACCATGAGACAGTATTCATACAGTTCGGGGTCAACACCGATCACGTTGTTGATCTGATGGAAAATTTCCAATTCGAGAGGCGACATCGGAGCACGGTGGTGCACACGATTGAGGAAGCTGAGGATCTGGATCTGAGAGTCACGCTTACCCCGGTTACCGGGCTTGGACTTGCTCTGTTCGGACTCCTTTCCAACCTTGACCACGACGATGTACGGTACGACGTTTCCTTCGTATTCATACAAACCGGAGTAGACCTTACCGTAGTTCAGTTGGTCACTTCCCTGTCCAATGGACTTGAAAGGCAAAGCCGGGGGGTCGATCTTGGGATCAACTCCGAGAATATCCAGCACAATCTTGGGCGTAGGGCGGTCATTACCACCACCCACAATCATACCATCACAGATCACATAGATAAGTTTTCTCTTGTTGTCATACTGGAGAGCAGTCAACGAGTCAAGACCCTGGCGCAGCGCATCCTCACCCTCCGTATAAGCGGGCACAAGGCAGATGACAAACTTGTCCTGCGGCGCGGGCCGACGTTTGGTTCCAAGCTGAAGGGCAGCAAGGAATTTGACCAGGATGACAGCGCAAATCAAACAGGTGAACGACAACAGAATCCAGTTGTTGACGGTACACTTCGGCTCGTCACGGAAGTCCGTGATTCCCTTTTTGAAGACATAGTCAAGACACTTCTGAGCTTTCTCCGCGTCGCTCGACGTTGGCCATTTGTCTGTGACATCTTCACCAGCATTATTCTTGAACAATTCCGTGATGCTACTTGGTAGGAAACTGTAATCGTCGCCGTTGTTCATACGCTTCAGGGTGTAGAAGTAATCGGTCAGGTCGTAGACGTCCTTGTTCTTGATCACCCAATACCGTTGATCGGAGTCGGCTTGTTTGGAGACAGTGCTCTTTTTCCAGACCAGGTCTCCCTTGTAGTATTCCTTAATCTTGGGCAGGAATCTCTTTTCATACCAGGTGATGTCGTGTAATTTGGTGTCCGGGTCTGGCTGGTTGCGGGGACCGCAGTCATGCTTGGCCTGGGCGTACTGGACGGCGTCGGTCTGGTTGTATTGCAGGGTGATTGATTGATCGGTCACGAACGGATCGCAGAAACGCGTCAGCGGAGGAGGAAAGTACGGGTCCATGATCTGTCCCATGAAAGGTTCCATGTTCGACGACGTAGTTTCGATGTTGGAATCACTGTGCTGAGTTTTCGCAAATTTGCTGATATCGTAGACCTTGCCGTGAATACTGACGTAGAAGTCATTGGTACCCTGATGATAGCCCAGTTCCTTCTCGTTCCAGGCCTTGTCTTTATTCGGGCAAAGCAGGTTACCAAATGCCATGATATAAAAGCAGACAACCGCGTTGACAAGGAGAATGAGGAGAACGAGCACCACCTTCTCTCGCCATGCCATGCGCACATCAGGCCGCTTCATTCGGCCAACATATCTGAGAACAAACGACGGAATCCAGAAGGTCAGAGCCCAGACAAATCCGACCCAGACGCGCCGGCCAAGAGTCATTTCTTGATGCTCAATATGGTGCGGCTGGCCAAATTCGGGGTCCATTTCGCCGTTATAGTACGGGTTGTCCCATTTTTTTTCATCTCCTTTGGAGCCCAATCCGTAGTCACCGCCCATGTTGAGAGTTTGCGCCGCGCTAGGTGCAATCGATTTGGCGCCGCCACCAACACTGGGGGCGAGCATGCTTTGTCGCTGCAGCAGATTGTCCCGGCTGCCAAGTAGGCTGGCGGACTCGGCCATCGGTGTGTTCCCATACGACGGAACCCCAGCGTCGAGCATACCAGAGCCGTACATGAAAGGGTTGACTGCCGGCGACTCGTCCGGTTTCATATCAAGCATGGTTTCGGCTTCCCACCACGCGTTTTCCCTCATCCAGATCCGTTGGTGGCCGACCACGGCGTCCCCGTTGGTCCAGCCTCTCTCGAGGAGCCAGTTCTCGACGCCATCCTTTCCCTCGCCGCAACCAAGTCTGGCGTATCTGCCAATAAACTCGTCCAGGTCGAAATCGGCTGTGAAATCAAGCTGCTTGAGACGCCGGTTGGCCCATTCGCTTAGTCGCCACTCGCGAATCTGACGCGATACCGTGCCCGCAGTCCAGGCCGCAGAAGACGGGAGGGAGGCCAAAGCTTCGGGCAGGTCATCGGTTGGGTGAATAGAGATGTGATGCCAAACGCGACTGCTGCCCAGAACGGTCGCAAGGTCGAACCGTCCCCTGTGGCCGACAGTGATACCCTCGGACTCCACGGGGAGAAGGATCTGGCGGAGAAAAGCGTCCGCCTCGACCTCTAGACTCACTTTTTCCAAGACCTCCTGTCGCTTGTCCATTTCGTATTCGCGTTCGCGCCAGGCGGCTCCCGTTGTGATGCCTAGATCTGCTTCGACCTGAGACACGGCGGCGGTCGTTTCATTCATCACAGCGTGTCCAACGAATGGAGTCTGAACTCCATCCTCTTTCATTTCAGCGTTGATACCCAGGCTATCATCAAAAACGCCTCTCATTGTCACCGCCTTGCCGAGTGCAGGCCTGGGAATGTCGACAACAGTGATGCTTACGGTGTCGTCGTCGGAATTGTGGCCACCCCGACCCGAGGCACCACTGCTACTGGGGTCATTTTCGTGAATCGACTGAACCTCATTCGCAATAGCCTCGTTGGCTTTGCCGATGACCCAGTCAACCAAGGCTTCGTACACACCGGAGATGAGAAAGCCTCGGTCATCAGTCGAGCATTTTTGCAGAAGAACTTCCGGGTCCAGTCCCAGCAAGCCTCCAACATCCTCGCAGGCTTCCTCGAGATCTTCCTGATCAACCAAAAATCCCGCTGCGTTCCCCAACTTCAGCAGACCAGCAAGCACCGAGAGCAGGCCACGTTGAGCGGCTCCTTTGATACCAATTGCCTTGAGCGCAGCGCGAAAGTCCTCGGCGGATGCCGCATCGTCAGCGGTGGGGAGATATGACGGAGGCGAGTACGTGCCCGATTTACTGAGCAACGCATACGCGGAGGGTTCCTTCAGATCCAGGAACTCTCGCTCTGCTGGCGTCGAGGCGGCGGTTAGAAGATAATAGAACACATTGAATGCACGATACCCCGGCTCGGACGGGATGTCAAGGAAGCCCTTTTGCACATTGATGCCCGACGTTGAGAGCGCCAGAGATAGTCCCGCGATATCGCCCTTCAGCGTCAAGGTGTAGCAAGCTGAGAAGGCGGAGTAGAGGGAGTAGGACGGATTGAAGGACGTTACAGCGGAAAAGAAAGGTCGGAGAGCGGCGAGTGCGGTGAAAGTGATGCTGGGTGTGGAAAGAGGCAATGCGGTGAGGAAAGGCTCTAGAAGAGATGGGGTCGACTGATGGGTCGAGCTGGAGGGTATTAGTTAGTAGACAGACAGGCGACGTCGAGAAAATCAATAGCGACACGAACCTTAAGACGATACAGCCGTCCTCGGCTCTTCTCCTCGCATGTTCCCATGCTCGGACGGGCAATTCCCGATCAATGATGCCACCCTCGTGGCCCTCCGGGGTGGGTTGGGTAGCAGTGACCCAGGTATTGACGGCCAAACTGGTGCCTGCGTCGAGCTGATACGGCTGCCCCGAGTTGTAGTATGCGTGCAACGCATTCAGCAGAGTTGTCGTTGACATTTGACCGGCGGACTGAGGGGTCGGACGAGCGCCCGCCATCCCAGCCGACTGGGTGGAGTAGACTGAGAAGCGATTCGACATGGTGCGATTCAAGTCACGCAACGTAGCGATTTAACAATTGTGACGGCACGATGCGCGCGCCGAGTGATTATGGGAATTCAACCAGCTGGTAACCTAAACACCGCGTGTGAGAGCTGAGCAGAGTGATATAACCTGGATTGATTACGCTTCAAACTTGACGGTCAAAAGAATCGATGCATTCGAACTATCGTTTCGTTTCTCTTTGGCCCGATTAAATCTAGACGACTTCACTCGATGGGGAAAGTGGGATGAAGTTCGAGATGTGGAATGGAAGAGCGGTCGGCTTCACGGGCCTGGTTGGAATCTCGTTCGTCGGTCTACGGAGAAGCGAGTGGCAGGAATGTGGACGAAAAGTAGCGAGTGCGAGGTCGAGATGATTGCTGTCAACAAGGTGGGACAGAGCGAGCGACAGGTGAGGATCAACAAATAATTAAGATGAGAATGGTTGATAAACCAAAATAACGAAGGAAGAGGGTGAAGAGGAAGAATAGAAGACAAAAAAAAAGCAGCTCCAAAGGTGACACCCGAAAGGAAAAAAAAAAGCAGAGCCAAAACCAAAACAACGGAGGCAGGCTGACGATTGCCGGGTGGATGATAGTCAAGAAAAGAAGAGGCGAGCGCGAGCGATTCAGTCCATTTGGCGGCATCCCATCCCCAGTAGCTTAACTGTTTGGGGTTTAGGACGGACCTGGACACGACAAGACGAAAATTACAGCGTCTGTCAGCGGGTACATACAGTACGTACGGAGTACCGGGGGGGGGGCCTGCACTCTTTCCCTCTCTTCCCTCGGCCGGACTTAAGTGAGTTAAGTGAGTTAACCCACAGCGACGAGGGCCAGTTGATTGAAATCCGAACTGATTGGGGATAGTGAGAACTTTGCTCCGTCGTACATTACCTTAGCTCTCCACTAGCCTGCCGGGACTAGTGAATTTGCAAGCACATTCGGTCGGGTCGGTCCAAGAGACATGCCTAACTATTAAGAGAAATCTAGGTAGTATACTAAACTGTCTAGGTGATTCGGATTAATACAAAGTTAATTGAGACTGACTGGTAGCCTCCGTCGATATGGTAGGGCAACGGTATACGAAGTAAATTTGCCGCCTTTTGTTTGTTTGCCTTTTTCTCTTTTCTCTTTCTGTTTCTTTTTCTTTTTCTTTTTTTGGTGGCTTGTTACGAACCTGTCAGGTGGCGTACATCAACCTTTGGGCACGGCCAATGAAGGCAACGGAAAGGGTCAGATCCGTGGCCCTAGACCCTGGCAGACCCTATAATTGGCACACTCTTGTCTCACCCGCACTAACCTCCATGCCAGATTTTTCTGACTTTCTGACTCTCATGGTCAACGGGACACTTTTGGTCTTTTTGTCTCAGACTATCCATCCACTCCAGTAAGTCACCCCCTCCAAAACTTGCCACCAGGTCAAAGATTTACGGCCTCTCCGTTGGTTGTGTTCTTCATAAGGCCCTTTCTATTTCCGGAGTCTCTAAGAATGGAAGTTGTCATATGGTTAGTGGCCAGTAATGCAATAAGTATGCATCCATCTGCGTTGGCCTTCCCTTTGATGTTGTTATTTTTAATTCTTCGCCCGTCCCCTAGCAGGGTCTGGCCGTTTCCATGAATGTGTCCTCTGCAGAACATCCCTCGTACGGAGTACAGGAGCCGACATGGGATACGCGACCATGTAAATTTCAAACATCTCCAGTCGAGGTCGCAATTCTTACTCAGTCATGACTCCATGAGGTGTCCCGGGTGTGTTGTAGGTAAATTAATTCGAGATCTTGGAAACCATTACGGAGTAGTTCAATCTACGGAGGACCCATGTGCACTCCCTACCTCCCTCCGTAAAGGGGCAGTCCTACTGAGGGCCGATACAAAATGCAAATATTTCGGGATTCCTTCCACCGCCTTCCAGTCGATGAGGATTGAGAATGGGCGACCCCCACTTGGATAAGTCCCTAGTTTCAGGCCTTTCCCGTTTGGATGTCACAGATCGAATGATCCACCGCCGCGAATTCCCTCGTCCCCTTCGAGTCCTCCCATTCCCCCTCAATCGTTCCTTCTTGCTCAATCTGGTATTTCCGAGTCGGGGGCAACGCAATCGATCTTCGACGTACTTATGACATGTTCTCCGTACACAAAGCTTGCTCTCGATATTACTCCCGGCGTAGACACTGTACCGGGCATGCTCCAGTATCTTTAGTGAGGACTGAGTGGCATGGACACGAAGAGAGTAGTACCGACAAAGAGCGAGAGAATCAAACCGGTGGATAACTGCCTCCTTTACGAAGTCGAGCCATTCCAGGTTATTTATACCTCGCGTTAGGAGGGACTAGAAAGTAGGGGGAAGGGAGGGCAACATGCCAATATGATCAATACAGTATGGCGAATGGTCCCCCCCTCCCCCCTGACGGGATGGATTGAGCAAGTGGCGTCGAATGATTCCCGTGTCGAGGACGGTATTTTAATTTTAATTTTAATTTTAATTTTTTTTTTTCAATTCTGCCATGTTTCCAGTCTGTTATCTTTGTGTTTCAGTTGACTCCGTAGTGGTGCATCACAAGCAACGGAGGGGGGCTATTAATAAACATAAACGATCTCAACCACTGAACCCGCGACCAAAGGCTGAGGCCAGCATTGCAGGGACGGTTCGACCGACCGGGAGAGGGACGCTCCCCACCCGGGTGGAGGCTGCTTTCCCCTCGGTTGCCCAAACTCATGACGAATGATCACCCCCGTTCAATCTACGTCGTACGGGATACTGATATTAGCTGGATTAGTCCATGCAGATTGCAGACACAGGAATTGAATTGTACGTCGACCGCATGGAATGCAGTGCGGGAAGCAAACCTACCACGGACTGGGAAGTATCGACGCGGACCAGTGTACCTTGCCTAAAAGTCAATGTATCATGAACCAGACCGGTTAACAGATTGGTCTGGGTGTACCTCAGGTACTTCGACGTAGATCCATGGACAACGGACGGTCCGTAGGGACAAACCGACAAAGTAACACGGTACACTTTACCGGGCTGATAAGAAACAATCTACCTGACGGAGAAGGTACCTACTCAGTACAATACCGCCCTCTCGGAGAGTCGGGACGCTAGTAATTTGAAAAGCTGTCAAGACCGCTGGCCGTACGCTGGGTACGGCACTGCCCACCGGTACAATACACACTTACCCAGTCGGGCAAGCAGAGCGTCTTTTTTCCCCGGAGCTGCCATTCATCTCTTGTTGTTGTTTCTCCTCTCTGCGGACTTTCTTTTTCCATCTTTTTTTTATCTTTCGCCTTTTCCATCCTCATCCCCATCCTCATCTTAATCTTCATCTTTTGCGCGTTGTCCCTTCTGCTTGTACTTTAATGATTACAGCGTCAACATTCGTTTACCTCGACCTAATCTTCCTGTACACGATCGCTTTGCCGTTGATTTAGATCCACTCGTCCCCCCCATCGTCTCTCGCTTTTTGGTGTTCTCGGGACTCTGGTTGTTTCAAGTCAGATTCGATCCGCTCACCCCTCAGGTAGTCAACTGTTATCTACCGCAATTCTCCTGTTTGGCGATCAGCTCGTCCATCCCGTTCGTCGCGCAAGCAATGTTCTCGTCGCCTCTCAGCTGCTAGGAATCTCCCATTCATCATCCGCAGCGACGACCGCCACATTCTTGCTTCCGAAAATAGTCTGCCGTCGGTCACTTCCAGTCGATTCAGGCGGGTTCCAGGGTGTTTTGCTCGGAAGTTCTTCTATCTAGTTTCTCACGGGCCATCGCAACCCGATTTCTGAACTTCCTGAGAAATCCCCTGTGTCGAGGGCCTCGACACCCCCAGCAAGATGGTGGGACACTCCCCGGCGGGAACGACTCCTACTCATGCGCAGTCCTCGCTGCCTTCGCTGCCGTCGCATTTGCAGTCGGACACGCATTTGACGGCACATCTAGCCAGCCGGTAGGTTTTCCTTTTTTTCTCTTTTGATTTCCATGTATTCTTTCGGTACAAATTACTGATCCGGGTATCTTCCACCCAGATTCCATGTCGGTTTGCCAACTGCTCGCCTGTCATCCCAAGCCTTGATCAGTCTCAATACATACACTTCGTCATCCAAAGGTCCCGATGGCGCCAAAGAGGGTAGTGCCATGGGCGAGGCCGAGGACCTTGCCCGGCGTGCTTTTACCCGTCTTGGATCTCGCGGCGAAAACCAGGCCGTCGTATTTCTGTAAGCGTCAATACCTGTCCTTTGCACTGGATCACGATGGAACTAATTTACTTGCAGAGGAGAGAGTGGATCAGGAAAAACCACCATTCGTGCGCACGTGTTGTCAGCGTTCCTCTCGTTCTCATCGACCCCTTTGTCGTCGAAACTGTCGTACGCAGCTTTTGTCTTCGACACTCTGACCACCACCAAGTCCCTCACCACACCCACCGCGTCAAAGGCCGGTCTTTTCCTAGAATTGCAATATGATGGCTCGACCTCCGTCAACCCTACATTGATTGGCGGTAAGATTATTGACCACAGACTTGAGCGGAGTCGTATTGCCTCGGTCCCCACCGGCGAGCGAAGCTTCCATGCGCTCTATTATCTCCTGGCTGGCACAAGCGCCGCGGAGAAGAGCCATTTGGGCTTTGACAACCCCGTTCATGTGTCCACGGGCAACAAGCTCTCATCGCCCTCCATCGGTCACAAAAGGTGGAGATACCTGGGTCATCCGACCCAACTAAAGGTCGGCATTAACGATGCCGACGGTTTTCAGCATTTCAAGACGGCTCTCAGGAAATTGGAGTTCCCTAGAAGCGAAATCGCCGAGATCTGCCAAATCCTTGCCGCCATTTTGCATCTCGGCCAGCTGGACTTCATCAGCGGACAGGCTACCACTACGTCTGCCGAGGAATCTGGTGGGTATTCTCACGAGGGCGGTGAAACCGTCACCATGGTCAAAAACAAGGAAGTGCTCTCTTATGTCGCTGCTTTCTTGGGTCTGGGTGTTGAGGAGCTTGAAAATAGCTTCGGATACCGGACGAAGACGATCCACCGAGAGCGAGTGACCGTCATGCTCGACCCTAAAGGCGCACGCCAGAACGCCGATGAGCTGGCGCGGACCATCTACTCCCTTATGGTCGCCTACGTGCTTGAGACCGTCAATCAGAGAATCTGCGCCGCTGAGGATAGCGTGTCCAACACCGTCTCCATCGTGGATTTCCCCGGATTTGCCCAGGCATGTTCTACCGGATCCACCCTGGATCAACTTCTCAGCAACGCAGCAACGGAGTCGCTGTACAATTTCTGCTTGCAGTCCTTCTTTGAACGGAAGGCCGACATGTTGGAACGCGAGGAAGTCAACGTACCTGCGACAAGCTATTTTGACAACACCGATGCCGTGCGTGGCTTGCTGAAACAGGGCAACGGACTGCTCAGCATTCTCGATGACCAGACCAAGCGCGGAAGAACGGACGCCCAGTTTGTCGAATCGCTGCGGAAACGATTCGAGAACAAAAACCCGGCTATCTCGGTGAGCAGCTCCAATGGAACCGGTTACGTGTCCCAAGGAGCACGATCGGCCTTCACAGTGAAACATTTCGCCGGTGAGGTTGATTATTCTGCCGACGGCTTAATCGAAGAGAACGGGGAAGTCGTTTCCGGCGACCTCATGAATCTCATGAGATCCACAAGAAGTGATTTCGTGAGAGAACTCTTTGGTCAGGAGGCGCTGCAGACCGTGACTCACCCCAAAGAGAAAACCGCCATCATGCAAGCGCAGGTCAGCTCGAAGCCTATGCGAATGCCAAGCATGGCGAGGCGAAAGACGAGTCCCGCATCTCGACTAGCATTCGATGCCCCCCTTGCAGAAGAACAAGACGAGTACGAGAGCCAAGTGGGCAGCACGAAGAACTCCAAGGGTGGCCGAAAGAGCATGATGCTCACCAACGGTATGCAGGGTGCCGCGGGCCAGTTCCTTGCCTCGCTTGACATTGTCAACAAATACCTCAGCTCAGCCGACGTCAATCCCTATTTCATCTTCTGTCTGAAGCCGAATGACCGCCGAATTGCCAATCAGTACGATAGTAAATGTGTGCGCGCACAGGTGCAGACATTCGGAATCGCTGAGATCAGTCAACGTCTCAGAAATGCGGACTTCAGCGTATTCCTTCCCTTTGCGGAGTTCCTCGGTCTGGCTGAAATCGGAAACGTTGTGGTCGGAAGTGACAAGGAGAAGTCCGAGGTCGTTTTGGATGAGAAGCGGTGGCCCGGGAATGAAGCGCGAGTCGGCAGCACAGGTGTGTTCCTCAGCGAGCGCTGCTGGGCAGATCTGGCCAAGGTTGGAGAGCGAGTCGTTCCTGTTTATCCCGCCGAGGGATCAGATGAGGGCGGCGACGGATTGCTCCATCCTCGGACTGCCGGCTACATGGACTCTAAAGTTCGCCTTCTCAACCCCGCTGACCAATCTCCTGGTACCTATATTTATGGGGATGACAACAAACAGGGCTACTTTGGTAGCCGCGATTTGGATGGACGCTCCGACGCCGGCGGCTCTGCCTTCAACTCGGGCGACATGTTCCGTAATCTGGAAACCAAAGAGCAAATGTTGGAGAAAGGAAATGAGAAGAAGATGGAGGAGGTCGATGAACATCCTGTCTCGGGCAGTCGCAAGCGCTGGATGGCTATCGTCTACCTTCTTACCTTCTATTTGCCCGACTGGGCAATCAAAGTCTTCGGCCGGATGAAACGCAAGGATGTGCGACTCGCCTGGCGCGAAAAATTCGCCATCAACCTGATCATCTGGTTCAGCTGTGGTCTCGCAATTTTCATCATCGTCGGTTTCCCTGGTCTCATATGTCCTACACAGCATGTCTATTCCGCTTCCGAGCTACAATCGCATGATGGTAAAGACGGTCATAGCTCTTTCATTGCCATTCGTGGCGTGGTTTTGGACCTGGACAAATTTATGCCCTCTCATTATCCTGATATCGTTCCGCAGTCAGCACTGAAAAAATATGCCGGTGTCGACGCGACTGGTCTCTTCCCGGTGCAAGTGTCAGCTCTCTGCCAGGGCAAGTCTGGCAAGGTTGACCCGTCGGTGCTCTTGGATTACAAGCCAACGAACGTGTCTGGCTCGGCTAATACGATAAGCACTGGCGACGTCAACGCCAAATACCATGATTTCCGCCATTTCACGAACGACTCGCGTCCTGATTGGTTCTACGAGCAAATGTTGATGCTAAAATCGAATTACAAAAAGGGTTACATTGGCTACAGTTCAGAGTACCTGAAGACCCTGGCCGAGAAGAAGTCGAAATCGATTGGAAGCATCGACGGCAAAATCTACGATCTGACGGATTACGTGGCTGGAGGCCGAAGAACGCAGGCCCCTGCTGGCGAAGAGGTTCCGTCCGGCGTCGACCGCGATTTCATGGACCCGGGGGTAGTACAGCTGTTCCAGCAACTTTCTGGTCAGGATATCACGAAATACTGGCAGAACCTGAATATCGACGAGGGTCTCCGGAGTCGAATGCAACTCTGCCTAGACAATCTCTTTTTCGTCGGTCATGTCGATACCCGTAATTCGCCTCAGTGCCAGTTCGCACAATACTTCCTTCTCGCCATTTCGATCTTCATCTGCTTGATCGTTCTCTCCAAGTTCTTGGCGGCACTTCAGTTTGGCAAAAAGAACATCCCTGAGAACCTCGATAAGTTCATCATCTGCCAGGTTCCGGCTTACACCGAAGATGAGGAGTCTCTTCGTCGTGCTATCGATTCCATGGCTCGCATGCAGTATGACGATAAGCGCAAGCTCTTGGTTGTGATCTGTGACGGTATGATTATTGGACAAGGCAACGACCGTCCCACGCCCAGAATTGTCTTGGACATTCTAGGCGTTCCCGAATCGGTGGACCCCGAACCCCTTAGCTGCGAGGGTCTGGGCGAGGGCTTGAAGCAACACAACATGTCCAAAATCTATTCCGGTCTGTATGAAGTGCAAGGTCACATTGTTCCTTTCCTGGTTGTCGTCAAGGTCGGAAAACCCTCCGAAGTGTCGCGACCTGGTAACCGTGGAAAGCGAGACTCCCAGATGGTTCTCATGCGATTCCTCAACCGCATTCATTACAACCTGCCTATGAGTCCGATGGAATTGGAAATGCATCATCAAATCCGCAACGTTATAGGAGTTAATCCGACCTTCTACGAATTCATTTTACAGGTCGACGCCGACACAGTCGTTGCTCCGGATGCAGCTACTCGAATGGTGGCGCCCTTTTTGGCCGATACTCGTATCATCGGTGTCTGCGGAGAAACAGCGCTGACCAACGCGAAAACTTCCGCGGTGACCATGATCCAGGTCTACGAATACTACATCTCCCACAATCTCATCAAGGCTTTCGAGAGTTTGTTCGGTTCCGTCACATGTATGCCTGGTTGTTTCTCCATGTATCGCATTCGTTCTGCCGAAGCCGCAAAGCCACTGTTCGTCAGTCACGAGATTTGCGAGGCGTATTCCGAGATCCGCGTTGACACCCTGCACATGAAAAATCTTCTGCACCTCGGTGAGGATCGTTACCTGACGACCCTTCTCCTGAAGCATCATCCCAAGTACAAGACTAAGTTCATCTTCGCTGCGAGAGCCTGGACTATTGCTCCCGAGAGTTGGGCTGTGTTCTTATCGCAACGTCGTCGGTGGATCAACTCTACTGTTCATAACCTGATTGAGTTGATTCCTCTTCAGCAACTGTGTGGTTTCTGCTGTTTCAGTATGAGATTCATCGTTTTTGTTGATCTTCTTTCCACCGTTATCCAGCCCGTTACCATTGCCTATATCATCTATCTCATTGTCTGGCTTGTTCGGGATACGTCCACCATCCCTTACACGTCTTTCATTTTGCTCGCAGCCATCTATGGTCTACAGGGTCTCATCTTCATTCTCCGTCGGAAGTGGGAGATGATTGGTTGGATGATCATCTACATTCTCGCCATGCCCGTCTTTGCCCTGGCTCTTCCGCTGTACTCTTTCTGGCACATGGATGACTTCTCATGGGGTAACACTCGTGTCATCACTGGAGAATCAGGTCGTCAACTTGTCATCTCCGACGAAGGTAAATTCGACCCAGCGTCTATCCCCAAGAAGAAGTGGGAGGAGTATCAGGCAGAACTGTGGGAAGCGCAAACCTCTCGGGATGATCGATCCGAAGTTTCTGGCATCTCCTACGGCACTAAGTCCTACCACCCGGGTCAGTCCGAATATGGATTCCCTGGTGCTCGACCGGTGTCGCATCTTGACCTCCCTCATCATGGATCACGGATGTCGTTGGCTCCTTCGGAGATGATGAGCCGGCATATGGACATGGAAATGGAGGACCTCAGTCACCTGCCTCCTGATGATGCTATCCTTGCCGAAATTCGTGACATTCTCAGATCCGCGGATTTGATGACTGTGACGAAGAAGAGCATTAAACAAGAGCTGGAGAGACGTTTCGGTATGAGCCTAGACGCCAAACGCCCGTACATCAACTCAGGTAAGAATCCCTTTCCACGATATCTTTCGACTATCCAATCACTAACCTCAACTCTATTTAGCCACCGAAGCTGTTCTTTCTGGTATTCTCTAAGTGGACATATCCCTAATTGCCATGAGTTGAGACTACAAACATGAAAAAATGAATTAAAAAAAAAAATTCGACCCCAACAGATGTTGTTCTCACGAATCAGCGTCTTCAAAGGACAGCCCAGCGGGTCCTCTTTCGATTTGCATTGCATATATGGCCTTGATTTGGTTTAATTCAATGGATTGAGCATATGAAGGATCGAGCATGGAGTTGTACATTATCTTGTCTTTTTATTGTCTATTTTCATTCCTTGGGACATACATTTGCTTGAGCGTTAAGATTGCACTGGTTAAATACTTTCATACAGATAATCATGATTGACTTTCAATATATATTTCTGGATTTTCTTCATTCAAACACTTACTTCGCCCGTCCCTGCCTTGGATTTTGTAGATACACTGATTGCAGCAGATTGCAAATGTGAGGAGCACAATGATTTAACCCAACTAATTGAGATGATCATGAAGATATTTGTAGAGGAAGAAGGGGCCTTTGTAGTGGGACATGGAAGAGCCGAGCTTGGCAGATTGCCACCTCAGGCCCCAAAGCTTCCGAGAATCTCACCACGTGACAATCCGGGAACATTTCCTTTTTAGTCACGGCTTCGCCTCCATCGACCTTCTTGAAACTCCCGAGTCTTCTCGAAGCAGGGCCGAAATATCGGGGCATTCTCCCGCGAGAGATGCGCTCTTACTCCGGCTGGTACGTGCACATCCCTTGCTGATCCCTGTCTTTGGTCAGGACATCATAACTCACACATTGCAGTTTGACTTGCAAACGTAGGAAGTTGAAATGCGATGAGTCTAAGCCGGCTTGTAACAAATGTGTTAAAGCGTCTCGGAACTGTGTCTACGGAGAACAATCTATATTCCGTAGCCAGGAGATCGATTCGACGCCAGATCGCAAAAGACGATGTACTAGCGATCAGCGAGAGAAGCAGGCTGGCGAGACCGGGGAACAAACTACCTGGGTAGACCTTCCAGCTGAATGTGTGTTTCAACTCTAATAACTTCGATCTGGTTCTGTCTACTCACTTCCAATAGTCACGTTCGTTCAGGTGGAAGACCCCGGGGACGTTGAGAGTTCAAGGGCAATAGAGACTAGTGAAGCAACTGCGGATGATGAAGAAAATGGTACAGGAAGGGCGATAAATACTGGCGAAGGATATGATACTCCTGGGTCTCGTCCAGCGTCGCATTATGCCCCTGCTGCGACACCTTCTTTTCACCGCACAACGACCAGCGGCCAGCATACACCACGACCGAATGATTCTTCCATCTATTCCAGCCACTACCCAGAGTCTCATTCGCTCGACAAAGTTCTTGTCTCATACCTTTTGCGGCATTTCAAGCAAGGCCCAGGCCAGTGGTAGGTATCAACAGCACTTGAGTTCAAACTAGAGCTCGAGCTAACAGTAATTAAGGATGGATCTTCTGGACACTACGTCATACTTTTCCTCCAAAGTGCCTGTCATCGCGGCATCAAAAGCTTTGCTGAGATCTGCGGTTTGTGCCCTCTCTGCAAAGCATCTCATACATGTCTGTCGAGTTAGGAGCCAAGCTGGTGCCAACTCTAGGTTCTTACCTAGTTACATCGGCCTTCCCTCCTCCAATGAAGAGACATGGCGATATCACTCAGCGAGATACTACGACCAAGCCCTTGGGCATCTCAAGGTTGCTGTGACATCAGAATCGTATTCCAATAACTTACCGGATAAGGAGGAAATGCTCGCGGCTGTCGCGATCCTTTGTGCTTTTGAGCTGATGGACGCCCCCGGGAGCGCATGGAGAGCTCATCTGAGTGCTTTGCCTCTTTTCGATGATCAGTCTACTTCTGTGTCCGGTCATTCTTCAGTCATCATCCCTCATACAGCTATAAAAGGCCCGATATTTTGGAGTCTGGCGAGACAAGACCTGCTATGTGCCTGTGAGTGCCGAATTTTTAATTGCGGATAAGTCCTCTAACCAATGCACTAGTCATAAGCGAGACCGCAACCCGACTGGACTTGAAAGATATGCGTCTCTGGCAGAACGCAGGATTGGCTACGGACGAGAATGGGGAGCTTTTACCCTACAGCCCACTAGACGTGATGGAAAGTCAAATCTCCTCCGCATTCGAAGAAGATATGAAGAGCAACGAGCTTACCTGGATTCTCGGTAAAATTGCCAACTTTCTTACTGCAGGGGACGCTTTAGTCCCGGGGATCAATGCGTTACCACCCTGCCAACGGCCTCTAATCGGGCTGAACCAGGAACATCTTTTAGAGCGGTGGAACTTACTGATGACCGACTTGGATAGATGGCATGATTCTCTTCCTGCATCATTCCGTTCGACAGCTCGTACCCGAAGACTGGGCAGCGCAGCTCCAGGTCTTGAGCTGAGCTTCGACACGTTCGAGCAGATCTGGTTCGATGTGCCATTGTGCGCAGCAACGATCCAGAGCTACCATCAAGCCAAAATCTTGTTATTGGCTAACGAACCGCAAGAATCAACTGCTATTCGTTCCACCGTCTCAGCACGCCTGAGATCCTACCGGCATGCCCTCCGGGAAGTCATCTATCATGCCCGGGAGGTCTGCGGTATCAGTCTTGCCAATCCGACAGACCCGTTCCGGGTCCATTCCGTACAGGCCCTGTTCGTGGCCGGGCAGGTCTTCCAGGAGCGTCGTGAGCAGGACGCGGTCCTTCAGCTACTTTCTGGAATTGAAAGGGACCTTGGATGGACTACGAGATATCATATGGCGAAGTTGAAGGATGAATGGGCCAGAGGGAGAGAAGGGAATCACGTTGATCGTGATACGCAGGGCTATGAGTCCAATTGGTTCATCTCCTAGCTGGGCTTGCGATCGAAAGCCTAACCATCAAGGTACTTGTCCTCCTCCGACCAGATATTTTATTAGCCTTGATTTACATAAAAGATAAAATCTCCCGCGGACTTTTGAGGGTGTTGGACGTCTTCCCAAGCATTTTCCGAGAAAATGCTTTCCTGAAACAGACAACAAGCCGAGAAAAATCAGTTGTGGGTCTCGGGACCAGGCTGGATTTTGCGTTACTGGATCTAGTGTGCGCCCCGAGCCAGTTGAAGAAAACGCAGAACCTCTCAAGTTCTACTCCGTATCTCGGGATGCCTTCTCCAAACAAAAGAGCCGATGCAAAAGCTCTCCAGGCTAAAAGGCAGGTGCGAGTTGTGCAGGAATACATTCGGCTGCATTCTGTACATCACCGACACGTGGCTACGTTAAGATTTTTAATTGGGATTTTCACATTGGAAAAATGCCTTCGGTACGATTACTATTTTGGGGGACGAATGAAGCACATCAGCCTTATCTTGAATTCGTCAACAGCGTTGTCTAGAACCAAGAGGCTCTCGCACTTCAAAATTCTGGATCTGCAACTTCTCATTGCCGTTGGCCCACTTTTCGCCTACTCGGCTTGACTGCCAATTTCGAACCGAGATGGCCTCGGGGTTCATAGGGCTTCCCCACCGCTGGGGTTCCAACTTCCAAGTAGGGGAAGAGTATGGAGATTGGAGGTTAATCGTCGGAAAGTGGAGTGGCTGTCCAGACTACTGCGCGGGATGAGTAAAAAAAAGATCGTGACCCTGGGTTTTTGGCACCTAATTGCTGAATGGCGTGTGTGCGTGGGTAATGGTATTCCCACAAGGTAAGATGAGAAGAGATTTTCAACTGGGACTGATCCTTTGGATCGGGGAATTTAAACCTGCAATGTCCTGTCAGGTTCAGTCTACGGAGTCATTCACTTCTAGGACAGTATTCACGGCCAGCCGACTCTTTCAGTTCAACCCCCAAGATTGACCCCCCGTGACCAGCGACAACCCTAAATCCAACCGGCTTCATGCGCCTCATCCCGCCGAAGTACCTGCTGGGATGCATTCTATGCTCGGCCAATGGACTTCTCTTCGGGATGGACACGGGGATCATCGGCCCCGTGACGGACATGAAGTCCTTCAAGGCTGAATTCGGAGGGAGTCAAAATTCCACGATCCACGGCCTCATCGTCTCGAGCATCCTGATCCCGGCTGCGCTCTCGTCGTTCTTCGCGGGCTACGTGGCCGACCACCTCGGTCGGCCGAAGGGCATCTGTATCGGCACATTCATCTTCGGCATCGGCGCGGCGATCGAGGCCGGGGCTATCCACCTAGCAATGTTCATCGTCGGTCGCTGCGTCGAGGGCATCGGAGAGGGTCTTTTCCTGGGAAATCTGGTCGTTCTGATCTGCGAAATCTCCCCTGTCAGAACGCGCGGTGCCCTCACGACGGGTCCTCAGCTGGCGACCACCATGGGGTTGGTTCTTGGGTATTTCATCAGTTACGGGACCGCCAGTATTCAGTCGTCGCTTTCATGGCGTATGCCGTGGATTCTGCTTTCGGCGTTCGCGATGGTTATCTGCGCTCTCTCTCTGATGTTTTTGCCGGAATCGCCTCAGTGGCTGGGTCTTCAGGGTCGCTACGCCGAGGCCGAAGAGGCCTGGGATGCTTTAGGTGTGACACTCGCGGACCGCGAAAAGGTCGAGGGTCAAGTGCAGGTCCGGGAGACGGAACCTGATTCTGACTTTGAGCCTGAGCCCAAGAAGACCGCGCCCGGGACCGTCGAGAAGCTACTGGATGTGTTTTCGAAGGATGTTCGCGGCCGCACCGCACTTGCCGTCTTTCTGATGGGCATGCAGCAATTGGCTGGTATTGATGGCGTCCTCTACGTATGTTCACCCAACTCTGTTATCTCACCCGCTACAATCCATGATTCTACCTGGGTTAAATCCAGCGACACTAACCAAAACCCCGCAGTACGCCCCCCAACTCTTCCAACAAGCCGGCCTCGCCTCTTCCGAAGCCAGCTTCCTCGCCTCCGGCGTCTCCGCCCTCCTCATCTTCGCCACCACCATCCCGGGTCTCATCTACGCCGACAAATGGGGTCGCCGAACTAGCATCCTCCTCGGCGGAATCGGCATGGGAATCCTCATGTTCATCATGGGCGGCCTCTACGCCGGCAATGCCGTCCACCCTGACTCCGGCGCCGGCCGCTGGGTCGTCATCGTCTGCATTTATTTATTCGCTGCCCTCTACTCCGCCACCTGGGGCATCACCGTCAAGGTGTATGCCGCAGAGATCCAGCCCCAACGGACCCGTGCGTCCGCGACCACGTTAGCGCATTCGAGTAACTGGGTGTGTAACTTTACGGTGGCGTTGATTACGCCGATTCTGCTTTCTAAGAGCAGTTTCGGGGCGTATATCTTGTTTGGCGGGTGTTGCGTTATTACGGTGGTGATCAGTTGGCCGGTTATGCATGAGACGAAGGGGAGGAACTTTGGGGAGATTGAGAGGGCTTTTAAGGGGGGAGCTTTTTCGGCTGCTTCTTCTGGGTTTGGATCTGGATCTGCTGTGCGTGGAGATGGAGATGGGAGTGAAATTTGGAGAAGGGGTGAGAGCAGTGCATAGTGCATAGTGCACAACCAATGGGATTTGGAAAAGAATTGGGTTTACGATGTGAATGTTATGAGAAGAGTTATAGATGGGTTATTGGGTTTGATATAATATCTAGATTTAGAATGACTTATGAGATTGATGATCAATAGAAGGAAAAGTTTTGATTTGTTCTCACGATTCTTGCTCGTCTTGTTGTTGGTGTTGTTGTAGAATACCTTTGGCTTGTAGACACCAACTTCGAGAATATTGTAACCTAAAGATTGGACTCAGATCGATAAATATAAGTAGGAAGTAGATGAGGCGTCGTTCGCGATGACTACTATATCTTGTAGACGCAGAGACTGGGTCTTTCTTATTCTTGGAGCAATTATGGCAAGAGATCTTTGCTCTGAGTGAGTGAGAACTAACAGACAAAGAGGAAGCTATTCACTTGTCTTTATCATTTGTTCTGTTAAAGTATCTGATGTCTAAAGGGCAAGGGACTAGAAGGGGAAAAAAGGAAATGGAGCCGAAGAGGAAGCACGCAGGTGTCGGAAGAGGATATCAAGCCGAACTCGGTCTCCTCGAACGTCCAGGCATGTCTATTTAGTAAGTCAGTAGATTTGGTGAACTCGGTTTCTCGACAGCACATAACTATATTATGGCTCCCTGGAGGGGTTTCTTTGGGGGGCTGATGGGACGTGAGAAGCGTGTACTACATAGAAAGTCTTTAGACAGGTGACCCATGAATAGTAGACAGTTGTTCTAAGATATATATATACTGCTTAAAAGAAAGATCCTGATTGATTCATCTATCATTGAGAAATCCACATCGCCACATTAAAGAAACAAGAGAGGAGATCAAGAATCAGAATTATCCGCACAAGTTCACGGTTTCGATCCACCGTCCTCCGCCAAAGAGTCCACGATGCTGACAATCGACCCGTACGTGCCAGCAACAGTCAGAAACGACCCGATGATAATGATCAAGACACTCCAGCAAGCCATGAACATCCATCTCCAATGCCGAGTATCCCGCCGGCTCCAATTATAGAACCACATGCACCCGGTCGGTTGGTAGGCTAGGGAGGCCCCGAGAAGTGCTCCGATTAGGGACACGAGGCTGTTGAAGAAGGGAATTCCGCTGGGAATGAGGTAGGCGATGACCGTGCATCCGAAGGTGCAGGATAACCATGTGCACTGGACCAGTGTATTGTGCTGTTTAAAGTTAGGTGCTCTGATCCTCGGAGGATGCGGACGACGACGTATTTGCTGGGGATTTGATAGTTACTTGTTAGTTTGTAATATTTTTCGTAGGCCGGGTTGGAGAGGAGAAGTAAGCTGGCTCACCACAAGAGCTCGAGTGAAGAAACGAGGATCACGCATCTCGGCTGCGATAGCAAAATAAGCAGGGGTGGCGGAGCAGGCGAAAATCAACGACGAGACTGCCGACACGCCTTGGGCAAATGATGGATTGTTGAAGGTCTTAAATTCGGAGGACCAAGGCCCGACTTGTGGTGCAGAGGATGGTCGGTCCTGAATGCCAACGCTGATGGTCACGATGAGGACTGTAGAATTCATAAGAATTGAACCGAAAAGCCAGGGTGGCATAGGATTCCGAGTGACTTACTAACGACGAGAATGCAAGCCAACCCTACTCATGCTATCCAACTGATCTTCCCAAGGGTGCGAATGCTAGCCAAGAGAAATCCCACGATAGCGGCTACGGCGACAAAGATGGCCGTACATGCTTCGTGGGCTGAGATGGCATTGAGGCTGATGGAGATGCCGAGGATACCGGATCCCGCGACAAATATTCAATCTTGAATGGGTCAATCGCTGATTTCTGGTAAAAGGATGTCATATAACGACGCAGGTTGTATCACTTACAGAGACAAAATGCCGTGCCGAAGACTTCTTTCCCAACACGTCCAAACATCAAGCCTCCTGCATCCTCAATGATGCCTCAACTTGAAAGCACCAATCATGTAGCTAGTCCATGTGACGATAGCGGCAACTACGCAGAGAAGAATCACTCCTGGAACCAGTCCAACGCTGTCGAAGACGGAAGGGACAGAGAGGACGCCTAGACCGATCTGAGTCTTCATCATCAAAGCAACAGTTCCCAACCATCCCAGCTGTTCAGCCGTTAACAATTTGGCCTTACATTGACCTGATACCCGAGAGACTCACACTACGATAGTTAGGCCCTTCTTCGGTAACCTCGCCAAACACGGCATCGTGAGTGACATATTCGTCTTTGACAATCTCCCCCATCTGTGAGGGGACATGGTTGATGGGCTCTGGCGCTTCGATGTCATCTGGTATGTTGCCTTTTTCTTCGGCCATGGTCAGGAAGGATGAATGGTATCCCAGATAGTAGACAATTGTGCGAGGATAGAGGGCCATATATTTGGCTTTTTTTTTTATATCTGAACGTACCCCATGGGGTTAGGGGTTTGGTGGGCCAAGCCAGTTCCACCGTTGACAAGCACCCGGCCTTTCTCATGGATACAGAGAGGACCTGGGAGGAAAGTAGACGCGAGATAGGCGAAATGTAAGAGGACCATAATACTTCTCCACTGTGACTCCGCTATCTTCGGAAAAGAAGCACCTGGTGGGAGATTACGAGACGAAATGGGATATGGAGATACAAGGGAGACATTATTATGTTGACTTAAAGATAACGAGGTAGGATGTTTCGCTGTGGCTTGCCTCATCTCCTTTGTCCAGGGTTGGGTCCGCAGGAATGACAAACATGTAGACTCCGCAGAGGCCATGAGGTAGGGTCCAGATCACGATTGTCAAATGAGAACATTCTTCACTTGAATATCGCGGCTTTGGTTTGCCGTCATCTACCATCACGCGCTTCAATATCTTAGACCGTCGTGAGTCCAAGAAACATGCACGAGTAGAAAGTACCTAGAGGTACGGGGCCACGTCAAAACGCTGACTATGTTTAGTGCTGTGTATTCTTGGTATTAATTGAGTCTAACAGAAGCAACGAGTTCAATGCAATGATGCGGCACTTACGTGTAACAGCTGTGTAGATAACCTGCTCGTGCTGCAACCAATACTCGCAGTTTTACGAGGTCGGAGGTATCTCCACTAATAAGACGCGAGGCTACCACATTATTTATTTGTCCCATTGAAGAATCAGGAGTCCTCTGTGACGATAGTATGGACCTTGGGGAGGCGGGAGGGATATCCAGACCGAGAACGGTCACTTTGTTGAATGACATCTTGACGACAATTCTGCAATGCTTAAACTATTCTGGCCAAGGTGGTGGACTAAATACTTTCATTTCAAGGCCAGAAACTGGAACTCAAGGATAGGATGTTTTACTGGTATTGATTGAAGGAGTTCGTCGTATGGGTTTCGTGGCATGAAATCTGTTACTTTGCCAACGGAGTGTAAATTGAAAAGGCAGGACCGAGCGAACAAGATATATGCATATTAAGAGATTAGACCTACGGCCTTACCAACTTAACTCAGACATGTCGCAGCGTGGCCATTCAAATCCGCTCAATTGTAAAACGTGGAGACGCGGGCCCCGGCTCCGGTGTAAAAACCCCGGCTACGGCGCCGGCGTGAAAGCCGCGTGGGATGTCATTGGGATCATGGGATGTCCAGTATACCCCACGGGGTTCGCCAAAGAGGGGTAAGATGACGGCTTGGGGGTCATTGGTGGTGATGAATTCCTCTGCGACTACAACCTCCGATAAGTATCTTTTTGACTCATAAAACATCATGTCCGAACTCTCGAATTCAGAGGAATTGTTGATTGTACAGGCGGATGGGCTCTACCCGGTTCATTCATCCCACTCATAAATCACCAATTTATCTCGCCCTCTCTAACTTCTTTTCAGGACGATGCAGTCGAGCAACAGATCCTGAAAGATGCCAGGATCCCGCAATCTCGCAAAATCAAGTATCTACAACTAGACCTGTTCCCGACAGGCACTGCGACGCCCAAGCCATGGACCACGATTCCCGAAGAATTGCGACGAGAAGTAGACGGCATCCTAACGTTGAAGATGTACTTCACAGCGGAAGATCTTCAGCTCTTTCCGAAGCTCAAAGTGTAAGCTGCATCATCCAATACTAGCATAAATACCCAATCCAATGTCTAATTCAATTTGTCTGCAGCATCGTGAGAATGGGAGTCGGTTACGACCGACTAGACCGGGTTGCCCTGGCTCAGCGAAACGTAACAGTGTGCAATGTTCCCGGTTCGTCCACTTCCAAATACATAAAGATCCCTAGACCCTTTTACAACCACCCCCAAGGTCCGACAGACTAACTAGCACATTCCCTACCGTCTAGATTACGGCACGGCAGAAATCGCCGATCACGCGCTAGGACTCGCCCTCTCCCTCCGCCGCGGCATTCTCCTCCACCATGACCTCCAGCGCGAACCATACGTCGAGCCCTGGATGGTGGTCGACACGCCCCTCGTCGCGCGCATCCGAGACACCACATACGGAGTCCTCGGCCTCGGCCGAATCGGAACAGCAGCGGCTCTTCGCGCAAAAGCATTCGGCTGGCGAGTGATCTTCTACGACCCGTACGTCCCCAACGGATACGACAAAACGCTCGACATCGAGCGCGTGACCGATATCCGAGAGCTCTTCCGACGCAGCACCACGCTCAGCATCCACTGCGCCTGCACGCACGAAACGCGCGAAATGATCGGCTCCGAGTTAGTCTCACTCATGCCGTGCGGCTCTGTGCTCGTGAACACGGCCCGCGGCGAAGTCTTGCAGCTCGATGCGGTGGAGGAGGCGTTGAGACGGGGGGTGTTGGCTGGTGCGGGCCTGGATGTCTTGCCGGAGGAACCGATCCCCGAGGATCGGGTGCATTCGCTGATTCGTGCGTATCGGCGGAACGAGGACTGGTTGGTAGGTAGGCTGGTGTTGACGTGTCATACGGCGTTTTATTGTCCGGAGAGCTTTGCGGAGATTAGGACGAAGAGTATGGAGACTATGCGGGATGTGTTGGTTTTGGGATTGGGGAGTAATGTGATTCTTCCTGGTGCGAGCTGAGAAGGCACGGTTTGGATGGGGTAAGGTGGTGGATGACCTGTAGGTATTGTTCGTTGTATGCAGTATGTTAAAGTACCAGGATGAGTGATTCAGTTGGATGGAAGAGAAGGTATAGAACAAGCCATGATAAATATTGGCGGAACATCATGCGTAGATCAGCCAGTATCATTCCTGAATAAAGTCTAGCAAAAAGACCCTTCACATTGATATACAAAGGTGGCTTGCATGTGACTTCTCACATGTGCCGCGCTTATCGGCAGGTCGGAATATAAAAGGCACTCCTTCCCTCCTCCGGGAACGTGATATGAAAAAGCCAAAAGCCTTCGATTTCTGTTCATGGACCCCGAAGACCTGATGCAAGGTCGGTCTGCAGGGATTTATTAACATCATATAGTGTGTACACATGCAATGCAATCGCAATGCTCAAGCTGTCCAGCTTAATGAGATGAAAGATCCAACTCCTCATTCAATGCCAAATTCACATCACGTCACCCGCATCTAGACCATCCGTCTAGAATCCAATGTCGGTAGGCCGGGTGTTAGTTAATGGATATCTTAGGTAAGTGTTATGTATAGATTCCGACAAGATATTCCAAGATATATGGAAGAAGAAATAACCAAAAAATAAAATAAAAACCGTTCTCTAACCCGACTCAATGTTCAACGTTAGATCATCCTGGGCATACTGTTCGACGCGACCGATGCGCGCTGTCCGCTCGAAGGGCCCGACCCGTCCGCCGACAGCATTGTCTGACGTCGGGTGTTATTGTTCATCACGGACTCCAGATCCGTGCGCGACGAATTCGGCGCGAACAGCATCGAGTCACGATCGAATTTAACCTCGCTGGTCGGGCGTTTGTCACCGTCGACCAACGGCACCATTGAGTAGGCGGATGCGCCGGCTCCCCCTGCCGCAGCGGCCGCGGCCGCTGCTTCCGGCGCCGGAGGAGTCTTTTCAAACATTCTGCCGATGCGGCTGGCGAGACAGTACCAGCCGATCGTGCCGATGAAGACGGCGCCGACGACACTAGCGACCGCAATGGCGGCGATCATGCCGTTGTGGTTCCATTCTTCGAGGTTGAAGTCGCTGGAGCTGGTGGAGGAAGCGGATGACGTGCTAGAGGTGGAAGAAGAGGTGCTGGAGGTCGTGGAGGAAGTGGTGGAGGCGCTGCTGGTCGTGGTCTGGGTGGTTTCGGAGGTGGTGGACGTGGTGCTCTCAGCGGAGGTGGTCGTCGGTTCGGCGGTGGTAGTGGGCTCCTCGGTGGTGGTTGCTTCGGCGGTGGTGGGCTCCGCCGGGGTTTTCGCTTCAGTGGTCGCCGGCTCTGCGGTCGTTGCAGCCTCTGCCGTCGTCGCTGCTGCTGCGGCCGCCGTGTCAGCCTTCGTGTCGGCGGCGGCGGCGTCAGTTGCGGCAGCCGCAGCCGCAGCGTCGTCCGTCGCTCGTTTTTGAAACCATCGCCCGGGATATAATTCCTCGGAATCAACCGGAAGATCGTTGGGGACTGGAGAAGGATCGTCCAGCAAGGTGGTGGTAGGAGAAGGGAGTCGGGTGAAGCTGGTGGGTTGCTCCAGGCGGGCGTAACCCACGGAGCAGAGCGCCAGGGTGATCAGCACGGATAACCGCATAATGATTGAGGTTATTCAACCGAGCGAATTAAAGTGAAGAGAGGGGGAATGGCATTTAAAGTCAGCGAGAGGGCGGAAGGGCGAAAGAGCGACAGAGGGAGAAAGGAAGGGGAAGAAGGCCAAAAAAAAGGTTGGCTGGGTGGTCTGAGTGATGGTCAATTACTATTATGGGCGGAAGGAAACCCAAAAAAATTACAGGCACAGGGCAACGGAGGATACATTTTTCCCTTCAGATTTCGGATTAAATGTTTGACTCTGACTAGGGCTGAGTCTGATTGGGCCCAGGGTGAACCGGTGGAGCGCGATAGATGCGGTTGGTCTGCCACGCGGCTGCTCTCCACAGGATGCTTCTAATTTTATAGAATCCAGTTCACAGAACATATTAATTACAGTCTAGTCGGTGGGAGAAGGATCAAATCGATTGAAGTGAATGGAGGGTGACGGGAAGGCGGAGGGTGGAAGTGGTGGAGTGCCTGGGAAGAGAAGCAAACATTATTGTACACTTCCATGTTCCATCACGACAGAATCAGGGGCATTTGGCAGTTGTCGGCTAACGGCAGCTTTGACTTTGGCCCGGGAAAAGATCTTAACCAGCCAATTACTACACGCTGGTGCCTCTCGTGTTCTGTAGCAATCACCAGCCCATTTCTGAATACGAGTTGACCATTCTCTTCAGGTGTGATAAGTGAGGAGTACGGAGGATTGTGTGAGTTCCTGCATGTTATCCTGCGGCGTAAAGTGTAAACAGACTGAGATAATTATAGTCGGGTATTAATTTAACGCTGCTGCATACACAGTACATGACACAGGTGGATAAGGCTGTCTCAGGTCGATCAGAAGATCGAGCTTCTTACGGAGTGTGAGTGATCAGTCTTCTGATAGCAACCATCTGATTGGTATGCAAAACTGCTATTCTTATGCCTGCACTGCCTGGTGATGCTGCAGGTATTCTTAGTTCCCCTTAGTTCCCTGGCGAGTAATTCGTAAACACAGGACTTTATCCACTTCACTGCCACCAACCACGTCGGTGGGTCGCTACATTTTCACTTGCTCCACAAATCTGGGAGACAGCCTGTGCTTTTACGGAGTACTCCAAGCAGGAAATGGCAAGATACTTCAGAGAGTTTAATATAATCCGGAATCTATCGACGTCATGGCCTGGTGGTCACCTTGATGGACTCCCTAGTCCTAACTACGTACTGTCACTACTGTGTACCTGAAACGGACAAACTGCGCATAAGCAGCATAGCCTGAGTCAGCATGCATAGCCCTGGCAACTCTGGCTTATGCCAAGGTCTCTTTGGCCCGACCGTCTGCCTCGCCCCCATTCCAGTTGCCTTCCAATTCCATAATTCCATTACCCTTTCCTACCACTAACTACTCGTTCAGCCCAAAGTTGACAAGGGACGACGGACTACACGCATTCCGCCCCGCCCCATTTCCCTTGAACCGCCCATCGGAATGTCGTCCAACTGGATGATCTGCCCGGGCTCCTGAGCCTCCTGTATTCCGGCAACCCTTGTAGGGCGTCCAGCCTTGCACGGGCCTGTCCATCTCGATGGCACTGTCTCCGTCCTTCATCTCAAGATGAAACCAGCTCAACAACAAAGAAAGCACGCAACGGTATCCGTTTACCGCGGCAGGTGTCACCGACTCACCGCCCAGGCAATGCCATCCCACGGGGTTTTCTCCATACGGACCGGACTCTAGTCGTGGAGATACCCGAATGAGGGAGTCCCCGCAAGATCGACGTGGACAACTTATTGACTTCTTCGTTTTTAAACGCCGTTATAAGTTCAGAGCGCCCGCGATTTGATTGAAATTGCTGTATCCCCGCAATCATTGGCTAGCGTGGGGTGACCGCAGAGCCAGCCTTCAAACCTCGCCCCCTCGAACACCCTTGCTGGACGTATCATAACTGCAGATCCATTCCGACTTAATCTCATTTCAGGCTGACGGCCGCCGTCCCTGATCTTCCCTGTGCAGGATTCCGCAGCCCTGAGCTACTAGTATATATTCGCGGATTCCTCCTCCCTTCCCTTGCCCCTTTCGACACGATAATTCTCTGTGAGATCATATTCGCCACTATGTCCCTTCGTTACCTGCCCCTGTTGTGCTGCTCGCTGGCCTCGGCAGCCAACCTCTATGCCACTCATTACTCGGGTTCTGTTTACACCCTATCCCTAGAGGGCGGCGAAGATGGGTACTCTCTGTCCGTCGCGTCGCAGTTGAAGACCTGCGGTGACATGCCCAGCTGGATCACCCTCGACCCGGAGTCGAAGCTGCTCTACTGCTCCGACGAAACCGGTGATGCCTCCAGCAACGGGTCCTTGACGGCTCTTTCCATCGGCGAGGACGGTTCCTTGACCGAGGGTGCCAAGACGGGCGCCGCGCCGGGCGGCGGCGTCAACAGCATCATCTATACCGGCGATGACGGCTCCAAGTATCTGGCCATCGCGCACTAGTACGTTCCACCAGGTCCAAAAAAGAAGGGTTATACATACTAACCTCGCGCAGTGGTGGCTCCGCTCTGTCCACCTTCGCGCTCCCTCTGGAGGCCGATGTTGAGCCTCTCCAGGTCTTCCACTTCGAATTGACCAAGCCCGGAGCCACTCCCCAGCAGGATGCCTCGCATCCCCACCAGGTCATCCTCGACCCAACCGGATCCTTCCTGCTCTCGCCCGACCTTGGCGCCGATGAGATCCGCGTGTACGCCATTGACAAGTCCTCGGGAGCCCTGAACGACTGCCCGGCCATTGAGTTCCCCCACGGCGCTGGGCCCCGTCACGGCCTCTTCTGGAAGCCCGAGGCCCCTCAGTTCCGATTCCAGCGACGTGCTGAATCGCAAACTCTACTCTACACGGTCAGCGAGATCGGTGGCCACTTCACGGCCTTCGACGTCTCCTACGGCACCGAGGGATGCCCCTCGTTCCGCGAGACCCAGTCCTTCGTCCCCTACCCCGGCTCCGAGCTGCCCGAGGGCGCCACCCTCTCGGGCATCCAGTCAGATGGCACCTCCCTGTACGTGTCCATCCGCTCGGATCACGGATTCGACCCCAACGACTCCATGTCGACCCTGGCTCGCTCGTCCAACGGCACCGTCACCTACCGTGACCTGACCTCTTCGTACGGCACCGTCCCTCGCACCTTCGAGATCAACAAGGCCGGCGACCTGGTCGCCATCGGTAACCAGGCTTCGTCCAACGTGGCGATTGTGAAGCGCGATCCCAAGAGCGGCAAGCTGGGAGAGGAGGTGGCCAATGTTCAGGTCGGAGAGGCCGGTGAGGTTGGTACTGCCGAGGGTTTGAGCAGCCTGATCTGGGGTGAATAGAGGACGAGCAGAGTTGTCTTTGTACATTAGTATGTAGCTTTGCATGTTACAGAAGGTGTTGGATGGAGATAGGGATCCGCTGGTGACGGATCTGGTTAGATGATAGAATTATGTGAAAAAGCAGTTTATGCGGTCTGATATGGATTCCTTCCCTGTAGCAGTGCATTTATAACCGCAATGGTGGAGAGATGACGAAGTAGAAACACCGATCTTAGATGCAGCCTCAGGCATAACAGACTGATGAGAGGCGGTGAATATCCACGTGACTCGGCAGGCAGAAAAAGCCAAGCCAAACCCAAAAGAATAGAAAGAAGAACGCAGGTACAAGACGATCCACCCCGACAGACAAACGACTGATGCCCCCCCGACAGCATCAGCCTTTGTTCTTCTCTATCCTATATTTCCAACCCGGCGGCAGCGTCCAGTCCTGTCTACGGATGTATTCGTCAATGCAGCAAGCCCGGTTGCTCTCGACCACCCTCGTCCGACCCTGTCGATTCGTCGCGCACCGCCGTTATCCCGCCGCCGTCGTCGCCTCGCGTCGATACCACCTTTCTCGACCCTGGCGCTCCTCGGCTGCCGGGCCTTCAGATCCCCATGGAGGGAGAGATTCGTCCTCTGAGAATGTGAGCGGGGTTTCGTCGACGGTCAATTCCGAACAGAATGCCTCGGAACAGCGGCCGACGACAACGACGCCCGTTGTACCGTCCGCCACGGAACAGCAGCAGCAGGAGGGTGTGAAGAAAGAATCGAGCCCTTACGGGTCCGCCGTTCGTCGGGCTCTACGGAATAGGAAGCCGGCGAAGGAGTGGACCGCGCCTGTCGCCACGGTCCCGGACTGGTTCTACGAACGGAATACCGTAGTCAATGGAGACGAGGTGCGAACGGTGGCGGCGCAGACTACACAGCAGGTAAAGATTGCTCCAACAGTGACAGGGACAGAGCAGGTGGAGGCGGAGGCGGAGGCGCAAGGCGGCGGCAGTGGTGATGAAAACGGAGGTCCCTCGCCGTCGTCCGACGGAGTACCTGGAAACGAAAACCGGTATGCGTTAGCCGAGGCTTTGTGGCAGGAGCTTTGCGCCTCGGCCAGGGCCGGTTTACGACTTCCTCCGGCGAAATATGCGGCGGACCCTTCGGCGCGCAAGTCGCACTTGATTCTACACTATCCCGGCAACGATGGGATCTTGTTCTTGGACGCGGTGGTGAAGAAGCTGACACAGGAACTGGGAGCGGACCTGGTGACTCTGAACGCTCAGGATATTGCGCAGTTGTGTAATGAGCAGGACCTGGAAGATGTCGGAACGACGACGTCGATTCGATCGTTGGGATACGAGGTGTATCAACCGGCCTCTTCGGACGCCTGGCAAGATCTTGTGGAGGAGGCTGAATCTGACGACGCGGACACGATGGACAGTGCGATACCATCACGCAACTTGCGACCTGGACATACCGCGCCAAAGTTCATTACTATTGAGAGTCCTCGGGGAGGTTCGGGGGATATACCTCTTCCTAACCTATCGGGCCTTAAGTCTTTAGTGGCTGCCTTCAACGGCCCTATGGATGGCCCTGGGGGTGCTGCATCGCCGCAAGGTGGCAAAGATCGAGCGGAGGACAGGCGACGTCGACTGATCAACGAGCTTCTTTCATCACCTACGAAATCTTCTCGACAAGCAGACAAGGCAACCCCCGAGGAAGAGGGAGAACCGCAAGCCACCAAGACTGAAGACACCAAACCCGTTCAGGCCCGTGACATTATTGTACAGATGCAAGATTATAGCGAGATTCAAGGCACGCGGGAAGGCGCCCGGTTTATTCAATTGTTGGAAAAAGCTATCCAGGATCGGAGAAAGGCTGGATCCCGGATTTTGTTTGTCGGCACCATTGCGCAAGATGACTCAGATTCGCAGTTGATACAGAGCCCCTTCGACAACCATATCTCGCAGATGCTCGTGGTTACCCCTGCCATGGGCCCCGAAGCGGCGGAGAAGACCTTTGCAGACGATCGCAAGAAGCGGACCCTCGATGTGAACATCCGCCATCTGCAGGACATGCTCCGAACACGACTGCACGAAACCCCTTCGGCACTGAAGGATGACATCTTTGCCAACCGCGCCTGGCCGCTGGATGACTCCCTTGTGAAGGATTCCGGCCTAGAGGATCGTTATTGGACATATAATCAAGTGCACTGGGCCACTACCATTGCCCTTGGAAACCTGAAACCGGAGGAATCCTTTGGCTTCGACCACATTCGGCAAGGAATTGAGATGATACAAAAGACGGAGCGCATCCGAGGTGATTGGCTGCAAGAGCAGACACCCAAGACGAAACACACCGAGACTGGTAATGACCGCGAGCGCCTTATCAACTCGCTCCGGAAAACATGCAATACCCACGAGAAGAAACTGCTGAACGGCGTGGTCGATGCGAAGAGTCTCCGGACAACGTTCGACGATGTCCACGTCCCGCCCGAAACCATCGATGCCTTGAAGACGCTCACTTCGCTCTCCCTCATTCGCCCGGAGGCGTTTACTTACGGTGTCCTTGCCACCGACAAGATCCCGGGCCTTCTCCTCTACGGACCTCCTGGTACGGGTAAAACGCTCCTGGCCAAGGCTGTCGCCTGTGAAAGCGGTGCTACGGTACTGGAAGTGAGTGGCTCGGAGGTGTACGATATGTACGTCGGAGAGGGAGAGAAGAACGTCAAGGCCATCTTCACGCTCGCCAAGAAGTTGAGCCCCTGCGTCGTGTTCATTGACGAGGCGGACGCCATCTTCTGCTCGCGCACCGGCGCCAGCAGTCGCACATCCCACCGGGAGCTGATCAACCAGTTCCTGCGCGAATGGGACGGAATGAACGACCTTTCTGCCTTCATCATGGTTGCCACCAACCGACCCTTTGATCTGGACGATGCCGTCCTGCGACGTCTTCCTCGACGACTCCTGGTCGATCTGCCTACTGAGCAAGATCGTTTCTCCATCTTGAAAATCCACCTCAAGGAAGAAACGCTGGATAGCTCCGTTGACCTCGCCGAGCTTGCCCGCCGCACGCCCCTCTACTCCGGATCCGATCTGAAGAACTTGTCTGTCGCCGCGGCACTGGCCTGCGTTCGAGAGGAAAACGCGCTGGCCGCCCAGCATCAAGGTGACGAGCCCTACCAATACCCGGAGCGACGCACCTTGACCTGGACCCACTTCGAGCGTGGAATGGAGGAGATCAGCGCATCCATCAGCGAGGATATGTCTTCGCTGTCGGCGATTCGCAAGTTCGACGAGCAGTACGGCGACCGCAAGGGACGTCGCAAGAAGAGTCCTGGATGGGGATTCATGCCTGCGACGACGGAAGAAGCCGAAGCAGACGCTGCGCGCGTTCGTACATGAAAAAAAGAAATGACAGTTTTATAGACATGATTGGTGTTGAATATTGATCTCTCGTTACATTTGAATTCGTTATATGCTTTTCTATAGAAGAGGAGGGATAGGATGGAAATCCTTGGACGATCTTGTATTTTAGCGATATCCTGTACAATAGGCATATAATTCTCTTATTCATATTCAGTTCATACACTTAACCCAGTAGACAGAAGGGGGAGGTGAATTGCAAGAAACCGGCGTGCAGAAAGGAGGATCAGAGTTGTTGCATGATGACATCGACTCTCGACTTCCGGCGATCGTCATTTTCTCCGCCCGAAACTTCGCCTTTTCCTTTTCCCCCACATCTTTCCCTCTCTCCTCCTCTTTTTCCCAAACCTCGGGGCATTTTTCTCTTCAGATCATCTTGGTCTATTTGGGATTCTTGTTATCTTGTCCTTTATTCGTGACTCCATCGGTCCATTAACTCAACCCATAACTTCTACAGGTTTACCTCTAAGCGCCCCTTTCTTCACTCACCTCGCCTCGCGCTCTCTCTCACTTAACAGCCAAGCTCTGCCCCCTCAGCTAGTTAATATAGCTCCTGCAGAGCTTTTCAAATAAAGCTCCTTTACCGGGCTCCTTCCGTTTCCCACCGTACCTCCAAAACAAGCTCGACTGCGACCCCCACCCCCAAGCCCAGAATCCAGAGATCACGAACTGAGAAGCAAGCAAGCAAGCAAGAAATCAAAATGACCACCGAGGCCCGCGACGCCGCGATCCGCGAGGCGAAGCTACACGTCCGCGAAATCGTTCGCAACGACTGGCTTTTCCACCCCTCCACAGACTCAGGTCTGCCCGCCTCGTCCTCCCCTACCCCGCCACCCCACGAGATCGCCGAGTGGCGCCTGCGTGAGTACGATAGTTCCGGGTCCGAGCTGGAGCCCGTCTCCTCGCCAGAACTGGAACCGGAGGATGCCAACGACCACGACCATGACTTGGAGTATAAGCAGGGGCTAGGACGTGCTACGCTGCGATCCATCTCGCCGCGTCGCAAGCGCCGCAGGCAGGAGCAGGAAGAGGAGATGCGGTGGAACGAGGGTCTTCGGACGTGGGTGGAGCGACGGGATGCGTGGTCTGGGGCGTTGTCGCGCACGGAGATTCGAAGGCGCGAACAGGAAGAGAGGCAGCGGGGGCAGGAGGATGGGGAGGAGGGAGCGGCGCAATCGCAATCGCAATCGCATGACCAAGTTGCGACTGCAAACGAGGATGCGCGGACCCTAGATTCAACAACTTCTTCTGACTCCGGCACCAACTCATCGTCTGGATACGAGGACCTGGCTGCCAGAGCTGACGCTTCGTTCTCCATTGCCGACCAAGACCCCACGACGACAACCATGTCGGCCGTGACGCAGCAGCAGTTCCCTGCGGATCGTGAGCGCGAAGACGAGCCATCCACCGCCGACCCAGAGAATCCTCATAATCCTAATGCTGCCACGGCCACGACAATTAACGAACCCAGCACGGCGACCCCCGCGCCGGCTACGCAAGCCGCCACCGCGACCGCATCGTCGCACCAGATCGCGCGCAACAACTACGAAGATCCCTTCATCCCCGTCGCGCCCTCTCTCATCTCGACCTCCAACCCCATCCGCGCCGCCATCACGCCAATCATGTACCCGTCCATCTACTCGAAAGTCGTCGTTCAGGGTCTCACCCCCACCGTGCCCATCAACCTGGCAGACGTCACGAAAGCCATGGTCCAAGGCTGGAAAGCAGACGGCCAATGGCCGCCGAAGCCTGCGACTCAAAACATCGTACTACAGGACACTGCGACGGTGCGACGGCCCGAGAAAACCGGCGGCAGCGCGGCGGGCGACGCCGCGGAAAAGCAGCTTGGGTCTTCACCCGAGTCGAAGCGGCGATCGGGAATTGCCAGCACCGTGCGCAAGGTGCTGCATTTCTCCGGGTTCCATCAACATCCGTTCCATCGACGGGGATCCTCGAGCCATAATCAGCAGGGTCAGCAGGATTCGAACGATGGAACAGTCGAGAGAAACGGGATTGTGGATCAGACGATTCCAGAGCGGTGATCTATCTCTTTCTGGTAGTTGTATTCGCACCCGGGTGGCTTATTATCATCTGATATAAACCGGATTAGACCATTTTCCGAATTTGATTAGGTGTGGCATGGTGTGGTGTGGTGTGGTGTGGCTCTATCTTTCTAACCTCTTAAGAAAGGGGCATGATGAGACACTTGATCTCTCTCATGGTCAGGTATGGATAGCACCGCTATTTCATTCCATGCTCTATCGAACCACGCATGTATACGATACCTTGTCGAACATGGGCAGAACAGAACGAGACGGAACGAAGGACAGACAAATGAATGCACGGATGCATGAATTACACGGTCTCAACTCTTATGAACGAATTGGCTGGAATCCCTCGATTGATATGCATTGTTTTTCTTTTTATGCGTTTGTGTTTATTGTTCTCCTTAACTATCTAGTTACTTGGATGGTCTCTCTCTCTTTTCCCCTTTCCTCTATTCTCCTCGTTCTTCTCTTTTCTTATGTCAATTGCATTGCCCTGTTCCGTGTTATTGTCCTGTCGTGACTTGTTAGTTTATGAGCTTCATGATCATATCATGTCTTTTCCATACCTCGTCCCTATTCTGCCCTGTACTATACGCTGATGTATAGTGTCTTCCCTTCTATTTATGGTTCAGCTTGCGTTGATTGATCGATTGAATGAATTGCATACTCTGGATGAACGGTTTACATCTCCGCTCTGCTTTGCTTGGCTTGACTTGACTTACAGCTAGCTAGCTATTTCCCACTTACTACCTTACCTATCTTATTTGCGAACACTCAGTCACTATTTACCCTTTTGCATGCATTCCCACTGTATACCGCTGGTTACTTATCTTCCATATCATATTTATACGGTAGTGGAGTTTAATGGTAGAGTACCTCTCACCTCAATCGAATTACAAGATAGTCAGCCCATGGTTATTCAATCAGATAGATAATCTTCAATCATATATATCATTCATGGTCTCTAATATCTCATTATCCAAGCCAATTAAAAACAAATATAACGAAGCTCCGTCGCCTCGCCTCTTCTTGCCTCGCCAGGTCCAGTATAAATAGATAAGTCTAGTCCACCCATCCATCCAGCCCAGTCCCGTCAGACAAGATAGAAATGTACATAGTACATGCATATTACATGCATATTACAAAATGAGCAAATCCAGCGGCAGCTCTAGGTCCCGAGCTGGCTGGATCTCAATAACATCCTGTTCACCACTCCCTAGATCCATCTCGACATCCACGTCCACATCTATAACTTCAAGTCCACCGCCATTCAAGTCCCCCTCCAACTCCACAGAGCCCATCCCCATCTCCCAACCCTCCAAGAAATCCAACCTCCTCGCTGTCTCCAGAAACAAATGCGCCGCGGAATCTAACATCTTGCATGGCGCCTGTTCCAAGTCCGCGACGACTTCCGGCTCGATGAAGATTTCCTGGGGTTGATGATTTCCTCGACGAGTGAAGTAGTATTTACCCTGGTGGTTGAACCAGCTTTCGTGGAGGTAAGTTCGTAGCTCGCGGGTTGCGGAGGTGCGGATTTCTTGGAAGAAGGGGGGAGTGGTTTCTGCGGTCTGGATATGGTTTTCTATGAAGGTGGTTGAGGACTCGGCTAGGTCATCGAGGAAGTGGGTTGGGGGTTTGTCTTGGAGATAGGACGTGGCGAAGAGGGTGAATTGGCTGAAGATGCGGATCTGTGAGATGAGAGGATCGGCTGCTTCGCTGGTCCGGTCGATGTAGTCGACGACTCGGAGGGAGGATGTGATCATATCGAGGAAAGAGGCGATGGTTATTACGACCGAGGGGTCTTTCAGCATATTGACGTTGCGGATGATAGATTTCATCGCATAGTGAGAGGACTGGAACACAGTGTTGAAGATGCCGATGAGAGATGCGACGCAGCGGGGATCTGTGGTATCCATGCTGAAGAGCAGGTCTTTGAAGGTCAGGGAGATGACGTTGATGATCGGTCGACACAGCACCCATGCGACAGGGTTGCTGAACGCGGTTTCGAGGTAAGCCGGGAACACGGCCTGCAGTAGGATGGCTCGCAAGGTAGGCCGGTGCGGGTCGCCAGATTCATATGAATCCATCATCGATGCATGCAGCTGTCCGGTGAGATAGACTTGCTGTCCGTCGATGGCGGCTCGCTCGGAGACGCCCTGTATGAACGTGATCAACAGCTTCGCAACCTTCTTGGATGATAACTTCGGCTCATAGCCTTTCAGTCTCGCCACAATGTACGTCGGATCGGTCGACGGCAAGGGGAACGATGTTGGGTCGGTGAAGAATGGGTCAACCAAGCAGATATCTCTCGTATGTTGTTGCAGGAAACCAACAACACGGTGAACAAAGCCCACATATTCACCCTGTGCGCTGGCTTGTCCGCTGCCTAACTCCTGGTAGTTCGCCTTCATGGACGACATGAGTTGCTGAATAAGCTCCTTGTATTCTTGCTTGGTACTCGCGAGATCAAGGCTTTCCGCATCTTCCAGCCCTTGTACATGCGTGCGCATATTCGCCAGGAGACTGGAGATGAGAGACACCCTGCGCTGACGTAGCTCTTGCAACGTAATGTAGTACTGCCCATCCATTTTGTCACTTGAGAAAGGCAGGTTCTGCAGAATGGGATTTGACGAGTCCTGATTGAGCAAAGCCTCTGTCAAACAATGCTGGAATTTAAGAATCGATTCTCTTTCCACCAAGCTAGACATCCACATGCTAAACACCTGGGATTTGCATTCAGAAAGAACATGTGAGTCTTTCTCGATACAGTTTGCCAGGAATTTCGGTGTGAATTTCCTGGTCTGCATCGTTGACCGCAGTGCCGTCCAAGAATAATCACCACCGTAATGGCTGAAATAACTATCCCAGTGCTGCAACTTGTGCTTCACGAGCACCTCCGCCAAAGAGGTCCAACAGTCCACAACGCTCAGGAGTATAGCATCCTCTGGGCAATTGTCTTCGCCAAAACAGTTGGACACAAGGCGCGAGACAGCCGGATGAAAGACTTTGTTCACGTATTCGACGCCCTGAGGCACGGTCACCGCTGGCGGCGATTCCTCCTGGTATAGAGCGTCGAAAACCCCCCAATCTCCAAATTCTTGACTATCTTCATCGACTGGGGCTGGAACATGGGGTGCTCCAACAGCAGGCTGGGGGCGACATTTTTCAAGGTAGACCACTATCACCTGGAGGGCCTCGATGACAGTTGTATTCACGCGAGCAACCTTGGAATTGAACAGACTTAACACCGCTTTGATGGGTTCCTTGGAGACAAGTTTCTCGGCATGGTCCAATGAAGGGGCGACTCGGATGGCATTCTGTAACAGGTTCAGGGCCGTTTTCAATTGTGATTCAATCTGCCGTTGATTCTGCGAAATTGTGCGCTCGATTAGCTGGTGAGAGAACTTGTTTTCACCAGTGTTTTGAGCCTCCACTTCCTCGCGGGCCAGGTTGTGCTGTTCCAACAATTTCGAAACAAAGTAGCAATGCCAGTCTGCAAACGGTTCTAACCCAGACACATCTTCATCCGTTAAGAGCTTGAATCGAGCAAGCCTGGACCAGGAGCGAAGGCTGATGTTGCATGTCTCCTGATGAGAGCGGGCTGGGTCCACGAGATTTTTGATTGTTTCTAGCCGAGGACGACATCCGTCAGGAACCGCAAAATACAAAGTGCAAAGAAGATCATGGTGATTCCTCAGAGCGTCCAAGTCGGTTTGATGAATAGGTCGATCTTTGGGATACTCTCGGCCATGGTTGGGCAACAAGCGCCAGGTGATGTTCCGGACCTTTTTCTTTTCGTATACTTTTGACAAAAATCGTAACCCGCTGCCGATGCTTTTCAAGAATATATGAAAGCATGGGTCGCTTGTCTGGACTTCCAAGGATGGGTTGCGGTCAAGCTCGTCGAGGAAGGCTGGAGATGTGTAATTTTCCTCGGGTTTCAAGTTGTAAAGAGTATTCTTCGCGAACAAGTCAAAAAGGGTGTCGAGGATTGGCTTGCAGTCCCGCCAGCCCCAACCGTTGATGAGATGGTGACATCGATGGAACAAAATTCGACAGTAGTTATTGTGTGAGATGGGTGATGGGAAGTCAGGATCCTTGGCCTGGAACACCGGCTTGAGTAGTTGTTTGATTACCGACCAGTTGTCATGCTTCTCTCTGAAACGAGATCCAACTCGGACAATTCCGAAGCTATCAATCTCGTTCAACGGGAGACTGTTGAACATCCGGCGCCACCCAGTTTCCAGGCATTCTACCTCCTTTACGGTGCTCAATGCAGAATACTCCTCGGTCAGAAGATCACCTAACACCCCGCTAGGGCTGTCTGTGCTTTCCAATATCTTGCGAAGGATGATATAGGCCTCGACAACAGGATAGCTATCCCTTGCTCCCGACTCGCGCAATTCTCGAGACTTCTGATCCTCTAGGAACTTAGAGATGTTGGCCTGTCCCGCAGGGCTCGAAACAACTGTGACGATAGGCTTAGAGACCAGTTTGACAAGCCCCGAAACTTCGCTCGCAACACCGGCGTTGACAAGGCCATTGCTATTGCGGGCAACTTGGTGCGCTTGGTGAATCAGCACGAGATTATATGAAGCGAGCTTTGTGACCGCTTCCAGATCATGAGGTAACTTCGACGCCAGGGCTGTCATGCTGTAATTAAGTGTGGAGACAAGGGAAATGACTCTGTTCACAAACCCAACTCTGTCGATGGGATCAGTGAACGAAATTACCTCCGTAACGTACTTGATCAAATTCCTATAAACATCTCTTCCAATGCTAGACGTATGCTCATCAAGGGGCTCGGCTTCATCGCTCTCTCCAATATTATCGAGCATAGTGTCAAAAACAGTCCCCAGCTCTGACCACACACTGTCATTCCAAGGACCCCAGCGAAGTCTGGATTTTCCAACCTTGAAGGAGTAAAATCCAGCATCTCTATCCAGGTCCCGCTTGCCGAAGTCAAGAGAACGCGCAAGCTCACCGCTGCCTATAAATGTAGACTCGCGAAAGAATGTACCAGAATGCAGAGGAGCGACGTTGAAATTGACGCTATATGAGCTCTGAAACCCTGTGAGACCACCCAAAGCCATTGCGGGTGACTGAATATCACTGTTTTCGACATCTAATGGCTCCGGATCCGACGTGGCTAATTCAAGCGTCCCCTGGTTCCCGCTTGAGGTGACGTTCAATCGTTGGGGAGGGCGTTTTCGAATCTGCCGCCGCGGTGCTCGAGCGTTCTCTACTAGTGGTTCATCGCGCGATGCATTCAATGTCTGAACGGTGACGGGTCCCGGTTCATCAGCAGTTGTAGGCATATTTTTGAGAAACCGTCGCATGATTGGATTCTGTTGGTAAGCACTCGAAGGTGGTCTCTGATGATTTCTTCCATTAAGCAATGAAAGAGACCGATGAAGAGATGGGAAGGCGGTGTTGTCAGAGCTGGCCACCTCTGGGATCACGGGCCTTGGGGCGTTCCTCTTCAAGGAAGACACCGTAACATTTCGACGAACAAACCATTTGTTGCTTTGGTCCCGCTGTCTAGAGCTTGCAGGGTGGTTGGTATTCTCAGAAGTTGGATTAGGCGGCTCGTCCGCCGTTGGAGCAGGTTCGGCGGCCTGTTTTTCTTCGGTCTGGACTTCAGATCGAACATCAGATATATCCTGTATGCTTGTGTTTTGAGACCTATAGGTTGGATGGGGGTTGCTTCTGTTCGTAGGAAGGTCTTTCAAAGACGGTCGTCCTTGGGGTTTAGTTTGAGGCCGCGGCAACTTAGTCTGCCGAAGGCGACCTGTACGCCATTGACTTAAGGACGTATTGGCATCTTCCGTGTCTGCCCTTGTACTCAACTGGAAAACCTTCCGAGTTGGACTGCGTCTTCCCCTGTCTTGTCGGGAACGAACTCGTCGCGCAGCGACTCGGAGAAATTGCGGTTGCTGACTTCGTGGTTGAGCCGTAATATCTGGAGCATCTAATATGCCAAGTCTAGGAGCAGGCGGAGACCTTTTCTTCTCCCTTCTCGGTTGATGCACAGGGTCCGTAAGCCTCGTTTGTCTTTTGAGACGAGGTCTCTTAGAGTGATCACTAAACCGACTGCCGCTCCCCTCTGGTCTCGACTGTTTCTTCTCCTGTTTTCCAGTTCGAGTCGAAGAAGCGCGTTTGGTCGCTGGAAACATGTAATCAATGCGGTTGTCTTCAAGGATATCATCTGCAGGATCTGGATCTGGATCATTGAATGGGTCATCAAAGCCTACCAAATCAGCCAGAGCTTGACGGGGATCGACATTGCGCTCAACTCCATCTTCTTCGCTATCTTCCCCGTCAACAATATCCTGCAGTGATTCAAGTCGCCTTCTCGGGCTAAGACGTGTCCCATATGTATTCTTAGTGACTTTTTTGGCAACCCCCTTTGTGTTCTCCATCCTAGCCATTCTCTCGTTCGCTCGCTGCGTGTAGTTAAGGCGGGTATCTTGCTGTTTTTGCTGGTCCAATCGTAGCCATGAGGCAGGAAGCACGCCTTTTATTCGGCGCTGAAACCTCCTCACGGCGCTCTCATCCTGGTGTTCAGCTTGATTTCCATCTTCACCTTCACCTTCCTCCGCATCCTGCTCGTCTTCTCCCGATTCGATACGTTCGGCTTGGGGCGCAACAGACTCGGTATCCCCAGGTCCTAGGTCAAAGCCGCCGTCGGACAACTCCAAATCATTCACATCATCACCCCGGTCCTTCTCCGCCAATTTCGAAGTTGTACTAGGTGTGTTCAATGGCGGTGGGCTGAACCCCCGAGGGAATCTGAATCCATTGAATGTCTGTGGAGCTTGAAGAGGGGAAAGGCTTCCTGAGCGTGGTGGACTAGGAGGGACATCGTGCATCGAATTGCCATTCGCACGCACAGGAGACGAAGAATTGTCAATGAGCACCTGAGGGCGAGCCAAATGCCGCGATTGAGGGCGACCGTCAGCGGCGGGTTTCGCTATCCTCCGTCTTTTGGGAGCTCTGATAGCATCCGCAGACCGTGCGTGGGTGGGAGAGAGTTGGTGAATTCGGTTCTGAGAACTAACTTCAGGCAAGCGACTATTTTCCGCCGGAGATGATAATCCCAACACGGGGCTGCTTGATGGAGGCGGCACATTATCGACGAATTCCTGGCCTTGACTCTCCTTGGCTGCGCGCAACGCTTCCTGGTATTGAGCAATGCGCAGCGGTTTGACACCTCTTGCCTTCATTAGGCTTTGATATTTCGCGTCCTCCAGGAGGTAAGGGTGCATCTGAATAGGGTTGCGTTGTCGTAGCGATCTCCTCGATGGCTGGGCCAATTCCTGCATGATATCTTCTGGGATTTCGAGTGGAGGCAGCAAATTCTCTAGGCTGTTCTCTTGTGGCTGTTCTGTATCCTCGGCATCATTTCTATCATTTGCAGGCGGAGAAGAGCGAAGCAGTGATGAATCAGGTGGAGGAAATAGGTCCATCAAATTCCTCTCAGGCACCAGCTGCGTCCCATCTTTGTCAAACTGATTGTCCTCACTTATCGGCAGGGAGTGAAGCGACGATGGCGGAGACGACAGAGGGGAAGCCATATCATCATCGTTATCATCACCACTTGGTTCCGGTTGACTATGAATGGGTCGTATCGGCGACAGAGGGGCCTGTTTTCGGAAGGGATGATAGTCGGTCTGTAGCTCGTCCGGCGACGAACTGGGAATATTCCGTATATCCTTCTTTTTCTTGGGTTTCGGTGTCGACAGCGAACTGGATCCTGCGCCTATCGGTAATTCTTGGGATGCCACAGCCCCGTCCTCCCCCCTCACTTGATCCTCTTTCTGTGATCCATCCTTCTTCTCCCCCGTCCTCCGTGGTATTGCCTTCGGCGTAGGCTCTCCGTCCTCGTTTTCTGACAGTATCGTCGTATCCAAAGCATCGGGGCTCGATCGTGCGGACTGGCTTTCATCGAAATCGATGTTCTCGGAGGTATGCTGTTGTTGTTCTTTGTTTATTGGGACCCTAACGTCCTGCGATGCCGGAGGGTCTTGAACTCCGGCATCTCCTTCTGTTTCCTGAATCACGTTCTGTGATTCCTGGCTATCAAACTCCTCCTCTGAATCGGAGTCCGGTACAAACCCTCGTTCCCGCCATGATTCCATTTGTATCCTTGGCGCCGATAGCCCATGGCCTTAGATCTCCATTACCGTCGTAGCCAGGGAGGAAATCGAGCGAGGGGAGATCGAACACCACCTCAAAGGTGGATCAGGTCAAGCCAAAACGTCCAGGTTGATACCAGTGAGTCGTCAATCGTCAAGGGTGAATTGAAGCAACGAACAAACCTGCCTCGGAGGCAATTAGTCAAGACGCGTCGAAAATGTGGGGAGACGCGACGGGGCGGAACTTTGGCGATGCGATTTGCCTTTCTGCCGCTTAGCACCGGCTGCCTTTAGGGTCGGTTCTCCTCGGCCCCATCAGCCTTTTCTAGACCTCTTCATTGCGCAGCGTCATTGTTTTCCCAAGCATTCAGCACACCATGAGTCGAAACTTTTTTCCCGCTCTCATGGCCATCGGCATGGGGGTGTGGACTGGTATGATCTTGCTCCAAGCCGCATAATACAGTACATTCTTGCTAACTACTGGTCCGTTCTCTTGCGCAGGATACTATGCATTCAACCCGGCTCTCCGCGAACTCCAGTCCGAACAGGAGACATCGCAGCAGTATGTCCCCTTTATGCGCTCGCTTTCTCCGGTCCTGAACACTCGGTTTTAATATTGACTGCATCGAATAGAGCTCCAGGCGCCCCGCAACCGCAAGGCCAAAGCAACACCACTTCGAACGCAAAGGATTTGACGCCGGGTAGGGAAGAGGGCGGAAATGGAAGCCAATAATCAGATATGGTATGCGCGGAGGGGATTTCAGGATGGTAGATGAGGGGCTATTTTCATGACTCCGTGACGACTCTGGGCGACAATGCGACAGCCTCAAGGTGCTGAAGGGCTGCCGGTTGAACTTGGTCCAAGTCCCAATTGTTCATGAAGAGGTTGCGGGATGTGGGGGGAATCAACGTTGACATTCTGTCACCCTTGAAAGAGCTGAGCTCTCCAGGCGATATACAAAATGTTGATTACCACGATTGGCAAATTGCGGCGTGTGTGAAAAGTCGGAACTAGGCCTTAAACTCATATGTCGAGCGATTCATTCAAATCATCAATCCTTGTATAATAGTGTGCTAAAGTCAATGATACCAATAGACGTTTCCTCTCTTGCACTAAACTACTACTTGAAAGACGAAATGTATATAATTAGGTCATTTCCACAAGAAAGGAAATCTGATTGAATGGATGCATCGTCCCAGCTCCGAAATGCCCGCCAAAATACATGTCATGTGCTGTGCCGCCTGCAATCCGAGTTGCGACCCTTGTACTGATGAAATCGATCCGAATACGCCTGGTCCGTTTGCGCCCTTCCACCCAACTCTAGTCATTCATACCTCTTCCACAAGCTTTCTGGGTCCGCTGTTTCCAAGCGGACCTTCTCCAAAGACGCGGCCGGCCGGAGTACCAAACCATTCCTCGGGCACGCCAACTCTGCTGCCTGCGCGACCGCTCACCCATCTGACCATTATTGGGTCTGCTCTTTCGACTTCTTGTCCCTCTTGGTCTGCAGAAGCCTCGGCTGCTTCAGCTGCGGGAACCCGACCACGACGTTTGGGGGCTTGTTTTCGTAGAAGTCGGTTTATCGTGTCCATCTGCGTGTATCATTAGCATCCCCTTGGCTAGGACCCAGGGAGACAAGAAAGCTTACTTTTTCTTCTTCGTTCCGTTTTTCGCTCAGGTTCTTTCGGCGCCGAGCCATCTCCGCCCGTCGCATTTGGCGCTCCTCCGCGGTCAAATGTTTCTTGACTTGGGGCTCTGTTCCTCAGTTAGATGGAACATTCCCATGACAGGGGCAAAATTCGGGGTTTAGAAAACTCACCCATCGGCAATTGCAAGAAGTCGTTGCCTAAATTCCCCCTTTGCCGTTTGGTCAATTTGCTCGGGTCGTTGGAGGGTAATCCGTCGTCGCTTTCATCCATGTCGTCGTCATCGAGCTGCTCATCGCCTCCGTTAACGTTCCCTAAGGTACTTTCCTCAAGGTCATCAGGCTCGCCTTCGGCGTCGGAGTCTGGTTCGGAAAGCTCCTCGTCGTCCTCATCATCGTCATCATCCGCTTGCATTTCTTTGGCCTCAACACTCTTGACGGGTTTAGACGTGGCCACAGAAGTTGCCGAAGCCTTGGCATGTCTCTTTGAAACCGGAGGTTGAGGTGGGGCATCGTCCATGTCCAAGTCACCATCGGCATCGGCATCCTCGTCATCCTCCCCGGGGGCATCCTCATCGTCGACTTCGTCTTCCTCTTGGTCATCAATGTCTTCCTCGTCGCTCGTATTCACCTCCACGAGCTTCTTTCGGGGACGACTAGTCCGAGGCCCCGACACGATGGGATTCTCTGTGAAGACGTTGACTGAGCGTCTCGTCGCAGCACCCCCACGGGTACCACCACCGGTGGCGTCGCGCAGCTTACTTGATGGCATTTTAAAAAGCAAATAAACCGACTCTTTCGACTCCTCTCCCACAAGTCGAACTACCGTGACTGCTGGAGAAACTGCGACAGTCCTAGTCTGTCTAGTAGACCTAGAAGTCACGTTAGAATTCAATATAAGAGGATCATCTCTCGCAAGGCGAGCACGAAGCGAGCGACGCAAAGACATAATAAGCTAGACAAAGATCGACCGGCGATCGCTCCGATTGTGTTGAAAGAGAAAGAAGAAGAACAGATGAAGCAAAATATCAAACGGGGAAAATAGGAGACGATGGCAAATGAGTGTGAAATGTGAACAGAAGAAAGGATAAAAAGGAGGAAATTAACTCAGAGACAGGGCAGAGAAGTAGGATTTTGTAAGACGGCAAACAAAGAGAATCTGAATCCCGTAGAGAGCTAATAGAGGGGCGGATTCAGAGGGTTGCGCAGGACGCACAAACACTTGGATGGGAGAGAATGGACATCCGTGCTAGCGTTGGGGGGATCATCGATCTCCAGATGAGAGGGGACGGTTGAAATTATGGAGGGGAGTTGAGGGAAATAAAGAGGGAGGGGAGCGAGCAACGATGCAACATCCCAAGCGAACAATGGCAATGGTCCGGTGGTGGTGACCGGCTGGCGACGCGGGCCAGCGTTCAGTCCTTTTTGACGCAGTCCGGGAAGGCACAGGCCATCAATCAATCGCTATCACATCTGTTGACGCCACTTGGGAGGTTCGAAGCTGACAGCCGCGATGGAACCAATGGGAGCATTCTGATCTGGAACCCTGGCTAGGCACGCCGGACGCTCTGAAAGGGCGAATCCAACGTCGCTGCATTTCTTTCGCAACACGGGCTCTGAGGTGACATTGGCTTGGTCTGGATGGACAGGGATCTTGGATGGAGAAACACCAGTAACCGGAGTAGCAAAACAGAGAACAGTAATTAAAAAATAGGGGTTGCAGACCACCGCGCGCAAACGAGAAACATCGGGAGGCTGAAGAGAATTGGAAGGAAACGCCCGGGCAGAGCGATACGAACACAGATGGGGACACTCACGTGGGATTTTATAGAATTGATCTGAACACGCAAAGGATGGTCAAATCAGCAGTATATGGGATACGTATATATATAGAAGTGAGCAAAAGGATATGAGGCCGAGTATACGACGGGACAAAAGTGCTCGGAAGGACGCTGAACTTCCGATGCGATTCGATCATCGCCGACCATTCTGCCGGGCGGTGTCTAAGGTTCTTGGCATGCTGACTACTCCCAGTCCCATCGCCATGCACTTCTCTCCATATGCAGCTATATTGTTCGATTTGGAAAATAAGCGTTGAGTACGGGATTCTGCTTCCTATCTAAGATTTCCCGGTCAGAAGATCAACAAAATATGTGTAGAACATGGACGTTCCCGGCTGTCGCGTGAGTGGATGCATCCAGGTATATACTTCGGGATATTGCAGAAGTTGAAACGTAGTGGAAACAGCCAATTTCATTCCAGCAGAATATGGGAACTTCCAATCTCCAAGTAAGAAACGGAAGAGACATCCAAGTCATCTCTATTGACAAGAAAGACATGTCTTGATGGGGACAGTCCATTCCACCTGTAAATCCATACCTGCAAATCTCCGAAATGGCCAGGGCAGCATATGACATGACAATACCGATACAGCCGAGGTCAGCGCCAAACCGTTCGGCCAAACTCCCAGCTCTCCCTACCTATCAACCCCATTCACTCACCCATTCTCTCTCCTCCTTTCTCACGTCACTATTCACTCCTCTCTCACTCTTCTTTCCTCATACATCCTCAATCATCATGTCCGACCCCAAACCCAACCGCGCCTCGATTCCCGACTGGCAAAAACCCAACGCCACTGCTCCCAGCGACCCCGAACCCAACTCCGCCTCCACACCGTCGCCCGCTTCCGACGAGAACGAGACCGACGCCTCTCGATCAACGCTCCTAGAGCAAGCAACCAATTTCCTGCAAGATGATGCCATCCGCGACGCCCCCATCGATCGCAAAATCTCCTTCCTAGAATCCAAGGGTCTCCACAACAACGAGATCGACAGTCTACTGGGCGTATCGCGAAACCCCGAAGCCACCAACACCGATACCTCCACGGAGACCACTTCCCCGGATTCCGTCAATGCACCATCCAAGAACGAGAACGAGTCTGAGGCCCAGATTTCCAGCAGTGGCTCGACCGCTTCATCGTCAACTTCCCCCGCTACAAACACATCCACCGGCACCACCAACGCCAACACTACCAGAAGCCCGGCACCATTGTCCTCGCCCCGCGACGTTCCCCCGATCATCACATACCCGGAATTCCTCGTCCACCAATCCAAGCCCCCACCGCTCGTCTCCCTCCAAAGCATCCTCTACACGCTCTACGGCGCCGCCGGCATCGGAGCCAGTATCTACGGCGCAAGCGAATACCTTGTGAAGCCGATGCTCGCGAACCTGACTAGCGCACGACACGATCTGGCGCAAACGGCGTCGGAAAACCTCCAGAAGCTGAACGAGAAGCTAGAGCAGAACGTCTCCGTCATACCGCCCCAGCTAACCGCCCGGAAAACAAACGACGAGTCTTCCTCCGAGGACTCCGACTCCATCACCTCGGACCCAACGGAGCTGTTCCATCGGGACGTGGCCACGCAGACATCGCAGGACCTCGAGGCGACGCAGTCGAAGCCCAAAGAAGACGGCGAGAATGTCCCCGACCCCACGGCGACCGTGAACACGCATATCAAGCGAGTCGAGATTCTCACGTCCCATCTGCGGGAGTTCGCAGACATCGAGAAGCAATCGTCTGCTGTTGACGATTCCGCGCGGACGGGTCTCAACGAACTGCATCATTACCTGGACGGCCTGATCTACAGTAAACCGGGGTACAGCGCCGTCTCCGGCTACGGGGTGTATGGCTCCCAAGGTATGGATGGTAACGGCAACGCGACTGGCATGGGCAAGGGCGAAGAGGATGCGATTTCTAGCTTCCGGTCGGAGATCAGAGGCGTCAAGGGGGCTTTGTTGAGCGCGAGAAACTTCCCCGCGAGTCGGGGACGAGTGGGCACGAGTCTTTCCCTAGGACGGTGAGACAATGTAGGTTTTATGTATCATGAGCTGCAGGGGGTGTGGGTGGGATTTGATGCAATTAATGATACCATCTGTGCAAAGTGCTGTTGATTTTCTTTTCTGCTCATGTTTTTTGTGCTTGATCTGACGATTCTTTCTCATGCTTGCTATACTATACCTACGTCTTGATGAACATAAGATGAGTAGCTTAAATTTGTTATCGACTGGCCACGACCGACATGGACATCATGGTAGACTGTTTACAAGCGAAGAAATACTTATATCCATAATCTAAGCCCGCACAAGCCCTTTATCCATCCAATGAGAATGGTCATTTCTCTTCTCTTCTAACCATCTCTATCAGACCAGATAAAGAGGAACTCAAATAAAGAAACAAATTATAGTAACATTGACATATGAAGAGAGAGATAAAGCAACTTCTAAATAAAGAAAAAAACCCCCTATAACATGGGGCATATCGAAAATCAAGCATTCGAAATGAATCATGACAATGGCGAGTAGGCACGGTTCTTCAACAACCAGCACATAACACGATACGTATACCTCAGTTCTTCTTTTCTTTTTGCCTCGTACATAAAGCTCATGGGTTCGTAGATCGTAGGATCGTAGGATAGGCGAGTGTTCTGTCCCATACAACGAACCGAACCGAACCATTCAGATCACGGGGATCGTTGAATCATTTACGGGGTAGCGCGACTCATGCTGATGAGACGTTTCACACCGACCTAGAAAGTTTAATTAGCGATTTTGACCTTGGAGGATATGTAAAGGGGGAAAGGGAACTTACCATCCAGGCACCGCACTCTTCAGTCCGGTTGGTCATAATGTCGATGTGGATCGTTCGCGCCGTCTCGTAGTCACGAGCCTGAATGGCACGAGCCAGTTCGGCCATGTCCGCAACGGTGTTGGGCTTGAGCAGATCCTCGTTGTTCAGGTGGTCGAACAGGATGCTCAATCGCCGTTCGGCATCATCGACTTGCGCCTTGAAGGAAGACGGGGCCCGGGACTTGACACGCTGCATGTCCGCTGACAGTATTTCGTAGACGGGCATGGCATCCGCGGGGATGTGAGTGCGATCACCAGGGGCTAAGAGGGAAAGTTAATGTCCGGCCTGACCAAGGGGTTCGAGGGTCAACTTACGGTACTTGGGAGGAGCGGGCGTGGCCTTCCTTTGCGAAGAAGCGGTGCTAGGACGGGATCCCGCAGCCGGGGGAGGAGCCTGCTGCATGGGGGGAGGCGCACCAGGGGCGTACTGGTTTACAGGGGGAGGAATTGGTGCCGGCTGAGAGGCGTAAGGAGAGGCGGCTGCCTGGGGAGGAGGAGGGACAGGTGCGCGAGTCTGCAATTGGGGGCTTGCTGCTTGAGCTGCCGGGCTAGGGGCGTACCGATTCGTGGGTGGGGGCATCGACGGCGGCGCATTGTACGGGGAGGGACCGCGAGGAAGCGATGGCGGCGGCACTCCCATGGTGGCTGTTGGAGGAGACTGAGGCAGGGAGGCGTAGGGGTTGGCTGGCGGAATCACACCCGGGATCGAAGACACCGACTGGTGGGCCGAAGGGGGCGAGGTCACCCGGGGCGGAGGCGCGGAGCCCTTCGGTGGGGGTGGAACGGAAGGTGCTCGCGGGGCGCCTACTGGTGGCGGACCCCCGATAGTAGGCGACTGGTTCGGGAAAGGCGCAGCGACAGGTGCAGCAGCGACGGCAGGGGTTGCTCGGCGGGATGTGGGAGCCTTTGCGAAGCCCTCGGGCAGATCATTCCAGGCAGGGAGGTTGGTTGCGGTGGTGTACGTGGTGACGGTAGCCGGAGACTGGTTAGATGCACGAGGCGGGGGAGGCACGCCGCCGCCTAATGGCTGAGCACCGTACGTAGGCACGGCCGTGGGCTGGTAACCCGTGGGAGCGTAGCTGCTACCAGATGCGGGGGCATAGGGGTTTGGCTGAGCTGGGGTAGCCGCGGCAGCGGGAGCATAGGGGTTCGCAGCAGGAGCAGCAGTCGACGGAGCGTAAGGGTTAGGAGCAGCCGCGGAAGTTGGTGGAGCATAAGGATTGGCGGCGGCCGCAGTAGGAGGAGCATAGGGGTTGGAAGCAGCCGTCGGCGGCGCGTACATGTTGGGAGCAGCAGCAGCACTTGGTGAGAAGGTGGTCTGAGGTTGATATGCGCTAGGTTGCGTGACCGGAGGAAGAGGCTTGGTCATGGGGGTGGTCGTCCTAGACGCAGGGCGCACTTGCTGCTGGACTCGCTGGGCAGGAGCCTGTCTCGTAGCCAGCTGAATGCGGTTGCGGGCGATTTCAGCCTCGGGGTGCTTCTCCGGAACAAGGTCGAGATACTTCTGGGCAACTTGCAGACGACCGTGGGTAGCCACGACGTCAGCGTACTCAATATACTTGTCGTACAAAGTACCGAGCTTCCAGTCGGACTCCTTGGTTCGCTCGGTGTCCTGGAACTTGGTCACTTGGCGGAAGATGGTCACCTTCTCGATCAGTCCCTGCAGGGCGCGCACGTGGATCGAGAATGTAGAGTCATCAGAAGCGGTCTCAATGGCCTGCTGCTCATTCTCGCGGAGCTCTTCAATCCAGATAGAGACAACCTTCTCAAGCTTGGATCCAGCCAGGTAACAGAACGAGGCATCCTTGCGGGCGGCCTTGTCATCTGTGGCCCGGATCTGCTCCTCCAGCCGGTCACCCAGCGCTTCGCAGAGGTCAGCGAATTCCTTCTCCTCGGCGAAAGTGCACAGCGACGCCATGACTTCCTTCCAGTTGGAAAGGTCGGCATTGTACACGACGTCCCACAGGTTCTTGCCGACGATCGATGCGAGCAAGCGAACGTAGTTGGGGCTCTCGGTCTGCTTGGAGAAGTAGTGCTCCTGCGCCTTCTCGATGCACTTCGGACCTCCGCAGATGGCGATCATGAAAGCATCGGACATGCGGTTCTCCTTCAGGGCGACATCAAGGGCCTTGTTGAAGTCACCGACAAGCAAGGCATGGGTGATACCCTTCTCGGCATCGGATTCAGAACCGTTGAAGATCTGGAAGGGGTTGTTGGTCTTGGCTCCTTTGGAAGCAGCCAGATCCGACAGGAAGTTGTCCTCCTCAGGGTTCGCATCGAACATCGATTGCAGGCGCCTGTGCTTCTTGGCTCCCGACCCGCGGGACTCTTTCACCGGCTCTCCGTTGACATCCTCCTCTCCCTCCTTGTCCAGTCCGAGCTTGGCCAATGAATCGGCAGCCTCATCAGCTTGGTCTTGGAACCCAAGGTATTCGACCAGGCTCTTCCGGGGGTCGTTGGAGATTAACGCTTCAATAACCTTCCAGTCGGCCTTCTCCTCGTCACTGGCTGCGCCCGAAGCGCGAGTTTCACAAATGCTGCGAAGGTCACCCTCCTTCAGGGCGTTCTCAAAGGTCTCCGTGGACTTGCCGACGGCCTCGTCCACCTCGAAGGGGCTAATCTTGATCTTCGAAGCACGCTGGCCCTTCTCCGCCAACCCAATGGAGACGACTCGTCCACCGAAACCGAAAGCGGCACTGCAGGGGCGCTCGAGCCACTTGGGAGCCTTGGGTAGCGAGAAGCTCGACACCTGAGGCTGGGTCTGCGCCTTCGCAAAGAAGTCCTCTCCGTCAAGGGCCTGGTTCTGGTCGGCAATAGTCTGAGCGGCTTCATTGCCGGTGTTCTGGATAGTCTGGACGGCAATGCGTCCATCGAACGAGGCGGTCGCAAAGAAGTTGGGGTTGTGAGGGTTCCAGCGAGTCTGGAAAGTCCAGTTCGTGACCACGGGGAATTCGCCGTACGATTGGCCGGTCTGCGGGTTCCAGCAGATAGTGCGATTGTCCTTTCCGGACGAGAGGAGGAGATCGGGGTCTTGTGCACACCAGGACAGCGACAGCACGCCGGACTCGTGGCCTCGAAGGATCTGTAACGGGTTAGCGATAACAGTCTCCACAGTCAGTACGAGGGGAAGGCTATCATGCTCACCCTTTCCGGAGCGTGAGAGTTGCGCAGATCCCAAACGCAGATCAGAGGATCGGATTCCAAAGGGGTCGCCGTGACGAGTTTGGTGGGCTATTCCATGTCAGAAGCTATGCTCGTCTCAAATAAGAGGTTAACTCTTTACCTTCTCAGGATCCCACGCCACAGAACTAACGGCCTTCCGGCCCATGTTGTTCAGGGTCAAGCTCTCCTTCTTCGTCTTGACATCCCACACGGTGACGAAGCCCGCGTTGCTACCGGTAACCAGGATGTGCGGCACCTTCTTGTTCCAGTCCAGACACTCAATGTCATCGGCACGGGCAGCGGTGCCTCCAAGTCGGTACGGGTTCGCGATGTTGTTCAGGTCGGAGATGTAGAGCTGTTCGAAACCATAAGCACAACCGTTCCTCCAATATTTACCGAAATCGGATCAAATACCTCTCCCTTGGCGCCTCCGGTAGCCAGCAGATTCGAATGCTTCGGGTTGAACTGAAGAGCCTTGATAGCTCCTGAATGTTTGGAATTCCTCGACATGACGGCATCGCTGTTCAAGTAATCAGCTACCTGACCAGGAGATCTATAGCCTTCCTGTCCCTCCACGAACCTTGATCCGCTAAGCAGCTTGTCGGCATCCCACAGATCCAACGATCCATTCTCCAAAGCACCGGCGATGATTCCCCGTGAATTGTCTTCGGATTCCGTCCATGCGAGGTCATTGAAACTAGAGAAAAGCAAACACAAGTCAGCCCGACATTCCAGACGTTTCAACTGTTGATTGGAAAGTTCCGAGTAGCTCCTTACCCAGAATCAGTATCGATCTTAGCCACCGGCTGCAGCTCCCCACCAGCTTCCTGGTTGTTCAAGCTCAGATCCCAGAGCTCCAGGCACGTTTCATTGGAGAAGTCAACATCCACAGCGCCAGCGCGAGTTCCGGTTGCTATAAATGGCGATGCGGCCCCGGGGGACCATGCGAACGTGGCCGTCCGGGGGATCTCCCTCAGACGCACCATGTTGGAAAGTAAAGGAGCGGCACAAAAAGAGTTAAGGCAAGAATATAGATCAATTGACCGGACTCAGGGACGGTCTGACAATCCAAGGTTATAGAATGGGGGGGAATGGTTCAAAAGTAAGCGACGAGCTATTAAGAACTAGAGAAAAGTATAAAGGGGAAAAAAAGAAGACACGTCCAAAGTAGAGCCTCCCCTCCTGCTAAATCGTGACTTGAGGGGGATTTTGCCAAGTTTATGAGATGCGATCGAGGCGTTCTACGAACTCAATCAACCAAGTGTCCTCCTGGGAGCCGCTGGGGGGAGGAGGGATAACCCGCCTAAACCCTTTCGGGCCGCTCGCCAAAACACCCGCGGGACGCACGTGATATCAGGCGAATCCGACCGAGAAAGTCTGGGCAACGAATGCTTGCATGAGTCTCTGTGAGCGCAAACCGAGAAGAAACGAGCTGGACGAACGAGTCGAGTTCCCGGGGGCATATCACCTTCTGCCCATCTGTCGCGATACGTTTTATGGCCCGTTGCTAGCGTCCAAGTTCCTTTGCCCGGCACTTTCACTTTCACCAGTTCCTTCACCATGAGCGAGAAGGCCCGCCTGAAATGCACCGTCTATGTTGGGGGTCTCGACCAGGCGGTTTCCATGCAGACGCTGGCCGAGGCTTTCGTTCCCTTTGGCGAAGTCGTCGATATCACTCTACCCAAACCGGATGTTCCCAACTCGAACGATCTCCACCGCGGGTTCGGTTACGTGGAATTCGACCTTCCGGATGATGCGAAAGAAGCTATCGACAACATGGACGGTAGCGAGCTATACGGGCGGACGATCAAAGTAGCGCCCGCCAAACCGCAGAAGGATAGCAACGAGGGACTAGGTAGCAAAACCGCTATTTGGGAGCAGGTGCGCAGACCGATTCATTACTTCCTTTTCTCCATGCTTCAACAGTTTACTAACTACGGCCCTACAGGAGGGTTACCTGGCGAAACACGCCGTGAGCGAGGAGGACAAGATGGCGTCCGAACAGGCGCAAATGGAAGCAAGCGAGCGCCCCCAGGACCCGATGCAGGGACTGGAAGAGCTGGACGTCGCAGGACCGAAACCGGAATGAAACCCCACCGGCAAGCATTAAAGATGATACCCTCTCGAAATAGGACGAAAGTGAAAGGAAAGGGCCAAGGGACGCAAGTCATTCTGCATTCTTCCTCCAGAATCCTCCGTTCAAAGCCGTACTATATACACGTGCTCCAATCCCGAGGCTGAGTTTAACGAGTTTTTCCAATTCCACCCTTGAACCTCTTCATTCTCCCGCGACATCAGCTTCCTGGTGAATAATACATATCGCCGATAACAAAAACCAAAGGGTCGCCTATGTTGCAATCAAATGAAACGCGGTACAATTTAGTGCTCCTCGGGGCTCTTGGGAGCGTTGCGGCTGAGACGCAGGGTTTTGTCGGTCATGAGCTTGTGGGTGCTGGAGTAGATGGCAGCTCCCACGGCGACGCTGTGGAGGTTTGCGTCAGTTGAGAGACAGATTGGGGAAGGGGTTGGAGATGGGGAAAGGTGACGGATTAGATATCCGATGTCATAAGATGTTCCATCGAATATCAAAAGGATTAAACGTACCCAAGGACGACACCTGTGCAGCAGTATACATGGTTAGAATATGGTATCATTCTAGATGTTTAAGGACTCGGAAGAATGACATACCGAGAGGGATCAACTCTGGGGGGACCCGCTTCAAGGTGCGCAGACGCTGAGAGATGGTGTGGGCTAGATATCAATTAGTTCCCTATTCGGACGCATAACCCTAATGAAACCCCATTATCTAAGTCCAGCCATCGGGAAGCGCGTACCGCTGTGGTTCTCCTTCTGTAAGGATTGATTAGCACAAGAACCGAGGAGCCGCCAAGGAATCATTTTTGCTTGTCGGATTCGCAAGGATAGTCGGAAACTCACAGGAGCAGGGAAAGAGAAAGGCCGAGAGGCCTGCATCCGCAGGACACGAGTGGGATACATGGTTGAATTGGAAGGGGTGATCCGATACGGGAGGTTGGAGGTGGGTGGGATGGAGGAGAGAGTGGTGACGACGGGAGAGAGAAGAAGCTCAGCAATTCGAAGGGGAGGTTTGGTCACGTTCGGGTGTTTAGGAAATCTTGCCGCATGAGTGGCTCGCTAGACCGCCCGCGGTCACTCCCGGCTTCACTGCTTCACGGGTCATTCCACTCCACTGGGCGCAAACCTCACCCCATCCCGTTCCCTTTCCTTCCTCTCCTCCCCTCCTCCACACCCACCACCTCTCCTCCCCCCCGACAATTCAATTCTTCTTATCTGTCCGCAGAGGCTCTTCTGCTCCACATAGTCAAAATGGGTGCCATTCCTGAAGCCGATCCCGATGAGGTCATGGAGACCAAGCCCTTCAAGTTCGTGACAGGTGAGCTTTCTCAATCCCGGGTCCCCAATTCCTTGGCCGATCAATCGCAAATCACGATCAATTGCTAATGTTATCGTAGCCGGTACGTTTTTCTTCTAGGTTCCTGGTCGATCGGATCGCTCTCAATGCCGTCGTGGTCGAGGATTTTTTGTGGCGGATGGACGAGTTGGTAGCGTGTTGGATGCTGACAATCCGGAATGAAATGACAGGCTATGATGCTCGCTTCCCCCAGATGAACCAGTATGTGTCGTGCAACTCTCTACTATACCACTCCTCTTCCTAACCTATCATTCCAATTCAGGACCAAGCACTGCTGGCAAAACTACGTCGACTACTACAAGTGTGTCAACGCCAAGGGAGAGGACTTCCGCCCGTGCACCCAGGTACATCCATCAATTCCCTCCAATCTTCCGTCGCGGAAAAAGAGGGGAACCCCAATCCAAGAACAACCCCCATCTAACCGGTCCTAACTCAGTTCTTCCACGCTTTCCGCTCCCTCTGCCCCAAGGCCTGGACTGACCGCTGGGACGGCCAACGCGGTATGATTTCTCACCCCTCCCCGACAACCGCTTAAAACAGCGGTGACTCGAAACACCAAAACTAACCATTTCGCTGTTGCAATTGCGACAATACAGAGGCCGGCAACTTCCCCGCCAAGCTGGAGTAAAGTGATTCTTTTGCCCGTTTCCTCATTGTTGATTGGACTTTTCCCCCTCAAGTTTTGTTGTGTCAACATGTACTCTACCTGAATCATCGCGGGAAATTTAAACATTCCATTGATATTTCCTTTGGGAGGCCTTGCTCGCCGGGGGGTATGTTCGTGGACGTATATAGACTCGCAATTAGTTTTGGAAGCCATCTTTTTTCTTGTCTCGCTCGTTTTGTTGGAGTAGGTAGCGCTGTGCTCCGAGCTGTAAATTATTGCTCTGCTGGGGTTTTCTGGGGATTGCTGACAGAAATCGTTGTCTAATCATTCCTTTTACCGAGTTAAACCTCCAGAGGATTGATTGCAACTGAATTAAATTGAATTAATCCAAAATCATCTAAACATATCTATCTATCTAACGAAGTCTAGTAAAAAGGAGAAGGTATCCACCCCGTCTATTCCAACTCATTATACAACCAGACCACCCAATCCAACAATGGGTGGTGGCGAAACCAAAGATATTCCTTCCCACGAGATGAGACAAACATGTCTATGCAGAAGATCGAACAATTGCAAGCACTGGAACAGAAAGAAAAAATAAAAAATAAAAAATAAAAAATAAAAAAACCAAGAAAGATGTGAAAGGTGCCAGATACGCACATCAAGATAGGCATTGATGAGTATCCGTCCATGGAAAGGGTATCTCGGTGCTGTTTATGTAGAAACAACACTCGCAGAGGACTGAGAGGACAGAAAAAAAACAAGAAAAGAAAAAGCCAAGACAGGCAAAAAAACAAAAAACAAAAAGCACACACATATCCAAACGCAGTATATACAACAACAAAAAAAATGAAAAAGGATGTTCAAACTTTTTGTCCTCCCAAGATGCTTCGCCAAAATCATGTACATGAGACGTCAATATATGGAAATTTAGATGGCAGAGAAAGGCGCGGGGGAGAAAAATCTGGGATATGATATAACGGACGAGGGCACGTCAAGCAAAATGATAAACAATCTATGCTTTTTGCTTTTCCTCAGGAATGCCCTTGATCAAGCGATACAGCTTCTTGTGCTCTTCCAAGAAGATGAAGGTAGCGATGGTATGAGGGCCTAGGCGAATGAAGCTAGGCACCCATCCACGGAAGGCCCATCCGAAGCCTTCCTTGCGGGAAATATCCCGGAGAAGACCCAGAAGGCTGTGGCCGCGGCTCTCGGCCGGCGAGGCGCTCATGACACGGGTCTTAATGACGTCCACGGGGCTGCAGACGGTGGTGGCGACGAACCCGGCCATGAAGGACGCAGTGAAATGCGTCCCCAAGTTATCGGACATGCCGAAATTCTGGATACACAGGCGCTTGAAGGTATCGTACGAGGCCAGTTGCGAGGCGGTCATCAGGACCGCGCGCGTCGAGTTGGGCCACACGCCGCGGAACAGACTGGCGGGACCTTCGGTGCGGCTCATCTGCACCAGACCGTGGAATGCATGGCGGTAGTTTCGTCGTTGCTCCACGGGCAGCGCGGCGTCGGACTGCATGCGCACGTTCAGAACATCCGCCGGGTTTCCTGCGATTCCGCCAAGGAAGCCCGAGGCACAGGCCATTCCAACCAGGGTGAGGAGGCCGGGAGGCGAGTCGGGAGTCGAGAGGCGCGATTTCAGCTCCTCGTAGATTCCGAACCGGGTGGTGGAATAGGTTATCTGTCGCAAAAGGGCTGCCGACAGCTAGAGAGATTCCCCGTCAGCTGGCAACTTCTTTTTTTTTTTTTTTTTTTTTTTTTTTCCTTTTTGGCGCCCGTCCTATGTGAACCGTGAGTCCAAAGCATCAGGATACATACCCCACTATATAAGCCCAGGAATCCATTGTTCTTAAGTATATGGCCAAATGTTCCCACCATAGTCGAGGGAGCACCAGGACCACGCGTTTGTAAGCGAACCTATTTTTATCGGCATCCATTATTAGCGAACGGGAACGATAACGCGAAGGCAACACCGAGCGAATTCAACGAATTGCTCATTTTGCCAGACAAAAGCACGCGACGAAAGGAATTTACCTTCACTATTATCGCATTGTCAGTTCCAAGCCCAATGATGCCTAATCCAGGGAAATAGCAACATACCAAGGTCCAACGGGTGTGTAACGGCGGCCGCAAAGCAAGAGGCCGAGCCTCCGAACCAAAAAGGATAATGAACCTTTTTCACGGGGGCGGGTGCGGGCGCAGAGGCCAGCCGAGATTGCGACATATCTAACTTCGCGGTGCTTGCCATCTTGACGGACAAGACGTGGGCATGCCAGCACGGGCGGGTTGGGGGGGGGGAGATGGTAGAGGGGAGAGGGGGGTAAAAAGGGAGAAAGAGACGTGAGGAGAAAGGAAGAAAGGTGAGGCTATCGCCAGGAAATAATTCTGCGCCGGAGATAAATCAAGTCTCCGATGCTTCGGCGCCCATCCGATCCTGCGCGGGGGTCCGCCAATCACCGCCTCGGTTTTCGCGGGCGAGCGGTAATCTTCGGTAGCGGCTGTTGCGCCTTCATCCTCTGCTCGGTCGTTGAATTGGCACCGAGGGGATGTTCTTCGCGAGAGATGCAAGGTGGTTGATGGAGCGGGCAGGTGTTTGGATCCCAGGTACGGAGTATACTCGATCTCCTGGCAGTAGTTAGCGTGGAAACGGCATCCCGGACCTGAACGGATGAATGGATGTAACTGTCTGGTATGCATGTACAGGCATGTTGCGTCATAATTGCAGGGCGTGAAAAATCCAGAGTATCTAGTGTTTCCCCCCGACACGAAAGACAGCTAGATTGTGGACCTTGAAGGTACAGCTTCGCTAGCAGCAATAAAACGATCGATGTCCAAGTAATCCATATACTCAGTCTATATACTTCTACTTAGCCCCGTAGGTATATGCACGATATGCATTGTATGCACTATATGTTCGGCCTCTCATTTCGCCGCTCCGAGATGTTTTGCTCGGCCTCTCCGAAGACCGCAACCGCCGACCACCATCAGCCTGCAGCTCACTCAATTATACCCCCCAGGCGCGGATAATCCCTGGACACAATGCGCCTGCTGGCCACCGGTAGAGCCCTGCGCATCAGCAGCGGCAGATGGTCAATTGCCCCCTCAGCCCGAGGCGTCCGCATTCCGCTCTCGCAGCCTCCGACCCAGCTAGCCCTCAGCCGCAGAACCTGGAGCTCGACAGCGCCTCGCAGGACATCGGATCAGGCCGACACGAACCGCAAACCCACCGCTTCTTCTTCATCTACCGCCGTGAGGAAATCGCTAGAGATTGAGGGCAAATCCTACCAAACCGACGAATGGACCAACACCCCCGACACGATCCTCTCGCATGTCGGACGCAGACTATATCTCGAGAAGAACCACCCACTCTCCATCATCCGTGAACTGCTCGAGAGCGAGTTCCCCGGTCCGGCGTACGGCAACTACCACGAGAAAGACCCCGTCGTGTCGACGGTGAACAACTTCGACGTGCTTGGCTTCCCGCTAGACCACCCAGGCCGCAGCCGCACCGACACCTACTACATCAACGACAAGACGGTGCTGCGAACCCACACCAGCGCGCACCAGCAGGCTTATTTCCAGCAGATCAACCGCAATGAGACCACCAAGCCGGAGGAGACGGGATACACCGTGGTCGCGGACGTCTACCGCCGCGATGCCATCGACCGCAGCCACTACCCCATCTTCCACCAGATGGAAGGCGCCATGCTCTGGAAACGCCCGGACTTCGACCCGCTCAAGCACTCCGCCGAAACGGCCGCCACGATCACCGAAGCCCTCAACCGCATCCCGCCCCACGATGTTGTCGTCGAGGACCCCAACCCGACCATCCACCCGGAGCGCAACCCCCTGCAATACGCCCACCACAGCGAAGAAGAAGTCGAAGCCATCGCTGCGCACCTGAAACGCTCGCTCGAACGCATGGTCATCAAGATCTTCTCCGAAGCCAGCAAGGCCACCGCAGCCGCGGGAGGCGCGGAACCCGAACCGCTCAAAGTCCGCTGGGTGGAGGCTTACTTCCCATTCACCAGCCCATCCTGGGAACTGGAAGTATTCTGGCAAGGCGACTGGCTCGAGGTTCTCGGCTGCGGAGTCATCAAGCAAGAACTGCTGAACAACTCGGACGTGCCGAACCGAGTCGGCTGGGCGTTCGGACTAGGCCTCGAACGCCTCGCCATGCTCCTCTTCAACATCCCCGACATCCGACTCTTCTGGTCGCGCGACGAGCGCTTCCTCTCGCAGTTCCAAGCCGGCCAGATCACCCGCTTCGAGCCCTTCTCAAAACACCCGGCCTGCTACAAAGACGTGGCCTTCTGGCTCCCCACCGCCGCGTCCGGCAGCGCCGCCGGCGGAGCGACATCCGTGCATGAGAACGACATCATGGAGATCGTGCGCGGCATCGGCGGCGACCTCGTCGAGGACGTGAAACTCATTGATGAATTTACGCATCCCAAAACGAACCGCAAGAGCATGTGCTATCGCATCAATTACCGCAGTCTGGAGCGCACCTTGACCAACGAGGAGGCGAATGAGCTTCATGACAAGGTGCGCGAGAAGCTCGTGGGCCAGTTGAGTGTTCAGCTGCGGTGATGGGACTGAGAAGGGCCGAGTAAAATGTATGTGTAGAATATTCCAGGTTTTTTTTTTTTCGGCGGTTGTTCGTCCATCAGGTGGACGTTCATAAGTGTGTATGTATGTACTTTTAGCATGTAGCATCATGTCGGATGTTTCTTGTCAGATCCAGAAACTCTCTCCTTATACCATTCAATCTACGTTCTAATTCTCAAGAAAAAATGAATCCAACCTCATCGACCAACCGGTCAGCCAGCTGCTATTATCCTCTTAAATCAATGTTCTGAATCACTATACAAAACCAAGACAATCCGAGTGATGCAAGGGAAGTATAGAAACAGGACCCCCGATGCCATGCGAATGTAATACCGCAAACCATGTCCGCGCCATACCAAGTCCATACATATCCAACCAAACGAAAGGGGGAACAATCGCTTTGCTTTTGAGGCATTATAGAAAAATAAAAAACAAGGACAGATCATTGCGTGTAATGTACAGAGTAGAATAGGGAGGTGAGAGTCTCGAGAGAAGAAACAGATCGAACGCCAATAGAAATATAACGAAAGGAAGACAACCCGGACGCCTTCCAATCGTATGAAGATAGGTGTATCATACACATGCAGTCATAAGACAAAAAGCAGCAATGATCCGAGGAACGCGAAGATCCCGATGGGAATCCATGTCCGTTCCCAAAAAGAGTAATACTGGGGGTTGATGATCCCCCGTCATAAACAAAAAGACATATTTTGGTATATTATACAGAGAGAAGATTAGAGAAAGGGAAAAAAAAGAAGGGAGAAAACGTGTCAGGAGCTATAAAGTGGGGAACATTTAGTCATTCTTGACAACGCCAACCTTGGCAGCCTGGATTGAATTTCAATTAGTAAAATGCCTCACACAGATCCAAGGGGGCGGGCTGTAAGGGAAAACACTCACTCTCAAGACACGGCCGTTCAGGATGAAACCCTTGCTCTGGGTGTACATGATGTCGCCGTTCTCCTTGCCCTCGGCCTTAGCCATGAAGGTGGCCTCGTGACGATTGGGGTCGAACTTCTGAGCCTTGCCATCCTCGGTGGGCTCGTCGGGGTCGAATCGCTCCAGACCGTGCTTCTTCAGCGTGTTCATCAGGATGTTCTGGGTCATCTTCAGGCCGGTGACCAGCTCGTTCAGATCCTTGTTCTCGGGAACGGGGTTTTCGATCTTGTCTTTGGGCACGGCAAGGAGAGCACGGTCGAAGTTGTCGATACTCTCGATAAGATCGGCCGAGAACTTCTGAATGGCGTAGTTGCGGGCGTTCTCCATGTCACGCTTGGTGCGCTCCTGGAGGTTGAGGAAGTCGGCCACGGAGCGAACATACTTGTCCTATTGGCTCGAGGGTCAGTCAATTCGATACATTTTACCACATACAACGCGATTGGATGCGCCAATGGTGCGACGACGAGCTCCGATATCGGTAGAAGGAAGTTCTCACCTTCAGGTCCGTGACTTCCTTCTTCTTGTCCTCGAGCTCCTTCTGGACGGGGTTCTCGGAGGTTTCCTTAGACTCGGCCTCCTTGTCGCTCTTCTGCTCAGCCTTGTTCTCGGTGGAGTAGCTGCGGAAGTTGGGCTGGCGAACAAGCGGGCGGAAGGTCTGAGGAAGCTGTGACGTGCGACGAAGAGCCAAAGGTGCCGATGATGTCGTGCGGACGGAGGCCACAGAGCGGGCAGCCTGGGCTTGTCTGAGGACGATTCTCTGGAACATGATGAAGGAGGATGAGCTGAAAGGAATTGAACAATGGGACGGGAGGGAGGCAGGAATAGGACTTTTGGGGGGAGGAATGAGGTTGACAGTATGAATTATTCTGGTCGGGGAAAACAGAACTTTCGAGTAGCTGCTCAGGTGACTGTCAGCTCTGACCGCCCGGGATCAACGTCGGACCGGATGACAGCAGTCCCGTGATGAGACAGCGTGGGATACCGTGACAAATGGGAACTACGTCATTGCCGCCAGAAGCCGAGGACATCGATTCAAACAATAACAATGGCCTAGTTCAATATCAAATGTCTTCCTCTATCTGATCAGGAGTGCAGGTGCGGTGTTTCCTGAAGACCTGCTTGGGCATTCATGGAAATGATTACCGAACACAGACAAGCAGATGTACAATCTCTGCCTATCCATGCCTCATGCAGTAACTCAACCTAATGACACTTAATAATCGCTCGATGCGCAATCACACTGGCAGACCAAACTAGACCGGACCAACTCACAGTTGGGGTGGATTACTCCTCACTCCTCACTCCTCACAATGTTTCCCCACCATGCCCACTTAGCCCCAGGGCTCAATTTACCCTGTGGCCGTTATAAATGATCAGTCACTGAAGAGAACCGGGCGCGTTGGTCCTGCTCTTTCTAAGGCCCATCACAGGATTATCCTTCAAGGCTTTTCTCTGCTTACGCTCACCCTATATATAAAAATGCCTCTCACCTTTGACCCCGAGTTCTCCGAGGCTGCGGCCTGGCTCCTTTCGGACATAGCATCCAGCCCAGCCCCCGCCGTCCACGATGTCCAGTCGCGCCGCGTCGGCATCACCGCCAAATACGCAGCCATGTTTGAGAAGCTTCCGACTGCGCCTGATGTCGAACAATCCGTGCACCAGATTCAGTCATACGACGGGAAACCGATAGCCGTGTACCGATTTGCAAAGAAAGCCCCGGCGTCCACAGCGCCAGGCCCGGCGGTCTTACACACGCACGGCGGGGGTAAGATCCAGGGTGACGTCGAACTGTTCACGAAGATGCTTGCGCTGCAAGTCCAGCGAACAGGCGTCCAAGTGTTCTCGGTTGACTACCGATTGGCCCCCGAGAACCCGCACCCAACGCCCACCGAGGATTGCTATGCCGGGTTGACATGGGTGTACGAACATGCCGCCGAGTTTGGCGTGGACCGTAGCCGCATTGCCACGATGGGCGAAAGCGCAGGCGGGAATCTGGCCGCCGCTCTGGCTCTGCTGGCCCGTGACCGCGGCCTGTCTCCGCCCCTGGCAAAGCAGATCCTGATCTATCCCATGTTGGATGACCGCACCACCACCCCCATCCCGCCGTTGGAGCCCCTGGCCCTGTGGAACAACGACGATAACATCACCGCTTGGACCGCCCTCCTGGGAAATGACATCGGTACCGACAAGGTCTCGCCATACGCTGCGCCCGCCCGTGCAACCAGCGTGGAAGGCCTCCCGCCGACTTACATCGATGTCGGCGAACTGGACATCTTCCGCGACGAGGACATTGCCTTTGCCGCGAGAATTGCCGCGGCCAACATCCCTCTGGAGTTTCACGTGTACCCGGGCCTCCCGCATGCATTTGAGGTGTATGCACCGGATATTGAAGCGACCAAGAGAGCCGTTGCTGACCGATACCGGGCCATTACCACGCTGTAGAGTAGGCCGATGTATACGTGCGCACACACAGATGCTGGTGGAATGGTGGGTGAGACGAAGACGAGTCATACAAGGCGGACTTGGCCTTTTCACATTTTCATGTACATAAATTCTCGCTCGGTTGACATCGAGCCGCAATGCAGACTGTTGGCGAAACTCAAGTTGAGCGGATTAGATGGTGGTGTTGCCTCCGACATGTTCGAATGGCGGAGTGGCTATGCATCCTCTAACCAGAAGGATGCTCTCGCCTGGGGCTTAGTCAAGTCACTTTTCTCTGCCAAGGTCTCAACTGAATCCTCCATTGTAGGCAGAAAATTTCTGGTAAACAGGATAAAGAGCTACTAGAAGCGGAAATTGTTGCAGATGTCTATGACGGTCCAGATACGACCAGTATAGGGCAACGAGTTACGACGGCCCTATCTTTAGACGAATGTTGCAGACTAAAGAATGGCTGTGGTATGCGCATCTAAAACAAGTGACAGGCGCATGTGATCTGCTAGGTCCTTTGTAGTATTAGTAAAAGGTTGAAGATGACTGTATTCAGGGTTTGACAGTTGGCACGAGAAGTATAGAGCCTACCAGTATCTACCAGCAGGTCCCCGAACGGGCCACCAAGTACATTCACATTAGGGGCTTAGAAAAGCGAAGCATACGATCGATCCATCGTCAGCCACGACGACATCAGAGAAGTGAGGAAAGAATCCTGACTGCCTAGTCATAGCAGAGCAACAACTCGCCGACTAGGGAGTTCATGCCAATCCCAAGACCACGGAGGATGAGTCCGCGCGTGCAGAATTGCCTCCACTCCCGGGGCGGAGCTGCGACGGAAGCATGCGGAGAGCCCCGAGCCAGAGCCATGGAGAAGGCTTGAGGGAGTGCTCTCCGGGGATAGTCTCGTAGCCCACCGTAATTAGCGGCAACTATATGGCAATCTCCCAGCGGACTGGAGAGGCTCAGTTGAGGCGATTTACGCGAGGGCCATTACTGCACTACCGAATCTGGCAGCCTATTTGTGGCGATAATAGCAATAGCGTGCAAATTGTTATTGCATCAGCCACAACGGGGTTCGGCCATCACCGTGGCAAAAGAGACACCAGAAAAAAAGAGAATAAGAAAAAAAAAGAAAAAAATGGATCGTCAGGAACGGAGGCAGGGCCGTCGACCGTCACGGACTTCGTAATCGCGTCTATCAAACGCTGGGGGGCAGTGTTTAGTGACCCTCTTTTTTCGATGTTGGAGTGGAGGCCGACCGGGGGCGCAGCATCCCAAAGATCCCCAAGACGGATGGATGGAATGTCAAAGATCGCCATATAAGACGAAGACGGAGAACGTGACAAGTTCTGCCATGGATCAGAAACAATTCCATAATTGACTGCAATCAAGAATTCCAGACCATCGATCGTCTGTTTTCAAACAAACGCCCAGAAATTGGATTTTTCTTATTGACAAATCCCTCTCTCTCTCACCTGACCGCCACCTTGATAGTCTCTCGCCTTCTCCTCTTCTTGCCTTTCTCTTTTTCTCTTCGTCTTCTCTCTCATCGCTCCTCCGTCTCCCATCTCCGACAGATCTTTTCAACTCTCTGTCTCGTTGTCCTTCAGTATATTCAAAATGACTGGAATCACAATTTCACCACCGGGATCTTTCCCATCCTCTCCCTCCTTCGGTGCCTCTCGCGCCTCTAGATCCTCCTCCACATCTTCACGGCGACCAACTCTTTCGCTGGACATGTCCAACTTGCCATCTCTCTCCCAGCCCACGCCGCCAACGAACACCCTCCTTATCACCGACCTCAATGACATCCTGCTCTTCCAACCGGACTCCCTCGCCGCCATCCGCGCCCGGCTTGAATCTCTCGCCCCGCTGAACTCCTTCTCCCCGCTGCCCTCTCTCCGCCGCATCATCTGTTCCTTCTACTCGGAACAAGACTCCCTGCGCATCCGCAAACTCTTGGACGGTACAGCGCTCCTCGATTTCACCAGCACGCGCGCCAAGATCTACTTCGGCGAACCCACCCCCATTCTTGAACAGGACGCCCGCCCCAAATTCCTGGAGGCGCCGCAATCTGACAAACTCTTCTTCATCTCGCCGCCCCCCAGCCCCCCGAACGGATGGGTCATGCGCAACGAAGACCCGCCCAACAAGGAGGTCCACGCCAGCGATCTCGCTCACGCCCTGGCAAACCTCAAGACCGAGCAGTTCAGCGGCGGCTTCGATGTGAACGGCGCCCCCAACACCAACGCCAAGGAGCCGGGAACCCCCATGTCCATCACCTCCGATAAGCGCACGGGCAGCTGGCCCGTCGCCATGTCGCAGCAGCGCAGTCGCAGCAGTACCCTCATCTTCCACCCCGAGGACCACGGCGGCAGCCCCAACCTGCCGGCCGTCATGGTCGAGGATACCAGCGCGTTGGTGGAGGATATGGACGTCGAGATGAGTCCGATCGAGATGTCGGTGAAGAAGATGCCGCCGAAGACGTCTCGACCACCGGTCGAACTGATGAACTAAACATCTGATCATACGTTTTCAACGCCTGCAATAACGTTTTGGTTTTGACTGCTTTAGCGTCTGTGCTTTTTCTTTTTCTTTTCTCTTGTCAGTGCCAATTCTACACGCATGGTGGTTTCATTCTATTGTCCATGAAAATGCATCCTTGCTGCGTGCGTTTGATGAACCTCGATTTATGTGTTTTGTTTTGAATTGTCTGGGGGTTCCTGTTACTATAATATCATGGGTGGCGTTTCATTTACAGGCAAGCGTCGGTGCCACTTTTTACTACCTAGTAGGTATGCATATCATTTATTCAACCGCATAGTTATACATACCTATCTTCCTACAGACTGGCATACATGAAATGATATCATTTTCAATATCAACATCTCTTGTAAATATCTCCCGCCCGCAATGTAGACCGATGACCTCCACATTACCCCGGGAATTTATCTACCTAGCCGAAAACTTGAAAGTCTGATCTGCCTCCTTGAACCCGAATACCCGGTTCACAACAGGCTTGATCTGATGCTTGTCATAGAAGCCCACCATCTCCTCCAATCGGTCCTTCGGGCCATTGACGATACCCTTAATCGTCACGTTACGTCGCAGCGCCAACAAATTCACGTTTGTGTGGTCCTCCGGCGCATCGACCTTTCCGGACACGTAGAACCGGAAGATAGATCGATACCTTGACTAAAACCCACCCAATAAACTAATCAAACAAAACCACCGCACTCTCCTTCCGAACTTCGGGTCCCAACACGGCCGCCAACTCCGCAATAATGCCCTTCACGGACTGCGGGTTGTCCATCGGCATGTCTTCCCATCCGACGAGGTCCTGTGGTTTGAGCAGGGAGTGGTTAGTACGCTTTTATTGTTCGTGGTTTGTAGTACTATCTAGCAAGGGAGGGAGCGAGCGAGCGAACAAAACCCCATTCTGGAATGGTCCCGAGGACTTTAAAGGAAAGACGAATGCAGAAGAAGAGGGGGAGGGGGGGTAACCACTCACAATCATATGCACAAACGTCCCATGAACCAGGAGTAACCAGTGATCGAGATCCAGAGCTTTGACTTGTTCCAGAGTCAAGACGCCGGGCATGTGCAGGTCGAAAAGGGAGGCGTCTTCGTCGTTGATTTCGGCGTCGGCAGCGTCGGCATCGGTGGTGTCTGGAGCGGCGGCTTCGAGTTGTCGATCATGCGAGAGGGAGACGTATGGGCGCTTGTCGAGCTTCTGGGAGAGTTCGCCGTCGAGAGGGTCCCAGGTTTGGCTTTCTGGGTCTGGAGGAGATGGTTAGGTATGGGGTTGGGAGGATGGTGGGATCCATTTACCGAGAATGTATTGGGGTTTGAAGGAGCCCTTGTAGCGCATCTTCTGGCAGGAGTGGATGTAGTAACCTGGGAAAGAGTGTTAAACAGATTCGGGATTAAATTGTTGGTGGTAGAGTGTAACTGACCCATGTAGTAATACTTGTAATCACCTTCACTGGCCAGGGAGATTTCTCTGAGCGCGCTGAGTTTTCCGAATTCCCATTGCTCGTACGCCGGGTCGTAGCTTGGTTTCCTAGTCAGCGTTTTGATCGGTCACATTTTAGAGGGAGATCTCACAAAATATAGACAGAGCTAATGCCATTCGGCATCAAGTCCAAGACAGCCACGGCGATGAGCTTGCCATCCAATCGATAGCACTGATGGTACGATCCTAGCTTCTTCTCCGAGGACTGCGGGTTGGCCGGAGATCGCTTGATACCTGAACAAAGGAAGCGCTTGAAGTCCTTGGTTTGCCATTTAGACACATCTTCCTTGTGGACCGTGGTTTGATACTTGAGAAAGAGGTCGAACCTGAGAGTTTGTGAGCATCAGGGAAGATTGATGGTGAGGGATGGACTACATACTTGGCCTGCGATATGGAATCGCCCTCGATGTTGACTTCGAACCGATGAGCAGGCTCTAGAAGTTTCTTGGTTTTGGGATCAAGAGGTCGTTTCACGTTGCTGTATTCAGCTTCATGCACGACATCCAAAACATCGAAGTTTTGCTTCCGGTGTTTCTTTTCTCTAGTCACGGGATACTATCAGCTTCTATAATCTCGAAGGGACTCTAGTTAAGTCCTTATGACCTCAGCAGGTCCGTAAAGGCCGAGAGCTTATTTCCCCCAAGCGGGGGGAACGCAAGATTATGCTTACCCTCGACTCTTGGGACACAGGTACGCCGCCCTGCGGATATACTCAGGACCCAAGATGAACTTGTTCCAGCGATTGATTGCCTTCCGCTGGTCCTTCCTGGGTTTGAAGGCTGAAGCTTCCAACCTGAAAACCGTCAGTATCTACAGACAAATTAAGCGCTCTCCGATCGAAATGCGGCAAACGTACCTCATCGTATAGTGCGGGCAGCATGATCTCTGCAGGTTCTGTTTGTAGTAGAGCGTTCCTGACCTGAAGTCAAATCAGCAGTTAGACTCGACATGCAGGCTGCATCCAGTCGCGGAGCTAAACTTACCTTCTCCAGCCGCGGTTGACAAGTTCTTCATAATGGACCGGACGTACGGCGACCGAGCTAGTGTAGTAGGAAGCACCTACATGAGGTTAGATGCGCATCCCCCACGGAGGAAGAGACCACGATAACCCGGAGGATCATTGCAGCCGGGTCGGACTTACTACCGTCATCGGATTTACAGTAACCACATGAGTTGCGTTGGTAACCTATATCAAACAAAGATTATGGTGAGTCACCGTTAACAGTCATGGATACGGATGAAGCCGACGGATCATGCCAGACAAGACAGATGCAGTGACAGTGACAGTGACAGATTTTGCGGGTCATGCAGTGTCGTGCGGCATATCAATGAATTGATTGATTGATGGGTTGACGAAGATCCCCAAAAGATAGAAGTACAACAGGCTGGGCGTGCTAAGCCCGGGCTAGAGGGCCAAGACCAGAACGAGGAAAAACCAAGTGGCATACATCATGGAGGGGCACAGAATGGCCGACTCCGCGGGATGGCAGGCGGACTGGGGCCAATGATGACGGCACGAGGAAGAGCAATCTGCTCTGACTGGCTGCTTACCTAGGGGTCGGAAAAGCGACAGATTCCTTGCCTCTTCGGCGTCGACGACAGTCCCCATGTTGGATGTGGTGCGATGTGTAAGTGGTCTCGTTGGCGCTCAAGGCGGGAATTCCGAAAATTGAACACAACAATAGTCAACTCCGAGTGCGATCGGTCGGAGGAGGGGAGGATGAGGATTGAGAGAAACTAGCCCAGAGCCAAATGGGTCTACCGAGTAGTGTGTCCACCTGGAGACTGGAGATGAGGGACGAGATCGCGAGTCGAAGATTGGAGAGTAAATAGAGGGACGAGGACAAGACGTTGGCGGGGAGAAACGGTGGAGGCCGCATGACCGCCGCTTACAGTTACGGGCCTGCTTGACCCTGGTACTTTAGATTCTGAGTAGGCGCACTCGCAGAGCACTTTTGATTAATATACACTACAAAGTAACTATACCTATGAAGAGGGACAGAGCATCCTGAGCCAGAGGTCAAGGCTTGAGTATCGTGCTTCTAGAAGAGAATTCGAACCGACTCGGATCCGGGCTGGTCTGGCCTGGTGCCGGTGGTGGTACATACATACAGCGTAGTGGTCTCATATAAGGCCCGGTCATCCCTGTCCAGGGGCTGATTGAGCTTTTTCTTTTTCTTTTTCTTTTCTTTTTGATGTTCTTTCTCTCTTTTATTTTGCTTTTTGGCTGCATTGTCCGCCCAGTCGTGGCTTCGGTGTCGGGAGATGGCGGTGTCTGGGTAGAGTGCAGAGGACGCAGTAGAATGATACTCGTGAACGAATGAATATCATATTTCGAAGACTCCGCTCTCATCCCACAGGTGTGATCTGGAGATTTCCATTTTCATTCAGGTACAGAGCACTATCTAGTAGGCACATCCATAGTCTCTACTTCCGGGGGTATTACATACATACAGGCATACACACGGAGGCAACTTTACGATACGGTACCTCCCTTACGGTGGATGGAAGGGGAAGTTGGCCAAGTGTCAATCGATGCGTCATGGATGGATGTGATCCTGGACCATTGCATGCCTCCGTTCATTAAACCTTTCGGTCCCTTCTCATTCGATCCTTTCAATTATTGAATTGTTTCTATCTTGGTGGGTGGATTCGTTTATAGATTCCCCGGCAGATATGACATCACGTGTCGCCCCTCCGTCTTCACCACCATTACCTCGCAGTCGCGCAACAGACTCATCTCGCAAGTCTCAAGTCTCTCACCGCCGCTGCGATCTCAGGGTCCGCATCTAATATAGATCGTTGCTGCGTTGTATCCCCCCGATCCAATCAGTGCCGTGGGGTTCGACATCCTCGAACCTCCCTAACGAGTTTTGATGTGCATGCCTTACCGCCGTTAAGAGTTCCAGGGGGGCATTGGCGCAATTACCCAGTCCTTGACCACACCATCTCCAAGACTCCAGCGCTATGATCGACCTGATGGTCCTCTCCAGCCCTCCTATTTGATTCTCCTTTATGTTTCCATATTTCTTTTTGAGGCCCCCCTTTCCCTCCATCCGCGGACCCCCTTGGCCCTCTCGGGGACAAATCCCGGGATGTCGTTGGAGCCCCGCATCGGATTGGATCGGACTTTCTGTGATGGCATCGACGTTCCCCAATAGTCACTTGGAGCTAATGTATGCAGGCATGCTTGTGCGTTTCATGGTATCCAATCCTTAGCTTGTCTGGACTAAGGTCGTGAAAAAAAGAAAAACGAAAAAAGAAAAATCCAAGAAAAACTCCTCTTCGTGAAAATGATTTCTCCGCCTGTCCCCCTTCCACCAAGATGCAGAACTAGCTAGTTTGATGCTGATTGCTGGATTGCTGTGTCGTTTCTAGACGCTTTATCCTCCGGGAGTCTCACACGTAGCGGATTCTCCGAGTGTCTATTTGAAGGGTACCTCGAAATTGCCACTGACACTGCAGGGAGTATTGATTTACACTCCGCATGAGTTGCCTACTAAGCTGTTGACCATGTGCGTCACTCTTATTGAGCACCGCTGAGGTCTGACTTCACTCTTCAGACTTTAGGGCACATCCGTACAGAAAGATACCCGACGACGATCTGGTCACAAGAAACGAACGAAACAAGGACGAAAAAAAAAAAAAAAAAAAAAAAAAAAATCAACGGAGGAAAAAGTTTTTGTGACTCGTGGGCGCGTTCCATTCCCTGGGAAACGATTAGGAAGATGGTTATTGGGCGTCGGTTCTTGAGACCTGGTTCCATTCGGCGTACCGCAGTTAGGGTTGGCTAGGTGCCTCGGGGTGGATCGCATCCAGTTTTCTAGCTGATGACCGATGAAAATAGCAAGACAGATCCTTAATTACCGAGGGACAGACCTGGCAGACGAAATAGACGGATGGGACCAGAAGAGTCCGATCCGGAAAAAGGACTCCAATAATAGAAGAACGCCTACCTGGACATTAACGCTCCGTAAATGTAATCTCCAATTTCAACGGAGAACAAAGGGCTAGAAGAGTCCCACCGGCCAATAATGTAGCAATCTACGCCATATTAGGCCTTAATCTGCTGAAACTTTGGGTCCAATATCAGACTCGGTTTAGCCAATCCGTTGACTGTATTGAGACATCGCGCTTGTGGCGGGCGTGGTTGTTTGCATTTTGCATAGTCCGACAACCAAACGAGCCAGAGAAGGGCTCTCATTGACAGTTCGAGAGGTCCATATGTAGGTCCATAGGGGGTGTGGTCCGTAGCTATGGCGAGGACGGTGACACGCAGTTGGAATGGGCCGAGTTCCTGACAGAGTGGACGCAAGGATGTTGGTAATTGAATTTCACATTGATTACCGAGGACTCCGTAGGTGATTTCCGCGGTGAATCATCGTCATTTATTGCCTTCTGGAAGGAGGCCCGCCAGGACGCTGGGAGGGACAGTCCCGACAGTCCGACAGTGGTCACAGTACCGCCCGGGAACAGCGCCTGAGGCAGCGTGTAATACACGTACGGCCTCCGCGAGCTTCCCCCAAGATCTTCTCCTTCCCCTCCGACTCTCTCTCTTCCTCTCTCGCCTCCCCCTCCGTTCCTCCTCTGTATCCTCCCTCCCTCCCTTCCCCTATTTCTTCGCTTCTACTTCTTGATTACCATGTCTCCTTATATCTCGTCTTCTTCCAGGTTCCCGTCCGCCGCGGGAGTGAACGGGAATACCTAGTGCCTAACTACTCTTTCCGTTAACTTATTTTCTTGGGTCCCTTTCTTGATTTTCCCCTCCTACCCCAAAATTCCCAGTCGACCGCCTCGCCTTTTTTTTCGACGTCCCGGGAAAAAAAAAGTTTAGGGTTGACAGCTCGCGGACCAGCTCCCACCCAGGCTGGACCTCTCTTCTATATACCCTTCCGTCCTTTGATCTCCCCCCCTCCCCAGAAAAGTCCCTTTTCGGACTTCTAGACCTCTACACCGAGGTCGTCTTCCGTGTGCTTGACCTCCCGTCCACCTCATCCCTCCTTACGTCTTCCCTTTTATCCTCGGTGACCCTGTCATTCATTTGACTTTCTGTCGCGTGGGGTACTCCTGGCGCATTTACTCCGCCGTTTCTCCTATCTTTCTCTCGGGGCATAGACTATTGGTGAGAGGCGTTTCAACGGCTTCTTCTCTATAATCCATCTTCCTTTTTCATTCCTTGTCGTCCAAAATGGTGGATCAAACCCGGTCAATGGAGTCCCGGACAGGGCGAAAAAACCAACGTGAGTGAACTCCGGAGGCACGTGGGGCGCATTACGTCGCTCTGGCGCCTTGTCGGAAACCCCCTCCATCCGCAAAAAAAGGGACGATTAGGCTCTCGGACCCTTCGGATGACGTTCGCGCAGCCTTATGCTAATACGGAGATGTCGCATTTTTCCAGGTTACGGATCGAAAGGCGAAAGGCTCGTGGCCGGCGTGGTCCCGCTATCAACGGATAAGACGAAAGTCCTCATGATCCAGTCCGCCGGACGAGGCGGCTGGGTGCTTCCCAAAGGAGGGTGGGAAACCGACGAGGATAGTGCTGAGCTGGCTGCCTGCAGGGAGGCCTGGGAAGAGGCTGGTGTCATCTGCACGGTGCAGCAGGATCTGGGCCTGATTCCGGACATGCGCCCGTCGACGCTGCTGACGATGCATGTCCCCAAGGCTTCGTACCAGTTCTTCGAAGTCACCGTGGATCGCGAAGAGGATCAGTGGCCGGAGATGCACAAGCGAAAACGTCAATGGGTCGCTTACGCTCAAGCGGCGGCGGCTCTTGCCAGTCGTCCCGAGCTGCTGGAGGCATTGAATCGCAGTTCCGTGAAAAAATAGCGATGACCGATTGCTGTCCAAAGTTGCAGGATAAAGACGGCCGGCTACGTCGGAAGCTCACCTGCTATATCTTCGCTTTTTTACGACTCGACATGACTTCCCTTTTCAAAAGAAGAAAAACATTTTCTTTTACCTATCTCATCTCCATCTTTCTTCTTGCATCTCCTTTGATTGGTGCTTTTCCATTCCTCCTCTTGTTCCTTATTTTTTTTTTTTTTTTTTTTTTCGTTGTCACGGTCGGCTGTGCTGCTCTGGAGTTCCAAGTTTCCTTTCTGTCTTTGTAATAACGCGTTGGTGGCTGGATGGCTATGCGCGTGATCCCAATTCCCACAACTCACCTCTATAGATTCTACGACAGTCCGTCAAATAGAAAGTTAGAACAACACGGTCGACAGCACTGATCGCGGACGGATGAAGAAAAAGTTATACCTCTTACGGACGTGGTTTTTGGTCTGACCCGACTTTGATTGGAGGATTCGTTCTTACCGGTTATACTGGATACCAATCCTATGATTCGAGCCTGACAGAAGATGGCCATTGAATTCTATGCATGAACTCGTTCTGCATTTTACCATTTGCGATGGTCTTGAAATTATCATCTGTTCGACCGTCAAGACGGATGCATCTTTTGGTACCGTCGGATAGTTTGGTTTGCTATTCATGCAAAGGCCTAGGGGTCTGAACCAAGGAAACAAACAAAGAAACAAAAAAAAAGCCATACTCATATCATCTCCCAGTGATCAGATTGACGGCCGCAAGAGGATTTTTGTAATCCCAAGTGACTTGTATCTTTAAGCATGACATGGATAGAGTATGGAGTAGCGTATTTCGTGTAGGGCTGTAGTCACATAGAACCTATGATAGAATAGAGCTGAATGTATAGTAAATAAGATCTATTTCCACTGCCATGCCAAGAAGAGTATTAATTATTATTCATAGGATTCTGTCACGAAGCTCCCTGGACTACGGAGTAGATTGAAGAATGCGCGAAGAAGCCGCCCAGATGCATTCCCGATCGGGCAAAGCGCGGCCTGCAGTTCGCAGAGCCAAACTCCAACCTTCACCTCCGATTCTCTCTTCTTTCATGTCCCTCGCCTTTCTCCCGCCTCCTCCCCACCTTTGATCTCGGTCCTTCTGGTCGGCTTTCATCCTCATCGCATCCTCCAGTTCTCGACCACTCTAACGCACATCCTTTCCCTGTCCCGTCTTCTCGAGTAGGCAGCTCGCAGCGCTGCTTCCACGCCGCCATGGATTATGAAATGGACATCGAGCCCACAGGGCCCCAAGTGACCGTGCGAGAGGTATTCTCCCAGCCAACTCCAACGAAAACCACCGATCCAAGCTCCATGAAAAACTCACACTCACCTCCAGGCCGAACCCTACCGCGTCGACTTCAAACTCAGCTCCGTCGACCTCGCCTTCGCCAACTCCGTCCGCCGCGCCATGCTCGCCGAAATCCCCACGATCGCCATCGACCTCGTCGAGGTCGAAATGAACACCTCCGTGCTCCCCGACGAGTTCCTCGCCCACCGCCTGGGTCTCATCCCCCTCAACTCCAAGAACTGCGACCAAGACGTCGAGTACACACGCGACTGCGAATGCGAGGACCGCTGCTCGCGCTGCAGCGTCACCCTGTCCCTGCATGCGCGCTGCACCGGCGACGAGGTCATGTCCGTGCATGCGCGCGACCTGGTCGTCAGCGGCGAGCGGGCCAACGAATGGGTCGGCAACCCGGTCATCACGGACCCTCAGGGCTTGGGTCCCTTGATCGCTAAATTGCGCAGCGGTCAGGAACTGAAGATGACGTGTATTGCGAAGAAGGGGATCGCTAAGGAGCATGCGAAGTGGGCGCCGACGGCGGCGATCGGGTTCGAGTACGACCCGCATAACAATCTGCGACATGTGGATTATTGGTACGAGGAGGATGCCGCTAAGGAATGGTATGTTCAGTTCCCTCTGTTCGCTTCTGGCCTGATTCCCGGGATTTCTTTTCTTCGTTCTTTCTCTTTTCAGCCCCTAACATAAACCCTTCTAGGCCCATCTCCCAAAACGCTACCTGGGAACATGCCGCTCCCCCGGACCAACCATTTGACTACGACGCCGAGCCCAACAACTTCTACTTTGACGTCGAAAGCATCGGCAACCTGGAGCCGGATATGATCATCCAGCAAAGCATCACGGTTTTGCAACGCAAACTCGCCTCGGTCATCTCCGCCCTCTCCGGCTCCGCGGAAGGTGATCACGGCGGTATGATGGGCGTCGAGGAGGATGATATGATGGGAGTGCGCAGCCCCGACGCCTACGAACCGCCGGAGGGCATCGACGGTGGATTCACGGCCTATGCCAATGGTAACGCCTCTGCCTGGGGAGCCAGTGCTGCCACTCCATACGGCGCGACCCCGTACGGCGGCGGCGGTGGCTATGGCTTCTAATCTGGGTGAACAAAGAAAAAGAAATATAAAAAGAAAAAGAAAAACTCGAAAACCGAAAATCGAAAACGAAATCACTAGGGTATTCACCATATATCTTTTATTCAAGAAGAACGGTATCAAATCAAGCATGCGAACGGAGTTTCAAGGGTGTCAGTCATGATTCAGCGGCGCGGTTTTTTGATTATAATTGTTGTTCTGGTCCTTTAACATATCGCTTTTTCTTTTCTCTCTCTCTTATCGGCTGTTCTCAAAAACATTTCCTCTTTCTTTTCCTTTGTATCTCTGACAAGGATCAAATGGCTCATTCTACTTCCTACTTGTCTATGGAAATATTTGGCTTGCTTGCGTTTCCTTCTACTGTCTTATTCGAAAGGCCATGTTATATTAGACTTCTCCTCATGCACTATAGGTATTTACATACTTATCGAACTACTTGAACGGTGCTTCTTGACGTAGGTGGATTTTGATATTTGAAACTAAACAAAACCATAGCAGAACGACCAAAGTCAAGGCTGTGGCATGAACATGACTGCAGGATAGGGCGCAGTTGATTTATTTAGTTTCTCTCTCTCTTCCTCCTTCAGCCCTAAAATCTGTCACTACATGTACCTCCAGCACCTCTAGCCATCAATCACCTACCTTTCAGCGTCGATGATGTGATGCATTAGAAACTGGACGTCTAACGTGCTTCGAAGAGAGAACACTCCACTCAGAACTATAACATAAATGAAACGAAACGAGAAATTTAGAAGAGATGATATAGGCCAATCAATAAGCTATCAAAAAAACAGAGAGAGAGAAGATCCCAACCAGACATACACCATTAAATGCCAGCGCCGGAAACCCAAAAACATAGCAAAAATGATAGAAACAACCACCACCCACCGCCGTCCCATTCCATACATCTCCTGAGTTGTTTGTTGTTAACTAGCCAACGAGGTTAATCAGCTAAATAAATCTCAAGATTAAGGAACGTCAAAGAGGAACGAATTGGTAGAAAGAACCCGATTCGCCAGAACAAAAGCAGGGAAAGAAAAAGATCCACAGCGCCATCCATTCTTCCCAACAAACATGAGACCTAATTAAGGACAACTAGAAGAAGAATACAAAACCAGAAAGTCCAGGGAAAGGTAAAAAAGATAAGGAACGTCTTCGTCTATCGCTTTTGACCTCACAAATCCGCAATCAAAGTCGCCGGCTATATATGCATGATGCGAGAAGAAAAGAGATAGATAGATAGATAGGAAGTCAAGAGACGCCACATCCAAGAAAGATCCGAAAGCAAGAACACCTTTCACCATTGCGCGAGCGTTGCTCGAGCTTGCCCGTATCCTTACCCTTGCCCTGCTCTGTATGATGGACGCCGGATAGAATAGATTAGCTAGAAACCACGCCAAGCGAGAAGTAGTAGTTAAGAAGCACCCAGTCCGACAGGTCTTCTTGATGTACCCCGTAAAAACTCCGATCCCATGAGACAGACAGACAGACAGAAAGACGGATTTAGTCCAACGCCGGGGAAGATGCGACAAGGCTGTACGAATAACGGAGATCGGATATGAACAAAGAGGATAGAGAGGAGAGGAAGAGGGGGTTCAAGAGGTATATCAGGCAAAAAAAACAATCCAGTGCTTGGTCGCATCAAGCTCCGTCAATCGCGTCTGTCTCTGCGTCGTCCGTCCTGTCTCCTAGCAGCGAGTTATGTAGCCGGCGACCCGATCCGTACACCAGTTCCAACAGCTTGGCCTTTTGCTTCTCCCGGACAGATCGTAGATAATCGTAACTACCCTCGAGTCCACGGATTTGTCCATCAATCACGGCCTCGACCGGTCCCAGCATTCGACCATTACTTCGGCCATTTCCCGTATCGCCGAGGCCGAGGAAGTTCGAGGAATCATTCGGTCGGACAAGGGGACTGACGAGCTTGCGCCGTAACGTCTCTAGGTTGATCTTGAGGGACATCAAGCGGCCGCGGTGGTCCATCAGTAGATGTTTGTTGGCGACTGTGCGACTGCGGACGCTGGCGAGGAGTCGTTTGTTCTTCTCATACTTGCGCACAACCGCGGCATTGGGCCCGAGTACTCGAGTCCAGAGGGAGCTGAGCATCTCGCCCTCCGCTCGCTCTTGGGCGTCCGACTCACGCACCACCGTGCGCTGGAGGTTGAGGAACTGGCGGTCGATGGACTCGAAGAGCAGAAAGAGGGACGCCGAGTGGGTCAGTTCGCTGTTGATTGACTCTTCCAGCACGGAGAGGAACTCGGTGAAAGTGCGCGAGAGGGCGGAGCGCGTGCGCTGGTTAGACGTTTGACCAAAGAGAGCGGTGACTACATGCCCAAAAGTCGTGGGAGTGGAAGAGGTGGTCAAGTCTCCCCCACCGTCACCACTGGGAGCCACAACTCGCTCGGGCGGACCGAGTCGCGAGAGCATCTCGTGCACATTGTCAAAGACAATAGTCGGCAGCCCACTCGGCGGTTGAGATGAGATAGTTTCCAGTTCCCGCTTGGCCCAGTCCATGACGATCAAGATGGAATCGACGTCAGAATCCACGTTGGCAAAGAAGCGCGTCAGTTCCATCGAGAGTCCCTTCAACGACTCCGACAATTCATCCAGTTGGTCTACGATGATCGGGGCGCTCGTCATGTTGGTACTGCGCACGGATTCACTTAGATCCCAGACGGCGACGCCCGTTTCCTGCAGGGTACCAATCTGCTGCACCCCGTTCTCCGAATAGTAGATCAGCGGTTCGAACGACCGCGCGAAGTTGGATAGCTTCACGAGGTCGGGAATCGCCTGCGGATCATGGGGTACGAACAGGGCGCGGAAGAACATGATGGAGAACACCCCGACCACAAAGGATATGGTGGTATTCGATTTGGAGCTGGTCATCCAGTCGAGCCACGATCGAGCATATTTATAGCATGCGACAAACGGTTCGCGCTGCTGCACTTCTGCGCGCACGGCAAAGCGGATATCTTGAAAAGAAAGCCCACTCGTTAGTATCCCGCTCCAGCGTGCTGGACAGGGTTCAAACCGAGATCAAATATTGAAAAATAAAAGCCTACAATTGCTTATGTTATTCTCCGACTGAAAGTCCAGTCCGTCCGGATGAGGGCTGGTCCTGGATGTCGGCGCCGGCGGGCCCGGGCTGGGGGACCGTCCTTTGAGCGGCGAGTCCGTGTCGCGAGGCAGCGGCACATTAGCTGCGATGGTCGCCACCCCTGTGTCTGCCGACGTGCTTCGTTGCACCGCCGTCGTACCCTCGAGCGCATCTTCATACTGAGGACTCGGCTCGCGCGATTGTGACGGGCTCAGCCCCACCGTCGGCTTCAACCCTAGGCGCTCATGGTCGATGGCGCGCGAATACGGTTGATGGCGATACCACCCACTGCCCTGGACGTAGTCATACCGGCGAAACCCGGGAGGCGACCAGCGCTCGGCCTGTGGTGTCACGTCTTCGTCCTCGGGCTCGGAATCCTCGGAGCGGAAGCCAGAGTGCTGGGACGGAAGGCCGAAGACAGGCGATCGATGAGAGTTGCTGGCATTTTCGAAATCTTCTAGCGACGCATCCAAGGACGGATGGTCATCAAACACGTTGTCTAGCTCGTCCAACATGGCGGACGGCGTTGCGCGCGGTCTAAAGGAAGACGTTAAGGTCACTTCACTTGGCGCGCAGTCAAGGCGACCACTCGAGGAGAGATCCAGTCTGGTCTAGAGAGAGGGGGGGAAGGAGAAAGAGGAAAGCAGGTGGGAGGTTGCTGGAGGGGGGATCCGTCGCAAGTTGCGCCAAGACCCGGGGGGGATGAGGAAGTAGCAGCAATGCGCTTATCGGGCGCGACGCGGGGAGGCGAGCGAAGAAATACGGAGGCAAAGGCAGACCCGACAGGAAGAAGGGGCCTGCAAGTCAGAACCGGGGACGAGATAGAATGAAACAGCAAGGGAATGCGAGACATAAGAGGGAATGCGAAGGCGAAGGGGAAGGGGTTGGTGCCTGAGGAAGGATGAAGTGGACCGACTAACAAGGTCGCGAACAAGTCACTCTATCTTCCGTTACAGCGGCGCCTGCATTCAACGGCAGGCATCCAATCAAGCCCGCCGAGGATGCTGGGTGTTAGTTGCAAGGAACGGGGGAACAATCCGTTGTTTTGTTTGTTTTTTCTTTTTTTTCTTTTTGTTTATCTGATTGGAGACTAGATAGACTTCTTCTTTGTCTGTTGAGGGACAGAAACCAGGGAGAAGGACCGGAAGTACACGAAAGACTGGAAGGAAGAAACCCCTCGGGCTTTTATTCGGCACGAGAAGGTGGCTGGGCCAATTGGGCGGTGACTGGGTCATGTGAACCCATGGCCCCGTGATGCGCACTACGGCCACCCGTACTCGCCAGTCCGACTTTTCTTATCGAGTGTTCATGTTGGTTAATGTTTCTTATAAAGTAGAGAGGAGTTCTGTCATTACAACCGGTTCTATGCCGGCAGTTCAAATTCCATGGTACACACAAAGCGGGAAAACACACATGATCGTCACGGGGGGGTTGTTAAGCAAAAGACAAGCGCATTAAAAAAACAGGAGTACCATCGCGCCATGTAGACCGCTGTCTCTATGATATCCGCACAGTTCTCCGGCGCACACAAAGGAAAACCAGGTCTATTGCGAGTAAACACGGTAGCAAGTAATATTACATGCCCGGTCCGTCGGTCTGTCGAACATTCCACGGACGGGGTGGAGAAGGGAAATTTTGGCTTTTATCGCACACTCGGCACAGGATGACGCATTTAAGCGGTGCTCTCCTTGAGGTAACTGCCGTAGAAAAGTCACGTGTTAGTCGGGTATCCGATCCGCGTTGCCGATCGCAACAAGACAAAGCAACAAAGCAACAAAGAAACTTACGTGATGAGGTCGTTCCTCTCCTTGCCCTTCTTGAGACCACCGAAGGCCATCTTGGTACCGGGGATGAACTTCTTGGGGTTCTCGAGGTATTTGAACTGCACAGATCGCGTTAGCCAACCACCTCCTCGCGCGTATCTTCGCGTCTAGATAAAAAAACGTACCAGAGTGTTCTCGTCCCAGGTGACACCGGCCTGCTTGTTGGCGTCGGTGTAGGCGTAGCCCTCGGAGGATCCAGTCTTACGACCGAAGAGACCGCTCAGGTTGGGGCCGACCTTGTGGGGACCACCAGACTCGACGGTGTGGCACTGAGCGCAACGGGTCTAAGTTTCAGGTTAGCCGGTCGCGTCTCCCTCGCAAGAATATATAGCCATAAATTCACAACTCACCTGGAAGAGCTTGGCACCCTTGGCAGAGTCACCTGGAAGCGTCGGCTGGTTAGCTTGTTGTTTGGCCTTCTCTGCAGCCTCTGCAGCCTCTGCAGCCTCAATCTCCTCCTCGCGCATGTGAAGCGTGGTGAGAAAACAGAAAGTGTCCCAGCTGGTCATCTTGGCAAACACGGTTGTTTTCGGGGGCAGGTGTGGTCGGTGGAAAAGATTTGCACGGATTGTGGTAGGTGCAGAAATGCCGCTGACGGAGTGATGGTGATATAGTGACGAGAGTCCGGAAGTTCACAGTGCCAGGCATAGAGACCAACCCCGATTCAGGGAACTCTCCAGCACTAGCAGGTCGCTACTGGAACTTTCATGTTCACTGGCACCCCGACAGAGCACATTGCAAGCGATGCAGTGAATGATTGGGGGTGCACCTCCGGAACACCGACCGGAGGCAATAGCAGGGGAGGATCAGGCTTACCGGGAGCGAAAGAAGCGTCCTTGCCCATTGTGAATATATAAGGGGAATTCTAAAAAGTAGAAATAGAGAAGTAGAAATGTACTGTACAAGGAAGAGGGAGATCCAAGAGGTATCCCAAGAAATTGCAGAGGTCAATTGAGGCAGAAGATAAAGCGAGCTGGCAAGAAAGAACGAGAAGAGAAAAAAAAAAGCGACCGCAGGAATTTGTACAAGGAACGAAGAGCGCCCGGCCGTCGCCCCCGTCGGCTCCCGTGATCCGGGCGAGGGCCAATCAGCGGGCAGATGATTCAGCCTCGAACGGGCGCCCTCGGAATGGCTTTTTTTGCCGGTGTCTTTTTCTGGTGGACTGATCAACACTGCAGTGTATTCTGGAATAATGTTGCACTCACAGTAGAGACATCTACTCCCAAGTAAATTATACACAGAATCTACACCACCAGGTATACTATACAAATTTGAAATTTGATCAACCTCCTAGATCCCGACCTTACTAATTATAGCACCATGCCGACCCGGTGTCTGCTGGAAAAGATGACCTCATAGCCAACGCATGGTTGAAACCGGCAAAAAGGGAAATATTAATGGGCGCCTCGCAATTGGTGGTTTGTCGCTCACTTCCGCTTTGCCGGTCTGAAGGCCTGAGGCATCTAGGTATCCAGGCATCCAGGCACTCCTCCACCCGAGGTCACCCGCGTATCGGTTCCGTAGGGAAAACGCCAACCCCAACCCGGTCTCGATCGGTTGAGCCTCTGCAGGACTGGTCGATCTCCCTTCCATGCAGGCTGAGGTGTACAATGTATACGACAGCTCATGGCTACTCAGGAGACGCGTACATGCTTCTTCTGTACGACGGACGCGGACCTTAAAGTCGGTGTTGGTTGGGTTCGGAATGTCTGGTCTGTCCGACGGCGGTGTCTATTTTGATTTGATAGATGGAGTATGTCCTGCAGCATTGAATAGTTCGTCTGTCGTTCAACAGTAATACTGCACCGTAGATAAACTAAGATCGTCTCTGGTCTGGTTGAGTAATAATCTGCAGCTCGGCAATCGACTTCTAGAAACGACCTGAACGTATGCTACTGCCATGGAGGCCGGCAGCCAGAATACTGACAAGACGACAGCATATCGACACAAATGACTTGAACCCACATCAAATAATGTACCGCATCTAAATCTACCGAAATGACCGTAGATAAACGCCCATGGAACCAAAAACACTAGCAGCATCCTTGCACCCCTGTCGCTTCTGCAGCCAGCCATCACACACTCATCACGTGACCCTCGGCGCATCAACAGCGGACCTCAGAAAAAGTTCAACCGCGGAGAGCCTTGAAGCCGTTGATATTCCTTCCTCCAGGGCAAACCAACACCCCGCAGAGCCCTCTCTCTGCCTACCTCCACCCGCACCTCTTCAACCCGATCACGTTCTCCCCCAGCAAGAGGGAAACAAATCACCAAAATGCCCCCCGTCACAATCCCCCAATTCCTCCTCCCCCGGGGCGCCCCCTCCACACGCACCCTCCGCACGCTCACCCGCGCCTATCCTACAAAGACCCCTCCGCCATCGTCCCGCCGATGCGCCTCCTCACGCAACAGCAGCAAGGATGACAAGCATCGCGTGCTCGAGAAGCCGGATAAGTTCCGGCCGCCGTCGCACCCGGCGCGTCGCGTCATGCAGACTCGCAACGGCCGCCTCGTGAACAACGCAGGACCGGTCAACTACGGCCCGCGCCTCTCGGAGGCGGAGAAGGAGGCGCAGAAGAACAAACAGTATCCGAATATGTTTCCGCCGGAGGGAACGGTCATGCATCGGTTTTTGACGAATCGGTGGATTCATATTTGGATTGCTATGGTGGGTTTTTATCTTTCTTTTTCCTTCCCGCCTTGTCTTTTCTACTCTACGATGGGTTTCGGTTTCTTATGGAGATGAACCCGGGATGGTTGTTGTTCCGTGGGATTGGGATTGGGATTGGGATTGGGATTGGGATTGGGATCGGGGTTCATAACGTTGCTTGATCACGCCAGTGCTGACAATATGCATGATATAGGGCGTCTTAACCTCCCTCGCAACCTTCACCTTCACGACGAACTTCAAACGCACCTCCCCCTTCGCGCATCTCCTTCCCTCCTGGTCCGATCTGCTCTGGCACCCCTTCTCCACCATCTCGCAGGCCCTCTCGGTGTACCGGATGCACGTGCAACACAACTCCCTCGAGACGCGACAGAAGCGACAGCGTCGGGTCGAGGACGCCGAGAAGAGACGCCAGTACCGGGTTGCGCATGGCATGGAGGAGCCGAGCGCGGAGGACAACAAGGACGCTAAGACCGAGGCGGATGGTGAGGAGTTGGTTGGCGTGGATGATCAGAGCCCTGTGGCGGTCGAGGAGCAGAAGAAGGATCAGGCGGAGTTTGTGGATTGGGAGGGTCAGAGGAGGCCTGTGAAGAAGTGGTTGGGGATTTGGTAGGTTTCGGTTTGCGGTTTTGAAAGGGGATGTGTGGTGCTGGGGAAGGGAGGAAGAGTGGACTTTCTTGTGGTAGGTTGAATTGATGTAGATACTGTACTGGTTTTTAGTTTGACGGTGGACCTTTCTCTCCCTATCTAGAGTTTGTATTATTTTCCCTTTCTGTATGTATGTACATTGGTAGACTCTCTCATCAGCTATATCATGATGAATCAATCACTTCGTCGAATTGTGTTGTTAAACCAGGCTTGTGGGAGTTCCGTATCGGAAGGTGGTCCTTTTCGATCTGCAGGAATGTCCTGCTTTTTGTTTAGACATCTTGCGACGCCTAATCGTCACAAGCATCTGCAACCACCCCAAGAGCCCATCTGAGTGCAGAAGTCATCATAAAACAAGACCCTCATCAAACGGATCATGTAGAATTCAGGACGGACAAAAGCCCATGTCCCAAGCGACCTCAACTGAATCAATCAATCAGCCAACCTCAACATTCTCCAACCCATCCAGAACCTCCTCTCCGACACCCCCCTTCTCAAGAACCAACTTAATCATCCGCGCAACCGTCTTCCGCTTCACACCACCCCTCCTCGGCCTCCAAACCCCCGGCGTCTCTTCCCCACCGGTAACAAGAGACCCGTCGCCCGCATTCACCGCAGCGCCCGTAGCCATATTCTCCGAATTCGGCACGCCGGGCTGCGTCAACCTCGACGGCGGGTCAACCGTCCGAATCGACAAAAGCTTCAACCCATCCGACTCCCCGTCCCGAGTAACCGAGATCGCCATGACGGTGTCAGCAACGGTGATTTCCTCGCGGTTCGGATCGAAGATGATATTCTCGCCGACGGAAATGACGAGCAGCGTCACCGGGGGGCGGACCTTCTGGGACTGCAGTCTCGAGCGTGTGCGAGGGTATAAGTACTCAGCGGCATTCCAGTCGTCGTCGAAGAAGGGGTCTTCTTCGCCCTTGGATTTCAGCTTCGGGAGCTTCGTCGATAAGAGCGCCAGATGGGTCGTAAGAGACAGGAGGGGGAGCGGATAGGATAGAGGTTGAGAGAGGAGGAGGACCTAGAGTGATGGACAGAATAATGATTAGCACGATACTCACCCGTCTCCCCACGAGGGATAAAAAAAAAAATCACTTACATCAATATACAACCGCCAATGCCACCGTCTATTAATAACCAACCGTCCTTTCAACCCGCCCGCCATCTCCGCATCATCATCACCACCATGTCCATTGGACACCGACTCAACCAACGGCTCGCGCATCATCTCCGACAAAAACACCGGCAGGGCATCATCATCCCGAAACCCCGGGATCTCGATAGACATCTGCACCCACGATCCATGCCCACCAGTCGAAGCAGCCGGTTTCCCGTCCTCGTCACCCTCGGTCGTCTGCGCCTGCAGCGAAAGGTTCACGGCGTCAGGCGACAGCGCCGTTTTCTCGACCTCGGCCTTCACGCCGACGATTGCTTGCGTGCCGTCTGCGAATCCGACGCGCGCGCTGCCGTTCGTGCCGGGGAGGATGTCCGTTTCGGCCGTTAGAGGACGGAACTGCGTCGGGGAGCGGCCATCGGGGCGGATGGGGCTGCCGGGGAGCGCGAGGGAGGTGTAGAGGTAGGCGAGTTCGGCGGGGGAGATTAGGGGAGTCTGTGAGGCGGACGAGGCCTGGCGCTGGGAGGCCATTAGGTGTTGAGTGGGGGAGGGGAAGGAGTGCGGAGATAGGATAATTGAGAGAAGAAGAAAAGAGGATCGCAAACTTGCAGGCAAAGAAGCCGATTAATGCGTAGTATGAGATGAGGCTTCAATGCCACTGGAGTAGGCGCTGAAGAATTAAAAAAAAATAACACTGAGAAGAATGCTGAGCGCTATAGATTCACCCGAACAAATTGACCATGCCCGACCAACATCCAAGGATTGAGTGTTTCGATATGAAGAGGTCCTTTGACGTCTTCTACTTGGGAAATTCTGCTGGGAGGCGGGGAGTTGTTGTTCCGGGCCGATCTATCGGTCAACGCATCTCTATCAGACTCCACACCGCAGTCTCCGGTTATCATTGACCTTTATTTACAATGTATGTATGTACTACGGAATATTAGTGGCTACTAGATTATAGACTTTAAATAGATCAAGAAATATTAGAGCAGTTGATTGCACGCTTCCATTAGGTGTATGTATAATTGGGCGGAATTACCACCGCAGAAAAGTACTATATTACAATATTGTGTTGTCAAGGCTGCCACCAGTGGTCCTTCAAACTGTGCAAACAAGGAAAGAGAGGAAGAATATTTGTACACGGGGAAAAGAACGGGGAATTTTTATAACAAGCCACATTGCTCCCAGTAGATGCAACGAAAGAATGGCGGTGAAGGGATAAAGCCCGGGAAAATATACAAGAGAAACACAAGACAAATTTTTGACACAAAAAAAAAAAAAGAAAAAAGAAAAAGGAGAAAGTGATGGTAGGGAGTTAATGCATATATATATGTAATAAGGAACGATAGTAGACCTCGCGACTTGCGCCATTTGGTATCAAGGGGGTGGTAAAATGTGCAAAGAATATTCATCAGAGATGGTGATGATGATGATGATGCAAAAGAAAGACAAGAATGGAAAGCATGCCGAAAACAAGTTGCGAGGCCGACTAAGTCTAAGAAAAGGCCTTTGGGGTATGAGAAAAGAACAACCGACAAATGAAAAAAGAAAAAGGAAATCGGGCTAACCCACGCCCTATACAACAAATTTAGGGAGCAACGAGAGAAAAGAATCAAAACAGCCTCCACGAGAAAAACAGAAGACACCAGACCCAGTACGCCTTGCTCGGTTAGATCGCCGGTAACACGCATGATCGCCCCATTTTTCTCTTTGGATTAGATTCGAACAAAAACATTGCAAGATAGCAAAAAAAAAGAAAAAAAACGTAAGGAAATTGTAAGGTGAAAATAGGAATAACACCACAGTGAGCGGGGTATTTAAGCCCACTACCTGTATGCGGATCCAGTCATGAAGTTCGCAGACGGGCTGGCCCAATTGTCCTCCTCATAAGGTGGAGTGGGCCACTGACGAGTCGAGCTTGCATGGTCGGTCTTGTTATCAGGAACCCCTAACCGCCTGCAGGGTGTGGCTTCAGCATGACCAAAGGCCACCTCATCACACTTAGCGGATGGCGAAGGAGTCGGGTAAGGGCTTGGTAGAGGACGCGAGTTGTCAATTCCCACAGCTGGACGACTATAATTGGAAGACGCATCAGAGGCTTGCGTTTGCCCTAGACGCTTAGCGGCCGTGCTTGCCGAATGAAGCACCTCGTCCAAGAGCTCATCCTCTTCCTCGGGGGTCTCGTAGCGGTGGACAGGGTGGGTTGACATCTGCAAGGCACGTCGAGTCCGACTCGAGATGGGTCCAGGATTACCACTCGTGGAAACAGGGCTGTCTCCCATGGACCGAATGGAGCCTTGCGGCATCGACTGACGCTTGCTACCTTCCATCGACGACGTAAGGTGAACGGGAACGTTGCCCTTGGCAGTCGAATCCAGAGAGTATTTGACACCCTGCAAAGCTTTGTCCAGCTCGTTCAAGTCCGTGTTTTGCCTGGACTCATTGACATTGACCGAGTCCAGAGCGAGCGAAGAACGGTTTGACCATGGCATACAGCCGGCATTGGCTTCGACGTCATCGCTGGCCACATTGCCTTGGTTACGCCCGGATAGCCTGCGAGCACGCTTGCGTAGATGCGAGAAGAAGCTTTCCTTAGGGGTGATGCCCGCATGGTTACCGATCCCGTTTCCGTTGAGCGCCCGCTCTGCTTCTTGTCGGTGGACATCGGCGTAGTGATTGCCGTGCGAGTTGACGGAGAGCTGACGCCCGATCTTCTTGCTGTATTTACCTGCGTCGTTCATATGGGCGAGGGAAGAGTTGGCCTGTGCCGTGACGGCATTAGACAACGGAGACACGGGCCGAATCGAGGGCAAGATGGGCATCGGGGCTCCATTGGCCCACGTTGCGCGCTTGCTCGGCGCCGGCTTGCTCTTAGTTTGGAGCTCGGGCGTGGTGCTGTAGGACACAACTGGCTGCTTTGACGGCTCGTCGTCCACCATGGGAGCGGGACTTTCCGACCGTCCAATAAGCGATCTCCTGAACCAGGAGGATTTAGTCGAAAGAGTAGGGGAATCCGTTTCCCGGCTGGGGGTTTTGAAGCTCTTATCCGAATGTTTCCGACCGAGCAAGCGGGCAGTCGATGACTTTGGCCGCAGAGGGTCGAGCGCGTCGGCGAAATACTCATGGTTCAACGCCTGAGTGGACGTGGGACGGTGCTTCGGATCCCACATCAGACACCACGTGACAAATTGGCTGAGGGCCGCCGGCCACTGCGGTTGCTGAAGGATGCTCTCCATCGAATGGGGGGCCATCTTGGGGAAAGTGAAGCCAAGCTTCTGGGCAAGGCGAGAGCCGTCTCGCCATTCACCACCACCCAGTTTGGTACCAGACTTGCTGTACCAGTTACCTGGGCTACCCATGATTTCGCAGACACGCCAGACCTGATCCACTTCATTACCACCAGGGAAGAGCGGCTTCAGCGTAGCGATCTCAACCGCCATGGCACCAACAGCCCACATGTCGACCGGCGCCGAATACTCTCCTGCACGCAGAAGAACCTCGGGCGCACGGTACCATCTCGTAGAGACATAGGTGGTGTATGGCAGTTTCGAGTGGGTTTCTCTAGCAAGACCAAAGTCGGCGATCTTGACGGTGTATGTTGGAGGAGTGGAAGGAGGGGTCACAAGATTGGAATAACGGCTGAAGGTGGAATCATTCGGAGCGGAGGAAGAGACAAGGATGTTCTCGGGCTTGATATCCCGGTGGAAAAAGTGATGGGCATGGATGTGATCGAGACCTGACAGGATCTGATACAAAATGCTCTTGACGTGCTTCCCATCCAGGGGTTTGAGGTCGCGAGATTTCATCAATTGGTAAAGATTGCCATCCATATATTCCATACAGATGTGTAGTTTGCGGGAGAGCGGATCAAGAAAGATGTCGAGGGCGGGTACAAGGTGAGGATGGATAGGGAGGGTTCGGAGGAAGATCACTTCACGTAGCTCTAAGCACGGAGTCAAGGAGTCGAATGTCTTTTTCATCGTCTTGATCGCGACCTGCAGAGGATCGTGGTTAGGTATGTCCTATGCCTTTGGTGCGAGGAAGCTGGTGCAACTTACCATGGTTCCTCTCCGTGCAATGTTGGAACCGGCGGTTCGTACCCGTGCAACAGCGACGCTGCCGAAGCTACCATCTCCGACCTCCTTGAGCACCTCAAAGCGGTCTTCGAGGGTGGCCATTGAGGTAGGAGCGGCACTCCGTAACGAGGAGTGGTCGTAAGTGACGGTCATGGTGGGTTCCCTTTTGGTATGTTTGGTGTGATTGTCTGCCAGCAGATATGATCGAGAAGGAAGTGTTCGTATGACTGGAGGAATCGGGATCGTGTCAGCAGGCCAGGCCAATGTTGTTTTTCCCCCCGCAACTCCGTCATCCGGACGAGGGAATGCTTACCCTATATCAGCGGGTTTCCAGGACCTATATCGATCTTCCAATTGCAGTGGGAAGGTGATTAACGGGACCAGGTGTTCATCATTCGACGTTCAGAAACGATTGCGAGCCCGCGGAATGGGAAGCGGAAATGGCTCTATCCCATCGAAACGAGGGCTAATGGGAGGGAAGCGGGATTGATAAGGGAGAGATACCGAGATGAGGGACAGAAGAAGCGGGAGAAGAGGGGGAAGGGGGTGGTCATGTAGTTCTCAAAAAAGAAGGGTGGAGGACAGGAAGAAGATCTGGAAGCAAGATGGAAGGACCCAGAGGATTGGACGTGATCACTGTAGTGATATGAGCGGACCCGTTTGGTGGGAACTGCTAAACGAAAGGATGATCGGAGACCGAGTGGGAGAGCCCCTGACGCGGTGACAGCTATACCAGCTCTAGGACGAGACTTTTGGGACCGGGCCGTGGAGCCTGTGAAGAGGCGGTCGACTTGAACGGAGGGAGTCTCTCTGAGAGGGGGGTGGTGGAATCTGATGGTGCAGATCACAGAAAATAATCAACCTGGTACTAGTAGAAAATAATGATAATAATAATCGCAATAATAATCGCCGCGGGATTGGGATGCCGAAAAAATAAAATATAATATAATTAAAAAAACGGAGTAATAATAGTAATTAGGGGGAGGATAATGCGAGTGGATTATTGAGGGGTTAAAATAAAAAAAACAGTAGAACAAGAGGGATAACATGGACAGAAATCAAATCTCTACCACATCTCCCTTTATTATTCTCACTGACAGACGAAAGCAGAACAACCGCGGGTTGTTCCTGTAAGTCATGAATTAGGAGGTTGGTTGGTTTGGGGGGGACAAAAAGGAGGGCAGCAACTGAGAGTGAGCGAGCGACGCGAATGGCCGGAGAGAGTCGACAGGAATAATGGACGGATGGACCGACTGTAGAAAATCGGAGAGACGCGAATAAGAAACAGGAAAATCCAGACAAAAAAATAAAAATAAAAAATAATACGTACGGAGCTGATGATAATTTAAAACATGATTACACTACCTAGGTGCCACACTTTTTCTCCAGGCCCCATACCAGTTCATCCATTCAGACGACTCCGTTTTTCTACACTTACGGAGCAGGTCACGATACTCGTCCTCAAACTAAAAAAATGTCAGAAAACAAATTCTGATAGAGCAAAGCAGAAGAAAAAAGAAGAGCGATGAATCGAACCAGAGCGCATAAATCAAATCAGATGACGAAGAAGAAATCATAACACAAATACGGAGTCCATAATAATAATAATAATAATAATAATGAAGCCAGTCAACGGAGGCAGCAGACCACGCTAATCTTGATGGGCGAGTCAGGAATGACCGAGGAACGGGGTTCCACCCCGCCTGGGAAAGGCCAAAAAAATCACATTCAAAGGGGTAAGGGGGAAAATAAAAATAAAGAAAAGGGGAGTTCCCCGTCGGCGGAAATTAGGTCATCGTCGACGGTCTCGAACTGAAGACGGGTAGCCCTTCTGATAAACTACCGGAAATGTAAACTTGAAAACAACGAAAACACGAAAACAGGAAACACAGACCTAAATAACCCCAATTGCCCGGAAACGGCAGACTGACAAGTACCATTGCCCATCAATAATAATACTAATCGATTCTCCGTCATCGTAAACTCTCCTTCCCCCGTCCAAGTGCTTATCGAACCAACACCGTGTTTATGGTTTCGTATTTTTGGCTTCCGCCTTGGAGGGCATCCAGGGACCCCGTACTGGCCGTTACGTCCGTCTGAAATCCCGGCGTTGGAGTCAGCACCTAAACCGTATTGAGGATTAGCCATCACCCATTTCTTCTAGCGTTCTCCAAACGTGAAGGGTTTCGCCGCCATGGTCCAATAAAGGATGCCCATATGTACAACCCTGGCCCTAGGATATGGTCTACTGAGGGCTATTGATTCCCTCGACCGGCCCATTAATGAGAACCGTTTTGCTTACCAGTGCTTTCAGATCTTACTGTATAATGTATATCCAACTGCTACGGTACATATAGTCTGGTATTTATGTACTTTGTCCAAGTACGTCAGACTCAGATCCAAGTCGGATTATTAATGGTCTGCTTATCCATTTCCTCCGAATAAAGTTAGGCCATACGACGGAGTAGGGAGGAGATAAAGAGACGGGGAAAGAAAAAGAAAAACAGACGGAGTAAGATTAAAAACATTCAGAAAAGAAAGAAAGTAAAGAAATTAAATTATCATCGCCCAAGCCGTCCCAAGAGAATCATTTGACAGCAAAGTTAAAACCTCCCGATGGTGTTGCGTTGACACCGGGGTTTGGGACCAGCAGGCGAACAATTTGCGAGAGAAAAGCACAAGTTACAACAGACCGACAGGTCTAAAGACCAAACGAACTAAAAGGGCCCTCTGGTGGTCACCGTCATCCGCTGCTTGGATTTTTTTTTTTTTTGAAGACTCCGGAGGTTCCAGCCTTAATGGGCCCACTTAGTCTCCGCCTCTAGTGATCGTTAGACGGGCTCTAGCAGGGGTGTCCAGGGGTTGGGCCGCGTCTTTTTCTCGCCTCTGACCTGGGTCTTGCGAACTGTCGTGACAACAGTGAACAAAGAGGTACTATCCATCCCGCTCAGGGTCTCGAGGAGGCGAGGGTGACTCGGAGAGCTCACAAATCGGACACGCGGGTAATGTGACGTGTACCTACGATGGGAGTGAGATCAGCAACTACCTTGGAAGAAATACAAATGGCCTCATCTTGACTCGTGACACTCAATCCCTCCTCCCTCCTGTCCGTTCCCCCTTCTCTTCCGTGACACGCGCGTCAAAACAAAAACGTCGGATTCTCGAGTAGTTCCAAACACACGCTGTGCGGAAGAGTCGGTCGGGGAAATCTAGGGAGGCTAACAAATGCGGTCAAGAGTTCATGCAAATTGCAAACATCTTGTCTGCATGTGTGGAGAGTTCGCCTACGGAGTACTGTCGTAAAACAAAGATGCCCACCAGCCGACCGATTATTCCTGCCAGTCATGATTGTACACCGTACATCGTAGTCCTCCATAGCCGCGTAGCGGGTGGCTGACCGCCATCATGGCAACCACCGCCAGTTGCGACGATAAACCGACCCACGAATTGTATTCGGGTGGCTTATGGACTGGCTAGTTAGTTAATGGATTAATAGCTTAGAACTCCGTCCTCCGTAGGCAACCCCTCCTTCCCCTCTTCAATATACGGAGAACAGATACTGGATTAAGTTGGTATGTTTCCACTTGACAAGTGGTGTCTGTGCTAGTTTCTCCAAGTTGAAACACATGGGAAATTCAACGGGACGACCTCAGACAAACTCTCTACCCTACGGGGGATTTGAATTATTGAATAATGTTCAACTGTCGTACGCCCTTCGCCATCCGTACTTTCGACACGCGATCTAAACTGATACAGTGTAGAAAATATATTCACTGTTTCAAACTACGGGCAGGGATTCAATCCAATGTTTCTCCTACTTCTTATGGCTTGTAACCTGTAGATTATAATCGGGAGAGCTTTGGTCAGTAAAGCAAGACATGCTACGGAGTAGAAACCTCGGAAACAGACCCGATTCCGCGTGGGCGAAAGTCCATGTCTTGTATATCAAATTCTCAATATTAACCGATTCAGCTGTGGTTCGTAACATAGGATTTCTTGTCCCCGATCAGGTAAAGGGATGCATGGAAAACAGAATGCGTTTCTGAGGCAATAAACATGCATACAGAGGTACAGTCGCTTCTTGCATCAACGCACCTATCGCATCTATATATTCTTGCAGACGAGCTGGCCCACCGGATTTGCTGCAGGTTAACTCGATATATGCATCATACATACATCCATACATACATATCTGGGATCTGGCCATTGTGCTTAAAGTACCGCTGTCCGGGGAAGCTGAAGGCTGCACAAATTAAGTTTTCCTGTACTTCATCGGTGCATGCATGAAGATGATACTTTACATTTACAGATCAAGTACGGATTGCGTACAGAGTACATTCATATTTCCATACTCCCTCCGTATAGTTATTGAGCGTGTTGATCATCTAGGCCACCACCAGAACCCAGCAACGGCACGTAGTCGTACTCTTCCGAGACCCTGGCGATTAACCACTCGGTGTTATCGCAGGCCCAGAATCTACACGTTAAACCGAGGTCATCTGATAGATAATGGCGGGTTTTCCTGCCCAGCTGATCTTCAAAAACGCAGCAGTTGACATGTTACTACAGTGACCATCCATCCTGTAACATCAGCTCAAACATCCTCCCCACGCCTGTCGAATTATTATTCCGCGCCATTGTTTGCGTTTGCTACGGAGTACTCGAGACAAGCTCGCCACCAGCCCTTGCAATATGGAAGAAGATCCGATCCGGGCTAACTAATCGTAACGCTCTTGCTAAGCCTTTTCCAGCCGTGGCAGTGGACAAATGCCATGTGCAAATTAGGTCATACTGGATCCTACCACTCCCGCAGTACATATTAGAATGTCAATTTCGATCCTTACTGTACATATGATATGACATGCTTAATATGGCTGCATAATCATCATGGAAGACCGATTCGATCTCTTTCCCTTTTCTTTTTCTTCTTTTTCTTTTTTTCATCCCTTCTTTTCGCCTGACCCGAGAACGGTGGATATTGCCTTTCGGGAATTTCTGAGTGAACAGGTCACGCAATTCAATATTGGGACTTCTTTTTTGATTCCTTGCTGAGGGAGGCGTTTGACATTGCTCCGTTTTGATGCTACAGTAGATAGAAAGGGGGCTTGCTGTATGGGTCTCCGGTGTTCCGTATTGCGGTGTACTTTAGTCTAGTTAGTTCTCCGTGTCTCCCGCCAACTTATATCTGCCACCCGACCCATGACTACGGTTTTGTTCCGTTAGTAGGTATTGTCACCGTCTTTTGGGTCTCAAATTTAAGAAGGGGAAAGGGAATTTCTCAGAACGGATGCTTGGCAGATGCTTCGGATGATTCAGATCGAGTAGGGCCAATCCTCAGTATCGTCCGTCCGGAGTAGGAGTAGTCTGTCGTTTGATTATGGGTGCATGAGTAATTGTTTGAGTCGCAATTGCTGGGGTGACGTGTTCCCCTTTTCTGTCTCTTATTTTTATCTTTTGTTTTTAAGCTATGCACTGGGTTGCCGGCTGTTTCCTAGACTGAACCACAGTTGGTGGTGTACCGAAAGGGGAAGTTGAAGGGTTAGTCAAAACAAAAAGGAACAACAACAACCAAAACACAAAATCGAAAAGGAAAAATCAAAAATCCCAAATCATTTTGGGCACCCGCACAGAAAGAAGGCGAAGTCGACTTGTGCGAGGGAGTGATTAAGTGAGTGGGGTGATTGGAAGAGATGGTGGGGGCATCAGAACGCAGCAGTGGGGAGCGACCCAGTCATTAGCCTCCGACCGGACTTAACGAGCTAGGGGTTAGTAGCCCGACTGATTCGCGGGCGGACTCATGGCGGTGGACTCCCGTGGGTCCGTTGATTGCACCGGGGCGCTCGGGGAATGCGGACCCCCCACTCAGCGCAGGCCCGTCCCTGCTACCCGACAGTCCGACCGTGGGTCTAGTCCTCCTCTGATCCAGTAGTGTCGCGAATCATAAGAGATCGCTGGCCGAAATTTGGCCCACAGGCATCGCCTGCTTCTCCATATCCAGATTCCGCGCCAAGCTGCCCGCTTCTCTTAGCCGTGAAGACCGTCGTTCCTCCAGCCCGCTATTATCATTGCTCCGTACCCGGTACGGAGCAGGGCATCCCTCTGATACTCGCTTCCTTAGGGATTCCAGAAGGATTAAGGAGGTTCGTCTGTGGATAGGAAACGGCATCGAAAGGATTCGGAAGACCGGAATCTTCCCTCTATGGTTTGGTCCTACCCTCCTACTCCGTAGAAAGGGGGAGATGGCCTTCGATCTCCCTCCTAATGAGTCGCTTGACCAAACCGTTGGAAGTCTGAGGGAAACTAAATGTGATGGTGCTTATGCGCGGTGGAGGATCAACAAGACATCCCATGCAAGACACGGGTAGATTGCGAGATATGTTTCTAGAAGGTGACTACTGTCGATGGAAAGAGATCCGGTGCCATTCGTTCATCTATTTGAATTTATTAGTTAACCCTATTTACCGTTGGTGTACCCTCCATGTCCCATGAGCCTACTTCGCAGTACTACTCCGTAGTAGAGAGCACGGAGTGGTAGATAATAACCCCTCTATTATTATCCAATATCTCCCGCTAAAGTGCCTTCGCCAGATCCCAACCATTCCATGGCAGCTCCGCAATTCAAGGCGTTTTCTCCATCTGGATAGACTCCCGGAACGCCTTGTTAATATTACTGTTAGGTGATGGATCAAGTCACAGCCCAGGACGAAGTACAGAGTAGCTAGTGGGGGTCTTTGCTTCTGACTTATGGATTCTGATTTCTGGCATTGCTGATAATCCCAAGGGCTGGAATGACAGCTGATTGACGGATCACCCATCTTGCCTTGCAGTAGGCGAAGGGTGTTTGCATTAATCCCGACGGAGGTTGCATCTCAGCCCCTCTACGGAGTCTTTTTTTTTTTTTTTTTGTCTTTCTGTTTCCCCCTTTGGTTCCTTGTTCCTTTTTATTTTATTTCTTTTTCTGTTTGTTTTCTTTCGTTCTTTTTTTTTTCCATTTCATTATTCACTGTGTCTTTCTTGTCTTGCTTTTTCTTCAATCTCGCTCCTACGGAGATATCTCTCAATCCTACCCTGATCATGCTATGCTTTCACATTGACCTATGTGGCGACGGCCTGGAAACATCCCACGACTGCCTCTGTACATTGCAGTTTACGTAGTTAGCTGAGTAAGAACGTTTGGGCCCTCTCTTTTCTTTCGTCATTCTCACTGTTACTCTGCAGCTTAAATCTTAGTGTGTGATGAAAGTTTTTCAATTTCGCATACATATTCAATTCTACCGTTCTCGTACAAATTTAATGTAGAAGATGAGACAGCCTTGAACTGTATCTCAGCTACAAACGGAGAGTCTTCACCCTCATTCCGTTTGCTCAATCCCCAAATGGTGGCAATCTCAAGTGGACCTAACAAGGTCTCAATTCGACTGGACCTGAAGGAAAACCATCCGTTTGATTTACGATGGTGGCATGACAAACTTACTCTTACGTTGATCTGGTTGAAGAAATGTGTTCCACAGAATTCAATGAGAGGCCTACATCCTTTCAAATCCTCAGCATTCTTTCCTCGTGTGGTGCCCTGAAACGTCAATCTGCGGACATTGTGAATATTCTACTTTCTCTAACGGTGTTTGCTTGATGGCCACGTGCTGAAACGGATGCCATCCAGTCCAGGCATACAGTCCGGATTGAGATCCTGCCTTGACAGATTCCCACAGACCTGGAGGCCTTCACCCACGGGGCTTGAGACAGGGCTCCTCTTCACTGTCCTTATCTGGCCTTCACCTGGAGCCGTTTGTATCACCTGTCTGCCAGATTGCCATAGGCTGCTTGTCTCACCCATCTGCGACCCAGAACTCTGATCTGTTTGTTTCTGTATTCGTGGTCAGAGGATCCCATTCACCCCTCAGGTTCTACTGAAGAGATGATGAGGGTACTTAAACCCTGCCTGTGGTAGACTTCTGTTGAACTCTGCCCACCACGCTTTCCTCACTTTGGCTTCCTACGCCATCCTTTCTTTTCCTTTCCCCCGCATCTGTTCCCCTGTTTCTTCATCAATCTTTGCTTTCTCGTGGAGTTTGCTTTTGTCTTGTGGCTTAATATTTCTTTTTCTTTCTTTGTTCATCTCGCCTTGCCTTTGCTTCAAACATGGGAGGTCGGCGCTCCCCCCTAAACCGGAGCGCCTACTCTGGAGGCTACAGCGACACCATCAAGAGACAGTAAGCTTCGTACCCGAACCTTGCTCAAAGCTTCAGGGAGGCTCTAACAAACTTGCAACCATAGGTTGGAGAGAGTTGTCATCCCAGAAAAGTGAGTCTAGAATTTGCATATCTGAGGTTACGGTCTCTGCTGCTAATAATTGGTTGAAAGGATCAAATGTGTGGTTTGCGAGAAGTTCCGCATGCAGTCCGCGTACTCCAAGCGTCAGATAGACATTCTCCGCAATGTCATCGTCGTCCAGGGCCCCAGAGCTGCCCATGGGGCTCATGCTAGGTGCAGAGTCTGCGTCGGTGGCCCGAATTCTGAGATCCGTTGCTACATCTGCGACCAGACAAAGGGATTGGAAGAATTTGCAAAGAACCAGCGACAGAACCGCGACATTGCCGTAAGATCTCTCCAATTTTCCCTTTCTACTAGAGCTGGCTGATCCGGATGCGTCTACAGAGATGTTTGAATTGCGTCCAGAACCATACCGACGCAGAGCCAGTTCTTGAAGAGAACAAACACCTTCTGGAGATCGATGGAACCGCCACTAGTATTGCCACGGTACGCTCATAGTATACTTCACACAATCTACAAAGGCACTATATACTAACTGAAGTAAAGAGCCAGCTCGGAGACGAAATGTCTGCGAATACCACCAGAAAGCCTTCTGAGAAGGGTGAAGATGTCGATGACGAGACGTCTTCCGGGGGAGGCGTCTGGCTCGAGAAAGGAAAGCACAAGGCGAGCACCGAGGAAAAGGGTTCCGGATATCAGTCCAACGCCTATGGACCCCAGGGCAATCTGCACCGTCGCACCGCAGCACCCTCAGAAGTCAGCCAATCGGTTTATAGGGGATGGGACTCATGGGGTGTTACTGCCTCCGCGTCGAACACTGGCTTTAGCGGTTACAACTATTCATCCCCGGCTCCGAGACGGTCGTCTAACTTCGCCAGAATCCCGGTGAGCCTGAAACCACACGGGATCTTGCAGATTCAATGCAAGTCAAACCTGCTAACTTTGCATAGGCCGTGCGCGCCGAGAGATCTGACGCACCGACCAAATGTGAACCCGAGCCATCTCGCCCATCCGTTGAGTCTGATGACGAATACGATGGCAACGGCCCCGAATATTACCTATAGGCTGCGCATTCTCTGTTTCTCTAGTGGTGGGTTCATATGGTCAAGCACTTCGCGGAAAGTTCGGGAGCAATTATGCTAGCTGGGAGATGGTTTCTCGTGAAGGAATGTTTAGGCGACAATTGACATTTGCTAGTTAGGAATGGGGCTTGACAGCGGGAGGAATCCAATGGATTGTTTTCATCGTAACCTCGGACCATCTCTCGTGTGTTTGTATTCCGTAGTCTGGACGACAGAACCGTGGTTAGCAAGATGTTGGGTACTTGGAGCATCCCCACCGATCCCAAGAAACACGTATCCATGGATACAATCGATGTGATTTGTATAGGTCACCGTCAACGTGGGCAGCGTTATATAAATGTACAACATGTCAGCTAGGATCGTCTAGCTGATCGCAGAGCCAAAGACCGACCGGAGACAGTTTTATGGAAGTGATTGGAGGTGACACTCACCGTCAATGGGCCCTCCTCTCGCGAATAGGGAAGATCTGCAGGGAGAGAGGTAGAATAGATTAAAAGTTGACGTGATCTCTGTGCCTTACGGAGAGAGCTCAGGCAGCGCGAAAGACCGATGACGTATGCGCGGCGGCTGGCGGTTGTGCTGCTTCTTCTTTGGGGTTTAGCCTGGCCTCGTGATTTCAACGCTCGATCGCAACGGAGAAAAAACAACGATCGATGATCAGCCACTGACTGCCGCCTGCTATCTTCATTGCTCCCGTCGGCCACGTTTTGCCCTCCCTCCGTCGTCTACTTAGTATCCATCGGTTTCCTGGCCGTTGTCGTGCGATTCCTTCTCAACTCGCTACACATATTGTTTCAAGATCCACTGGCTCCAGTGCGCCCCTCCATCGGGTGCCCCTCTTCTTTGTCCTCATCCTTACTTTAGACGCACCTGGCACTCGACGTCAGACTTTTGCCACTCTCGATAGCTATCGTTTTCTCCTTGGCCTCCCTTGTCTATCACTTTCTATCTTGGTCGCACACATCTCACACGCTGCTTGTGGAGCATTCGTCACCCTTACTCAAAAGAACAGGATACTCTAGCTGCCGGCTCTCCTTATGGCTTACGATGGCTACCAGAATAGCTCGAACCCGTACTCTCAGATGGGCCATGTCAATCAGATAGACCCGAACGAATATCGCCCAACGTCCTATACTCCACCTTATCCATCTCAGTATGGATCCGATCGACTCAATATGCCACAGCCTTCGGTGCCCCCCATGTCGTCGTCCCCGTCCAACCAATACCACCATGCGTATCAGGATCCGAATATGTGGCAGCAGCAGCAACAGCAGCAGCAGCCGCCACCACCTCCACAATCACAACCCCCCAATACGGGAAGGATAAACGATGCTGTGAACTCGGCATTCAACAATCAAGCCGACAACTCCAACTACCTGCCACCGGAGGTTCTGTCGCAAATCACGGCGACCGTTATCCAACAACTCAAAGAGACTGGATTAAATAACCTGCAAGGTGATCAGCAGTCGTCATACCTTCCTCCCCGGCCATCGAAGCCATGGAGTCCCGCTGCAACCAGTTCCGTGCCCAGCGAAGCTTCACCTTCGCCGTCCATGGGCATGCACAACCCGTCTCCGAGCCCGACACCCAACTCTGGCCATGAGGGCACCAATTTCCCGCCGCCGCCGTCTGCGGGCTATTCTGGTGTTCCTCGCTTCCACAGAGTGTCGCCCGCTCCTGTAGAGAGGCGGGATTCGCCGGCTAGCCAGGCCAGCGACCATAGTCATCGCGTGGAGTCTCGACCGAAGCCACCACCGAGGGATGAGGATGCCACGGTCACTGAGCTGACTACCTTGGAAAAGATATGGGGAAAGCTTTTCGAGAACGGAAAGCCCACTGAGAAGTTGGGACAGTTTTTGCGCGGGATCGCTGTTCATCTGGCAAGCTTTATACAACCACATCGAGGAACGGCTACTGACTTTGTATTAGATCGAAGCTTATCCTCCAGAAAACACCCTTGTGATAACCCCGGAAAAGATGCAAAAGTTCTATGAGGATACCAAAATATCTGGTGATCCCTATCCCTGGCAGGGTTAGTTGAAAGAATCGCCTTTGTAACATGCTGGTCTGGCTAACATAGATCCCCAGATATCTTTGATGATCGCACATCCTCGATCTCCAGGTTGTTCCGTGAGGTGGAAGCGGAGCACCACCTTGTGCAGAACAAACTAAACGAACGACCGGATATCCCAGGATTAACGCCGCGCGGATTCCAGCGATGGGCCACATTGATGATTCGCGCTCACCCCGAAAAGGAATATGAGCGACTCAAGAAAGCCGTACTCAATATGCCTATTAGCAATCCTGACAACAAGAAGGAGCGGTTCCCCAAGGAGATACCGCGGCGACTCTTCCCGGAAACACCGATCCTTCCCTTGCGAGAAGAAGTGGATCAATTCATCATGAAGCACTGCGGGGTCGATCTACCTCCGATTACAGATGAGGAAGTTAAACAAGCCGCGGCGCATCGCCACAAACCTTCGACTAGCTCCTCCGTGTCAGGGACGGAATCTGCCTCTGCCTTGGTTAGTGAACGAGAGCGCAAGCTAAAGCCATACCAGGCGTCTGTTTCGGCTGTGGTAGATGACGACGATGAGGACAAAGAGATTCCACCCCAGCCAATCGAACGACAAAGGAAACCATACTCGGCACAGCCGGGAGGGGGGAAGAATTACGAGGAAAAGAAAACCTCCGGGCACCGGCATACCCAATCGTTCTCTGGTGGCTCTATTCCTAAGGAGAGTCTTTCCGGCCTCGGACAAAAGCAGCCAGAATCATACGGCCAGGATTCACTCTATTCACGCGGTTCTTCGCATCCATTTGGCAGGCGATCCCGAAGTCCGTCCCGAGTAAACCCAAGTGACTACAGGCACTCCGAAAGTGACCTCCTGCAGAGCAACGGTGGTCTGTATGGGACCTCTCCGGGTGGCTATTATGGATCCGGTGCAGGCACCCTAACGGGCGATATTCTTGAGGACAACCGACGCCGACGCGATCTTGAACGCGAAAACGAGGATTTGCGATTGTATGAATCACTGCGAGAACGCGAGAAGGAGCGCGAGAAGACCAAGTATAGCGATCATCTCCCATCTCGATCTAGCTGGTCTAACGACGAGGATTTCTATCGCGGCATGCTCGGTGGTCAGGGTGGCCAAGTCGGGGGCGGCAGCAGTGGATATGATTACAAGTCGTACGGATTCAAATGATCCTGACATCTAACCATCGGTAAACGATACGTACTTCTAGCCAGGGGAGTACTCTTTCCCTCTTTGGGATCCTTCTTTCAATTGTCTTTTCTTTATCTTTTTTCTTTTTGCTCAAAATCCAGGTCGATCCTTTGTCATTGATTCGGGCTAATTTCGCGTTGGAAAGTGATATCCACCATGTATTCGATCAATAGCGGGTTTCTCTTTTTAATGAATGATGTATGATGCTTATGAATTTTTTTTTAATGTACAACATGGTTGATTTCGGAGTATCTTGGGACTTTTTCTCTTTCATTGACTAGCTAGCAAAATACTCATATATATTTGGTAAACCGCAGCAACCCCCCCATTGCTAGCGTAACAACAGCCCAAGAATCGTCAGATATCACCGCTCAACTCTATTCTGTCTCTTACGAATTTCATACATAGTCTTCGCCCCCGCATCCTTACAAATAACCGCCTCTTTCTCCCTATTCCTCTCCTCATGCTCCCACAACTTCTGAATCCTCCGCTGATCCTTCTCCTCGCGCTCCAGGCGTTTCCTCTGCCTCTTCTTCATCCTCGCCTGCTCCTCCTCAATCTTCTCTTCCTCGTCATCCGCCTCGATCCGCAACTGCATGACTTCATCCTCTCCCAACCTCCACGGCACCGCCAACACCTCGACCAAGAACCGACAGCACTGGTCCAGAAAGCGCATTTCGGCGCTCGTGTCCCGGACCACGAATACGCGCTCGAGCTGCAGCTGTACCGTGGACCGGAACATTGACAAAGTACCTTTGATCTGGGCCACGGCGCCGGGGACTAGCGAGGTGATGTTCACTGCTGAGACGCGGTCAGTGGCCGCGACGTGGGTCGTTGCCCAGTGCGATTGGATAGATGAGCAATTTGCTAGCGGCGGCGGCGGCGGTTGCCTTGCGCCTGAGACCGAGACTGGGACTGAGGTGTCCTGTGCGGCGGCGGCGGCTGCTGCTGCTGCTGATGCTGCTGTTGTCGCCGGATCAGCTTTGTAAACGACGATGTCGACGGTGGCGCCGCTGCTGTCGTCAAGTTTTAGGATAGTGAGCCGGGGGTATTCAGTTCTTGCGATGACGAGGCCAGCTACGGAGACGAATCGGATGGGGTGGTTTTGGTAGAAGAGGATGGATTGGTCTGGTGAGGGAGTTAGTCTTCCGGTTCCTGGTATTGGTATGGGTATGAGGGTCTAGGCTTTGGGTATCTGGAGTGTCCGTTTGGTGTGTGCAACGCTGGGGAAGTGTATGAAGAACCCGTCGCAGGAAGGGAAGTATGGATAAGCCATGCCGTCATGGGTAAACGGTGAGTAGGCAAATGATATAGGCGGACAAGCACATAGGCAGGTAGGCAGGCAGGCAGACAGGCAGGTGGTAAGTATACTCCGTATGCAAGAAGCCGGAGTATAAGCCACACGACCATCCAATGATCAATTGATTTCCAACCTTAGTGCACAAAGAAAAAAACCGGGCCCAAAATACGCCACGCAATTTCCACACGCGACCTAGAACCAAGAAGACGAAACACGATATCGCGAATCAAAAGAACCTGACTGAAAAAAAGAAAAAAATAGGGGGAAGAGGAGATGGGGAGATTAATTCCTACCTCCGAACTCCGGCCGTCTTTTGAGTCGATGCACATCCGTTGCCATCATCTTTACCCAGGCGAAGTGGGTAGGAGACGCCTTGAAGCAGAACGCCGGGTAGAAGACGAGCTCTTCATGTTCAGTTGGCGCCATGAGATCATCTTCTCTCGGGTCTGCGGGGGAGCAGTTTGATTTCTGAATGTTGAGGAGCTGGAGAGGTTGTCTATTGGGGAAGAGAGAATGAATGGGCGGGAGGACGGGCTGCACGTGATGGGTGCTTATCTTATCGCTAGGCGGCAGTAGGATCCACTTTTGAGTGTCTGATTGTGTCATCCACAATAATAATTAAAATAACTAGTTAACTAGTTGATTGTAGTTACATGTACTCCGTACTACTTGATAAGATGAGAGGTGATACAGGTACACGTGAGCCAGTTCCACGAGCTTTATCAACCAAGATGTATTGCAATTTTTCAGCCAAGGCTAAAATTACCACTTCTCCGCAAACGGCCGTAGATCCAACTCGAATGAAAATGTCGACTGAGGCTGCGTATGCAAATGCCAGTATGATTCAGCAATCTACAGAGTAGTTTCGTCAGTCTTATATGATTTTTCCATCATCAAGTACGCGGAACAGCAACTTACAGCATCAGGACTCAACAATGAATCCGCATCCCTATCCTTCGGGAGTCCCCAGGATCGTGTCCTCGGGGTATCAATGATGCCATCAACGATAACATGTGCCACATGGATTCCACTCGGACCAAACTCGCGAGCGAGCGACTGTGCTAGAGCCCGGAGCGCAAATTTGCCTGCGGCGAAGCTCGAGAACTGCGCAGACCCTTTTAGGCTTGCTGTTGCTCCCGTGAAGATTAAAGTGGGCGGATGCTCTAGGCCCTTAGATTTTTGAAGAAGAGGCAAGACTTGCTGGGCAAAGTTGAAACCTCCTTTCCTGTTCATTGATAATAGTCTAGTGAGTCCAATATCGATGGATTATGCTAGATGAGGGGAAACGTACCCCTGGCTATCGAACCCCGTTGAAAAATCCTCCTCGGTCAGTTCCAGAAACGGCTTTCGCAGAAACCCTCCACCCGAGTTGAACACCGCGGCAGCTAGAGATGCAGCGGGAAACTTCTGGGAGATCAGGTCAAAAGCGGACTTGATACTTGCTGCGTCCGAGACGTTGGCAGAAATCCCGAACGCCTGGCCGCCGCTGGAATTGATCTCCTTTGCAACCGGGTCATAGCTGCCCGGGCTTCGAGCTAGAAGTACCACGGGGTATGATTTGGCAAAGCGTCTGGCGATTGATGCCCCCTGGGAGTGTTATTGTTAGTCTACCATTATTATATGTTTGGAGTCATTTAGAGAGGGACGTAGTATACCGTTCCGGGACCGACACCGGCGATAATAGCGAGGGGTTTCGTAGCCATTGAGTGTTAGATTTAATCAAATATGCCGTTACTTGATGAACAAATGAATAAAAGCGAAGATAGATGAAAGAAATAGACAGTTTGTATGTGGTAGCACTTTTTACTTTACAAGTCTGACGTCAGGTCGCTTATAAATCAGTCGGTGACTCGGTGAATGAGTGGTCGGGCCGCCACTAATGGTTCTTAACTTCTTATCCTGAATCTCTCGGAGATTTTATCCAGGTCAGAATACGAAAGGTCACCGATAAGCTCATTCACTGGTCTGTAGCACGGAACCGACTGTTCTCGGCGTGAGAACTATGTGAAGACACCATTTCTGGGAGCATCGACGCATGCATGGAAGTGAGGCACTTCTATCGTATTTGGTCTTCAGCAAATATATGAATTCTTTGTTCCTGGCGCCCTCAAGATCTTTCATGGTGTCTTCATAGGCAGATATGATGAACACTATAACACACATATACTCGTTCTCTTCTCAGGACTCTGAGGACTGACTTGACTGTTTTTGATTTTGGCCCTAAATTATAGCCGTCGCCGATATTACATATATCTGCAGAAAAGGGAAAGAATAGAAGGGGCCATGATATCGGAAATTGCAAAGATGCAAACCCATGCCCTACAGTCAGCTTAAAACGCCACAGTATCATACCCCGCAACTTGAAACTAAGAAGTAAGCTCAAGTCAGATAATTCAATTATATGCTAACGTACCTGAGCGTATTCTGAGGAATTATCTTCAGGCTTCAGCCATGGAGAAAGGAATGAGAAGGATGACTTCCAGAATGTTGGGATTGCGTCTGACGGAAATGGCTTGAATAGAGATAGAAGTCTTCTTGACCAGGATGCTTAACGAGTCAGAAGGGCAGTGCATTCCGGCCCCCTTCGGCTTCGCTGAACCCTTATTCGAGGGCAAAGCTAGCATCATGTCACAGATAAGGAACGTTGCAAATCGGCGCTCGCTCGTGGAAGACTCGGAAAGACCGGGACCTGTCGTGATGCGTTCTTCTTGAATGTTGATACAATGTCTTGGATCGATCGAGCAATGATCATACGAAATGTGGTCCAAACTTCATTCACCGGCGATTCCGCGTTAGAGTGGACCCAATGAATCCCCACAATCAAGGCGCAAGACCAACATCTGCATGATGGGTGCCACTAGGAAGACACAAGACGAACAGGAGAGCCGGACAATACCTCAATGATGGGGATAGAGGCAAGGAAGCCTTCTGTAGGTCTCACAGGCAGTCCCGTTAATTTCCTCAGTGAAACAGAGACACTGCTTAGTGCCAACAATTCATGCATCGCAATTGGCCCCCCTATAGCGGGCACTAAAATAATTTAATATAGTTCAGATCCACCATTGGAAGGGGCCGAGCATTAAAACCTTTCGATATGCTGGATTTACCACCGATGGATGCGCCAAACTCAGGGACCGTGGTTCAGTTTCCCTTCTAGGTATCCTCGTGGATCCTGCCCCAACGACGGATCCATTTTCTATATCTGTGTTGGAGGCTTCCTGGCCCCCAATTCTATTTCAATTCCAATGAAAAAGCCTGTTTCAGGGCTCAGGGAGGCTTGGTTACATTCAGAGGTGGTGATGGCCGGTCAAGATAATGGGCTGCCTAGAGGGAACTTTTGGGTTATATACCTGACCTTCCTTTATGATCTTCAAGCCGTTTGTGAATAGCACTTCTTCCAAGTCCATTCTTACAAAGACCTTCTAAGATGAAGATCAACAGCCTTCTCCTCGCAGCGTCTTCGCTGTTCAGCTCTACCGTATGGGCTCTGCCCGGCGATACTTCTTCTCTTAAGGAGAGAGACGCCTCAAACCGTCTAGTTTTCGCTCATTTCATGGTAGGGTTACCGGTCCAATGAAGTTATATCATAGACTGCGGAGGCTAACCTTGATATGCATAGGTTGGAGTTGTTAGCAACCGAAAGAGCGCAGCCGACTACGACGATGACATGAAGAGAGCGAAAGCCCTGGGCATTGATGCCTTTGCGTTGAACGCCGGAAACGACAAATACACCAACGATCAGCTGAACTATGCCTACGAGTCAGCTGCTAACAACGACATGAAGGTTTTCATCTCCTTTGACTTCAACTGGTGGAGCACGGATCAGGCCAGCGAAATTGGTCAGAAGATCGCCGACTATGCCGGCAAGCCCGGCCAGCTCGTTGTCGACGACAAACCCTTCGTGTCCACATTCATCGGGGATGGTCTGGACGTTGCTGCTCTGCGCTCTGCTGCTGGTCAGGAGATCTATTTTGCCCCTAACTTCCTGTCTTCTGCCGATGTTTCTAATGTCGACGCCCTGTTCAACTGGATGGCCTGGCCCAACAACGGCAACAACAAGGCCCCTTCTGATGGCAACGAAGTAACTGTCTCTGACGGAGATAACGCATACACTTCGGCTTTGGGTGGGAAGGACTACATTGCTCGTATGTGAAAACACCCCTATCCATTTTTACCCAGTGCTAGGAAGTAGCTAACCGCCTACAAGCCGCATCGCCTTGGTTCTTCACCCACTTCGGTTCCGAGGTCAGCTACAGCAAGAACTTCGTCTTCCCTTCGGATACCCTCTGGTACGATCGCTGGAACCAGATCTTGGAGCTGGGCCCTCGCTTCGTGGAAATCATTACCTGGAACGACTATGGCGAGTCGCACTACATCGGACCTCTCAGCTCGCCGCACACTGACGACGGTAACTCCAAATGGGTCAACGATATGTACGTATCTATTCTGAAAGTTCCTTTGACTACGTTCCCAGTTCATGGACTAACAAAATCAGGCCTCACGGCGGCTGGCTCGATCTCGCAAAGCCTTATATCGCAGCTTTCAAAGCAGGCGCCACCTCGGTGGGCGAGCACATCACCGACGACGAGTTGATCTACTGGTACCGTCCCAACCCCCGCGACACGGACTGCGACGCCACCGACACCTGCATGGCCGATGCCAACAACGACTCCGGAAACTACTTCAAGGGTCGTCCCAACGGCTGGGAATCCATGGAAGACTCCGTCTTCGTGGTTTCTCTCCTGACCTCCCCCGCCACTGTGCAGGTCACTTCTGGTGAAAACACCAAGTCCTTCGACGCCCCTGCTGGTGCTACTTCGTTCAAGGTGGACATGGGCGTGGGTAAGCAGAAGTTCTCTGTTGTGCGTGACGGCAACGAGGTTCTGTCGGGAACGAGTCAGAAGGATATCATTGACGGATGTGTCTGTGGTCTGTATGACTTCAATGCTTATGGTAAGTTGCTCTTCTGGATTTTCCGATATGGACGTATGGAGTGCTAATTTTTGCTAGTTGGCACTCTTCCTGAGGGTGACGCCGACGCTCTTCAGCCTGAGGCTTTGGCTTCCTTCACAGAGGGACTGAAGGTTGATACTTGCCAGGCTACTCCTTCTCTTGGTGCTTCTGCACCTGCAGCTACGGCTTAGACAGATATAATCATTTAATTTGACATGCTGGCATTGAGCGTTGTATAATTGTGAAGTTACTCCTAGCCAGTAGGGAGGCGGACGTGAAACTTAAGAATAATTGTATAAAGACACCTTTATCTATTACTTGCGAAATGGGACACTTGAGAAAGTGGCGGAGTTGCTCATGAGCTCTGGGGAAGTTGAACATGGAACTTGTGGGAGAAGAATGAATCTTCTAGGTAGTGATACACAAGTACGAAAACAACGGCGAGAAAAGCATCGAGTCTGTCACCGGTATATTATGCCAAAAAATAGAAGGTTCATTCCAATTTACACAATGCAAGTTCCTTCTAACTATGTAATCTAGTAGGGAAGGATTAGGCACCCTATACTAGAAGTAGAAGCAGTTGGACACGACAGTTCTAAAGCACTTCCTATAATCAACAGTATACCCCAAGAGCAACAACTTTTGCTTCTGCTCTTACTTTTTAAAGACCGGATATTCCAATTGACGCCATTCATAGTCTCTTCTCCAACAAATAAGCCAAGAAGACGATGATGAACAAAGAAGTCCATAGGTAGAAGTATCATTGGTGGGAAGGGGTAGCCTTCCTCCACTATCTACCCAGGCTAATACCGCATAGACCAGTGACAACAAGTGCTAAATCAGCTGCATTTGGTTTCTGAGATAACTACTGGGAATACGTGTCCATCCTGTTCTACAAGTCAGCTGCGGGGTGATCAAGAGTGCAAACAAAGAAATCCAGCCTGATCACACTATTTGTAGATAGTATGCTCCCTGGCATTCCTTCCTTCGATCCTCCATCCCACTCTTCCACTACACTTCTCTTCACTTTTCATCTCTTCTATTCTCTTATACTACAAATAGTTCCCCAATCTTTCATTCTTTCACAAACATGGCTTCCCCTGTCGACGCGCTAATCATTGGTGGCGGTCCCGCCGGACTAACGGCAGCTTTGACCCTCGTTCGCCAGAACCATTCGGCTATTCTGTTCGACTCAGGCAGCTACCGCAACGGCGACGCTGAGTACATGCACATGGTCCCTACCTGGGATCACCGCAACCCCGCTGAATTCCGGGCAAAAGCGAGATCCGAGATTCAGAACCACAGCGCAAACATTAACATCGTGGATGTCCAGCTCACCGCGGCCCGCAAGATCAATGACTCCTTGTTTGAAGTCACCGACGAAGGCGGCAAGACCTGGCAGGGGAGAAAGATCATCCTTGCTACTGGCTCGGAGGACATTTTCCCTGATATTCCGGGCTATACGGAGTCTTGGGTGAAGCGAATGTAAGTCTTAGTGAGTTTACTCCCATGGGGACGAATGAAGATGGTTGATACCCTGACTGTTAGTTACCACTGTCTCTACTGCGAAGGATATGAAGACCGCGGAGCCCCTAGCTCCGGCGTGCTCGCTGTCCAAACGGCCTCAATCGCGCCCATGGCCATTCATCTTGCCGAGAACGCCGCGCACCTAAGCGCCAGCGTGACAATCTACACGCATGGATCCGAAGAACTCAGCGCCCAGCTTCAGGCATCTCTAGGCGCCCAACCGGATGGCCAGAAATTCTTCAAAGTGGACTCCCGCCCCATCTCGCGCCTCAGCGTCGTCGAGACAGATGGCAAGCCCACCGGCATCGAACTCACCTTTGCGGACGGCACAACCGCCCTTGAGGCCTTCCTCGTGCATAACCCCTTCACCCGAACCAAGGGCCCCTTCGCCGAGCAGCTTGGCATGGAGACAATTTCAAGCCTCTTCCCCGGGACCGAGACTGGCGAAGTTGTGGCTAACTTCCCTATGTATCAGACCAGTGTGCGTGGGGTCTTTGCAGCGGGAGACTGCGTCACGCAGTATAAGGTTGTTGCCGGGGCGATTTCAAGTGGATGTAATGCTGCGGTTGCGGCATCGACACAGTTATTGGCGGAGAAGTATGGACATCAGTCGTTAGTTTGATTGCTCGTCGGATAGGGTTGCTTCCTAATGATGCGCATTTGAACCGTGATCTTAAGCTTAGTTAGTGCTAGTTGAAGTACAATTTAGGGTTGAATATATCGAAGATTTTGGTGTTCCCAATCGTTCTACGGACCTGAACAGTTACCCAGGTGGTTGCTAGGTTAAACAGCTACTAGGTAACTCGAGGTCTATCCTATCTCTTCAAGTGCAAAACCGCATGAGCACTGCCTAGTATTACTAATGACTTACTGAGTCGTTCGCAGTTTGATGCCAGGGCTGAAACTTGAGCAGCGTGGATAATTGAAGTAGCGCTTTCCTGTTGGTCTACCATTCAAGAGCTGATAATCAAGATCTCTTTTCTTGATGCTTTCTGTCGCCCACTATCAATACATTCTACTCAGAAAAAAACAGCCACTATTTACTTTAAGAATACCGAAATATGGATTGACCAACTACACTCGGACATCAGTGCCAAGAGGCCGGTGCTGCTATATATACTCGTGGTATAAAGAAAACGGCTGAGACACAGCCTGAACAGGTGCACTAACGGGCAAACTAAACTCCGCGCAAAGGCAACTGATCTTCAAATGGTAGCAGATGCTCCTAACGACTGACTGTTTGCAGAGTGCTTGAAGATTGATATTTGGAACGAGAAAAGAAAAAAAAAAAAAAAAAAAAAAAACCATCCGGGACGGTTGCTGAATAGCAGCAGTGTTTAATTCTTTACTGGTCATTTCGGAGATTTGAGAGCGTATAATGCGACCTGTGATTGATCACCTCCTTATGATGCCACCACGGTGACCGGGGAATACTAGTCAAGCCCAATGTCGAACCGATAGGCCAATGGCGGACCTAATGCAGGGTTCATTATATTGCCAAGGAGCAGATCTCACCTAACCAACAAATGACAAATTCTCGCGACGGTGATGGGAAGTTCGAATTATGAAAAGAATAATTAGTGGCGTTGGCACTAGGTCTTCCGTTTTTATCCTGTTTTCTAGGTAAAATCTTCTATCTTTCCTCTTGTTACCCCTAGACCCCTTACGAGTTTTCTGCAGTTAAGGATTTGCGCGATTGCTGTTGTGAAAAATATCAGGAGCTATGATTCCTTTGCCAATGGGCATTCGATGGAGTAACTATAATCCCGATCCTATGGATCGCTGGGTTAGCTGCGACAGTGCTTTCTCTTGAGCTTGATATTCGCGACTCTCGTAATCACCGTTCCCCTTTTCAATCAGTACCACGATCTCGATTGACTGACGTATATTTGAATCAAAAGGTTCTCTCTCAGACGCTGTGGCCACGACAGTTAAGAACATGTTCAGCAATTCTACCTCATTGAACGGCAAATTCAGTCCTTTGCTCACAGGACACGAACAGTCCGATGAAGACCAGCTCACATTCGACGAAGGCATGCTGTATTCAACTCTGATACAATTCTGGAAAACGACCGAAATCTCATCATACAGTTCCCTCATTACCGAGCGCATGAAAAAGCAACGCAATTATAGCGATGCTCCGATAACCCTGGAAAGTTCTGAAAACCAAGTGCTGGGTGCTTGGGGCCTGGCATCCATCACAGCTGCAGAGGTGAACTATCCTGAGTTAGACAATACGTCTTCATGGCTGCAGATGGCTGCACGTATGGGAAAAGTTTTATCAAGTCAGAGTTGGGATGCTAATGCCTGCGAAGGTGGCCTTCGCTGGGATAGGGATTTGTACCAGAAAGATGCCCTATCGAACGGACTGTTTTTCCAGCTTGCCGCACGATTAGCACATGCCACTGGCGGGAGTGGGAGTACAGATTATGCTAAATGGGCAGTTAATGTATGGGAATGGAGTGTCAGAAGCCAGGTTCTGGATGAAAAATTGGTCAGTTATCATGGCGGTCACCAACACCACGGAAGGAGGAGCCTGCTCGCCTAATATTCGCTGGGAGTGGAGTTACGCATATGGATTATACCTAAGTGGTGCGGCGTACATGTATAAAGCAGTAAGTTATTCTTTCATGATAATAGAAAGGGCTCTTTATGGAGATTTTGCTAGTAATTCCATTGATCAGCATGATAACCAGCTCAGCTAGACGAACAGATCGTTATGAAAAGAAAGAGCAGAAGGTTGCTTCAGAGTACAATAGAAAGATTCTTCATCGAAAAGTCATGACCGAGTTCGGCCCATGGGGCTCCTATGGAACCGATGAAACAATAGACAACACGATGAAGAGTATGGTAGGACTGCTTTCGTCTTCGCTTGCCGCTGTCGCCAATCTGTTACCGGAAACCGCTGAACAAATCGCGCCACGTCTCAGACCAACCGCGATTGCTGCTGCGAAACAATGTAGCGGGACAGCCAACGGGACAGTATGTGGATCGGAATGGACCAAGCCAACATATGACGGTAACCCCGGCCTAGGAAGCTCCATGGGTGCGGTCAATCTCTTCGTATCCATTTTGATGCTCCCGGAAGACCAGGAAAAGAAATTGTCAGACAGGGAGATTGCGGGCATTGCAGTAGGCTCAGGTGCTGGTGTTGCTTTAATCGCTACCGCCATTTTTCTCATCGTGCGTCGACGGAGAAACTGCAAGAAAAGAACTGTGTCTGATTCGGAGTATTCGCCATGCCACTCTGCTCGGAGCGAGGATGTGTCGGGGGTCACTAACTGCTCTCATGATGTTATCGAGAGGGCCCCAGATGACACATCGGAGCTACCTGCAAGTAAGGACGGTAGTATGGCGAGGCATGAACTAGACGCCATTGGCAGAGCTATCGGATGATTCAGACCTGAAAGCTCCCAAGAGGTCTTGCATCACCCTGGAAATCAATAACTCTTCCTCTCCCTGGTCAACTTTCAGTATATAATACTCCAACGCGGTCGTTGCCTTTCAAAGAATGTTTGTAATATAACACATGATACTAATAATTGACTTTAATAAAATCCCGTTCATCATTCCGTATATTAAGATTTTGATAGGACCCTTTCCTGGAGTCCGGTGTTGTCGGCCTCCACCGCGACCCGTTAACGATGCTCAACATTGTAGTCGCGCTGTAAGCCTTGGTAGGCGACTTGACTATGACTGAGCTTATTCTTTACTCTCTCCAGCTGAACCCTTTCACACGATCTCGAGCAATTCGTTCGCGAGTGGATCGTTCAATAATGTCGGCCTCATCGGGCTGCTCTGGGTTCAGGCTCCTGAAATCGGCTAGCCCTGCGTTGACATCTGCGTTCTCGTTTAAACGGAAGACATCGATTCTTTCCGTCTGATTTGGTTCGCTGAATTATCAACCCGCGGTAAAATACTGTCCTTTCGTTGCAGTATCCTGATAACCTAGGTCAAACACGTAATAGCCAGCACTACTTGCTAAAGATCATAGTTCTGTTTACCGCTGGAGCTCGGACTAGGAGATCAGAAGGTTTTGCAGCAGATTAGGCAATCCATCATAGAACGTCTTCATTAGGTGATTTTCTGATATTGCAGAGTGTGTTCCAAACAAATTAAACGGCCTTACCGAGGTGCATCGATAGAATTATTTAAGAGCGTAAAACATGCAGAGACATAGAAGTCAGGTGAAACGCAGGAATGTAGGCGCTGTCTCTCGCAATACAGCAAGGGAACAGGGATCAGTTCTTTAGCAAATTCTGTTTCGGGGGACCAAAGTGATGCAGCAGTAAAGACTGGGAACTTCACCGCAGTGGAGAGGGGGATGATGAAATATGAATGTGCTTCATTCGTTAGACTGTAGTTGATGAAGCTGGAAGGACCGGTGGTCCAAAATTAATCTGGGTCTCTTCTTCCTCTTTCGGAGCGGTATTGGAATGATTCCAATGTGCAAAAGACCTCCATTTAGGTAGCAGCCCTCCGGAGTACGGGGCATTGTCGCCATATGACCAAGTTGGCTGATCCTCAGGATCGACAGTCATGTCCAGGGCCCAATATTGCACAGAGACCTGCGTAGAAACAAGTCATCCCGAGATAACAGAATGAACAAACGGGTCGCAGTAATCATGGGAATATGCGATCGATGTTTTGATCAGGTTTTCGGGACATCAGTTAGACCCCCGTTGAGGTTGGCAATAGGTGTCTCTATAAACAACAATTCAAATGTTCCATTATCATTGTGACAGAAGGTGCATCTTAGTTGCGTTTGACAAGATGTCTATTGTATTCAAGGAACAAATAAGCGTGTCTGCTTATGCCTCTGGGACTGGCTTTGCGAAGATATTCGAGGTTAGGAGGCAAGTGGTCTGCATTGAAGTAATTGTTCTTTTCTAAGTTGACTCCCTCAGCAAAGTAAATCATAGTCAAGTGCAATTCCTCAATCTCAGCCCGCATGGCAGTAATGTCCCGCTGTAACTCCGCCCTAGCTACAAGCAATTCGTGATTCTCACGCGGGAGTCGCGACAATCCAGAGTATCGAGAAGCAACTCGACTTAGTCTTGCGTATTCTCCTATAGGAATCGGCGTCAGGGAGATGGAAAACAGCTCAAAAGGAGATAGAGAATAAGGATTACGAGAAACCGTAAACACTAGATGGCCAGTACTCCCGGAGGCAAGGCGGGCCAGCGAGACGGCCGGACACCAAGACGATAACGCTGTCGTCAAGGAATTTAAGTCCTTCGCAGTAGAGAAAGGGTACGTATGACGAGTTACAGGTAAGTGGAAACTCCGAATGGAGAACGAAGATATGAGGTTTGACGAGGAAGAAGAACGAGGGCAAGAGGAGTAACAAGAGGAAAGCCATTCGTAGTGAAGAAATCGGAGTCAAGCAGGCAGCAACACAAGCGGTAGTGAGGATCAGGACAACATAAGGAAATCAGCATGCCCCTGCGCCGAGTAGGCGAATGCTATAAAACGCCATTCCACGATCACCACTTATTCGTTTCTCGCCTCGAATTCCGCGATAAGCTCGTCAGTATTGAGATCGTCGGCTCGAATCCATTCTCCATAACTTTTCCGCCGTACTAGGTATCCAGTGGATTCTTTTCGTCACCGGCGAATACGCTTGTCGAGTATTCGTTCAATTTAAGTCATAGTGGTCATCCGTGACGGCGTCTGGGCGCTCATGTTCACGCGCGTAGGGATCGCCAGTTTTAAACGGCTCCAACTGCGTCATTGACACCACCGCGTGGATTCTCCAAGTTCCGTCTAAGCAGCTACATGGGGTCCAAGACAGCGACAAAATCGCGGATGCTTTCATCCAGGTGCTTTTAAAGCGAGCTCTAATATCATCACGATGTTGGCGATTTAGGGTTCAGATCTGTTTTCTCATATTTCTATTAGGATGTTTTCGAGGAGAAGGTAAATGAAGAAACCACCGGGCATCGGGTCCGTCTGACTTTGCGTCCTTGCAATACTCAACAATCGTGGACCTGAGCTGCACTGCGATATCCGGGGGTATACACCTCCGCGGCGTCATCTCTGATATGGTACCACGTTTTAGGCTCAGACACATTGATGTATTGAACCTGGTGGGCATTAGTCCATCCTGGTGTTGGCCTCCAGTGCGTAGTTAATTCCCCAGGATCATGGTAGCGATAGAATCGCACCTCTCCCCCATGGCCAAAATGCCAAAGACATTTGGCCTCGCTCCCACTGGACGCGTACCATGCTGCGCTCCGAGATACCCCTGTAGCTGCTCCTGCTCCTCTCCCTCCTCCTAGACGCTGTTCCATGTGTTCCTGCTGGACCCCTTGCACTGGGTTATCAGAAAACACTTTTGCTGGTTGCTAGCGACAACCTCAAAGGTGATGTACCCCTGGTATGCCGCGAATTGCCAGGACAAAATCGCATTCCAGATGCCATTGACATGTCAGTCCCTCGCTGGTGGTTCAGACGATCTTGTCAATCTCAGATCTTATGGCCGGTATATTATAGTACTGAGTCCAAGTATATATATGTTTTGCGCTGTACCATTGATAGCACTCACTGTCACTCTCTGTGCTCCAGACACGGAGTTGGCCGCAAGAGCAAAATATCAGCGGTCCTATAGTCTGTAGAGGTGTGTCGATAAAGTAATGCGGTGGCGCCGTGCCCTCTTCCCCGAAAACGCTAGCGGCAGACTTCGCGATAACTCCCTTGGCTGGTTTGCTTCTATAGCAATGAGGTGTACAGTTTCTTTCTTTCTGATGTCAGGAGCGCGGGAGAGAAAAAGAGAAATAATGATACTGAAAGGTGGGTGCCGTGGGCCATAGTGATTATTCACAGAAGACAGGTAGAACTGATCTAGATAGGATTCACTGTCTTTAGTGAACATTTACTACGGGGATCTACGTATTCACCATAGTCCTGAAGTAGACAATTCCCTAGAACTCAAGGTGGTTTTCGTGATTTATTCTAGAGACTTGCACACCCTGCTCAAACATAGAATCTAATATCATGATGCCCACTTAAACAGACGTTACCGGAATTGAGAACTCCCTCTGCAAGATCCTAGACACACGTAGAACATCATCCCGGTTCGTCCTAGACGTAACAATAAAGAATGCCCCAAACAAAACAACCCCTTGCTTCGGCTCGGGAATGCGCTGGCCCTCACGGAAAAAGCACACCGATTCGGTGATAAGCTCTCGATCCTTCGGCGAAAGGCGCTGCAGGAATTCACCACAGACGTCGTCAGAGGCACATTGGCCGCCTTTATCGGCTCTAAGCCACACCAGCTGACTCCACGCTCTGGCGTGGTATGGAATAATTGTGTCCTGGTCAAATGCCTTCGCGAGACCTCGGAACCGCTGGTAGTCTCCGAGGCTGGCGAGTAGGTGCAAGTCGTACATGTTGACGCCATAAGCTCCTGCTGATGTCAAAACGACAGGCATTCCTGGGGGCCTGGGGTTGACTTCGATGAGGAAGCAGCGTGGTGAATTGTTGTTGGCAGTTTTCGCTGGACGGAGGTCAATTATGCCATCTTTCTCAGTAAATTCCATCGAGGAATTCTGGACACGAGCTTCGAGATGGAAAACACCCGTTTTGAGACCCATTTTGAGTAATACCTGATGAAGATTATCACGCACAATGGTATACTCGTCAGCTGGTAGCTTCGAAGGGAGAACATTTGTATTCTCCCAGAAGTCACTGTCAATGGTCCCGTTATCACCGGGGCTGGGGAAGTCGTCGGAAATTTCGAAGAAGATGATTTTCCCGTCGAGAAGCACAAAGTTGACGTCGGACTCGGGCCCCTCGATGAAGGCCTCGATGAGAGCCTTCTTGCTGGACCCTTCACAAGTTCGTCTCACTCCTTCCAGGAGCTCAGTCTCGTTGTCGGCTCTGTAGACATGCGCGGACCCAGTTCCCGAGCCTGGCTTGACAATTGATGGGTATTGCGGAGCAAACTCTTTTCTTGTAATCTGCTCCTCCAGTTCGGATGCAGATGAAACAAGCGTTGTTGGCTCGGCGCCTCCGGCAAGAAGTCTTGTTTCATACTTGTTGACAGCACAGGCAACTGCCTCAGGTAGTTCTGTTGGTAGGCCTAGAATAGTAGCTGCCTTGGCGACTGGAAGAAGGCAATAACTTGCGATAGCACAGATGCCATCCACAGGTCCATATGCTTTGACGGCTTCAGCAATGCGTAGATGAAACTCTTCATTCGGTGTCATGTCGATTGGTACAAAATCATGATACAAATGCTGTAAAGAAGGATCTGTAAGCCAGTGATCCGGCTTGTCAAGAAGCACAAACTTGATCCCGAGAGCGGACGCGGAGTTGAAGAACGGGAGATAAGATGGAAGGTTCAGATGGCCATCAACAATAGCGAGCTTTGTCTCTTTTGGTTGAGCATCGAGTAGCCATTCGAAGTTGATCCGAGAATGCACTTCTTCGATGACAGCAGTTTCGTCGATTAATGATTGATCATTGTTCGGCCGCACGATGAAAAGAACAGAGCTATCAAGTAGCGAGCGAAAGTCCTCGGTGTTCCCAGGCTTGGTAGGTCCTCCAAAGACAGTTCGGTCCTGAAATAACCCCAAGTCTGAACAGCCGATAAAGCGCTGTTCGAAGATCTTGGTTCGCGCGAGATAGCCAGACCGCGCAGGTACAACAAGAAGAACGCGCCCATTCCATGTTTCTCCGGCGACGAGAGAAGTCGACGACTTGATTGTACTCAGCAAGTCTTGCAGACCATCACTATGTATATGTTAGACAGTGGCTCAGCAGGATATATTCAATAAATAACGTACTTCTGCCCACTTTCGATGCTCTCGCTGCCTGCCCCCGATGATCCGTTGATATTAACATCCAAAAAGACCAGGGAATAGTCTTCGCGATGTGTCCTAGGGGAATCATCCACGGGTGACCAAAAGAATTTAATATCAAAGGCACTCTTCACCCCATCGCCTTTGTGAATACATTTATCATGGCTCAGCCTGGTCGTAAACGAGGCACTCAAAATTGTGGCAGCGTCACCCATATCGACGGCGTTCTGACCCTTGAAGATTCAACTTCGTTTACCCCGATAGAGTGACAGGAGGCACGGTAGGAATGAATCAAGAGACCAACGCGACAAAAGCCTCTTTCATGGGTAGTTAATTAGGCACCCCAGTCCCCAGAAGAAAGAGAACGACTAGACAGAGCCAAACCATTCCCAAAAGGGAATAAGTCACTGCTGCTTACTCCGAGGAATACGACGTTGTTACTCCGACGCCCCACCGTAAGTCTAGCCATTCATCAGAACCAAATAAGACCATCTGTGTTCCAGATGGCGTGTTTATCCTGCCTTTCATGCCTTGAGGTCAGAAGTGCCGAGGGTAAGAAATGTGATGTCGCGTGCAGACCGCTAAGGACTTGCTTGTGCACGCTTATGTGCGCCCGTCCAGGATGAGATCCCTGCAGAGTCACATTCGGCCGCCCAGCGGTTAAACGCGGATCTACAGAATGCGGTGCAATTCTTGATCTAGCCTGCAGACCTTGGTGGCTTACTGGGTGGCGTGAGGGTAGAGATTTGAGGCACAGGGGCTGCACAGATAAACTAGTAGGGAGCATAGTTGAGCTTGTCAAGGATAATAGGCGGCTCTGCTGCAAGAATGCTCAACCTTAACTACCCAGTGCAATTTAATGCCATACTTGCTTTCTGAAAATGCATTCATTCTGCATTTGAGTCCTTTTCCTCAGGCGTCCTGGGGCTGCTCCGCCGAAGAAGGCCGAAGGATCCCCCACGGGGGCGGCATTGCACTAGTCTTATTGTCTCGGATAATTCCATTATCAAATGAATCTCGAACAAGGAAAAGTCACACTGAAGGAAAAAGCTAAAGAACAAAAGTACGACGGTGGCAATACTAGTCCACGTTGGGTTAAAATGCAGGCGCTTCAGCCCGTGAAGATCTGACTACTGCCGGCCTAAATATGACCACCTCCGCAGTGTAACATCGAGCATGCAGGATATCATGGCTATGCCTGATATGAACATGGCAAGCTGGTAATTGTGGAAGTCTCTTTACTCTTGCCACTGGACTGCAGGAGTCTGGACGCGACAAACATAACTACTGTGTGTAATGATGGGGCAGATGTACGTAGCTCTAACCCAATGTTTACAAGCCTAATCTCGGGATATATTCCCCTAAAATTGCAATTTCCTAGGTTGTGGCTCCTGAACGGGCGTATAGGAAAAGTGTCTTGTTCCTATTGCTTCAAATGAGTTCATTCGAGCCCACATAATGCTGACGCTAGGCGTGCTTCAGCGATAAGGATGGTCAGAAACATTGCGTAGTACGATTCCTTCGTCGCCCGTTAAACTTCTAACAGTCTTACAAGTGAGGGGAACGAATAATTCAAATTTCGACACCGTCAGCAGCGGAATTATGCCGCTGCTTGGTCAGTTCTCATTTTGTAGTGTGCTATAAAATATTAAACCTTGCGAGACAAAGCAGGTGAACATAGTGTTGCCATAGAACCAATTCGCGTAAACATCGCCATGTCTGTCACCAACCCTCTCAACGTCTTCAAAGGTGCCGACTCCATAAGGAACTTCTTCAATCCAGATGAGCAGCCTCCTGTGCCGTTGGTCGAGCTACCCCCGAAGCTCAACCCATACCATACAGATGGCGTGCGGATCTACGCGAAGCTACTCACCTGCCTTCCAGCGCAGAACGTGAAGGCTTTACCTGGTTAGCTGGTCTCCCTGAATTTCAGATAATTTTCGAATACACTAACTCGGTGACCTCAAATGCAGCACTAAATATGCTCCTCCACGACCCCTCCTCCGCAAACAAAAGCGTCGTGGAAGTCAGTTCCGGATCGACCGTGACCTCGCTAGCCATCGCCTCTCGCGTACTTTACGATAACGACAACTCGACCGCCTACGTCTCAAACAAAGCCGCGCTGGACCGTGTCCGCGAACTCCAATTCTACGGCCTCAAGGTCGACCTCTACGGTGGACCAACATACACCGAGACCACCGACCCACGAGGGCCGGTAGAATGGGCTCGCGGACTTGGCAAGCGAAGTGAAAAGGTCGTGAATCTGGGCCAATACGACAACGAATATAACTGGAAGTCGCATGAGCGGTGGACGGGACCCCAGATCTGGAGACAGTTGCCTGAAATCAACGTCTTCGGTATGGGAATGGGCAGCACGGGCTGCGTGACCGGCACGGGCAAGTACTTGAAGTCTCAGAAGCCCGAGGTCAAGGTCGTCGGTGTTTGTAATGCTGAGGCGGACATTATCCCTGGGCCTAGGGAGAAACCGATGCATAAGACGAGCCCGTTTCCTTGGAAGGATGTGGTTGATTTTCTAGAGGTGGCCTCGTCCGAGGACTCGTACCGTTTGTCTCTAAGGCTTTCTCGGGAGGGAATCATTGCTGGTCCTTCGAGTGGAATGGCACTGCAGGGACTGTTTGAGTTCATTGAGAGGGAGAAGAAGAATGGAGCACTTGCCAACTACGCGGATCCGAAAACTGGGGAGGTCTCGTGTGTCTTTGTCTGCTGTGATCTGCCGCAAAAGCACATCGAGACATACTTTAAGAAACTGGGTCCCGAGGAATTCAAGCCAATTGGCAATCAGGTTAGTACTGAGACCGGGCGATATGACGAAGTTCTAGACCTAACGAGATACAGGAACTATTTAAAGTGGATCAGAACGTGTACAGCTTCCGCTGGGAGATCGACCCCCAGGAGATCCTCGACGTGATGCCCGAAATTGTAGATGAGGTCAAGAAGGCGCGGTTTGTCAGCGGCGACGAAGCCCTAACAAACGGAGCAGCTGAATCACCTTCAGTGCGCTTCCTGGATCTGCGCGCACGAGATGACTTTGAGTCTGTGCATGTCAAAGGCGCTTTTAGTGCGCCGCTACCGGGTTTGACTGCTGATACCATCACGCCATTTAACTTCGACGAAATCAACACGCTTGTTGAACAGTCCAAGGAATTGGAAAGTTTGCTTGAGGATCCGTACGTTTCGGAGTGGATCTTCAAAGAGGGGCCTCCCGTGGTTGTTGTCGATTACAATGGAGATACTTCGCGTATCCTGGTTGCTTCTCTGAGGGCCAAGGGTGTTGAAGCGTATACTTTCATCGATGGTGTCCCAGGGCTTCAGAAGTACCTTGATGGTCTGAGGTCTTGAATTGCATAGATAAAACAATTCTGTGATTAGTTGATAGGTTATAGAAACTGTTGACATTTCCGGTAAATTTTACTGGCAAAAATAGAGAAAAAAAAAAAAAAAAGGGAAATTAGAAAATGTACTTGAAGTACAAGAGATATAGTGAAATTTTGAATCTAACATTGACCGAGGGGAGAAAGGGAATGCAAATAATATAAATTGAACTATACCAAATCAAAACGTATCATCTATCATCGATATATGCGTATATATATTAGCACACAAAAGCCCTCAGAGCTCCAAATTCACAACCGGGGAAACATCAAAATGGAAATCTCCTTTTGATGCATTATCAGCGAAATCGGGCACATCCACGCTAGATGAATGCAAGAGTGGCATCGGCTTGAATCCAACCGCTCGGCCATGGACCTGCCCTGCCTGTGGGAAGGCAAACTTCAATTTCTCGTCATTATAGAGCGCCTGATGAATAGGCAATAGGAGCCGAGGACGGTCCCTTAGCGCCGGTCGCTGCTGACAGGCTGTGAAAAAATTGTCCTCTCTGACTACCAACGCGGGGATGGTGTCAACTGTCCGGAAGTTTTGCACAAGGTGCATCTTGGCTCGGATCAATGTGCAACACGGACTGTCTCGAATGGCTGCCAAGACATCAGCCAGGTCGATTTTCCATTTGAGGCTGAGACCGTGGTCAGCGCAGAATGCACTAAGCACGTCATCTGCATTCTGTGTTTTCAATACGACAGGATGCATGGCAATCAGTCGCAGAACCATAGTTGCCGTGGCCCGATGGTTACCATCGATGATCACTGTTGTGTGCTTGCCCTGACCTATTGGTAGACTCGGGTAAGAGGCGACCGATATTGGGGCGATTTCACATGTTTGAAATGCTGATTGCTCCGCACTGGCGAGCATCTCTTCAATAATGTGAAGAACATGGCCCGGGATACTGAACTCTGAACGCGGAAGTTGATTCAAGGCCACGTACACGTAGGGCAGTTGCTGGTGGCCCGAGAAATGGACATAATTCACGTTCTCTAGTAACGGATCCGAGAGAAATAGAGCCTCCTGTGCAGCTTGTGCGACTGCAGCGAAGGAGTTAGATAGAGCTAGCAAACCTCTGTCTAGCGACGCCATCAGGTAGACGAACAACGGTACAGCCCTCTCAAAATTGCTTTCTAGCCCTCCTAGCGGATCTTTCAAAAAAGCGAAAATCTGTAGAAAGGACTTTGCGTCTTCGAAATGATCTTGAGATACTTGTAGAGCAATCTCCGACAGCGAACGGTGCCATAACGCCATGGCATGCTCTGAGGCCGAAGGGATTGTTCTATAATCAACTGGGGCTGTTATGAAGTCAGACTTTGCAAAGTGCGTTGAGTTTGACTGCTGACTTTGCATTTGGCCGATGATCCATTCCGATTCCTCTTTGGCATGACACTCTAGACGATGAACGAACTTTCTCCAAGTTGCAAGAACAGAAGAAGACGACAGGACCGAGCTGATAGCAGGGTGGCAACTCGCCGGTACGCCTCTCTCGGGCAGGTCCGATAACATGTAGTTCATTCTTCCCATTGCTGTCTCCAAGTCACCATGCATGCGCCAGTCATCTACCGTAAAGTATCTTCCAAAGACTGTCTCAGCTGTGGGGAACAATCTTGGTGGTCGCGTGTCTAGACACAATGCTGCATCGCATACTCGAAAGAGCGCAAGGTGGAGTAGATCGTCAAACGTAGGAGAGGACAGATCTGGCGGCATGAGTCTGCTTGCCGGTAGTAGGGTGTGCTCTGCACCCGAGCCTTTGTTCGCGGGCTTTGGTGTCATTGCTTTTGAGTCTTCTAGATATACGTGCTCTGAGACGATCGGGAATAAAATGAGGAAGAAGTGAATTAGTGGACTGATTAATGATTCGAGTGGTCCTTCCTCCGGGTTTTGTAGCAGAAATTTCGTGGTTTTATGGGTGCATTCCAAAGGGATCTTCCGATATAGCACTGGAAGATTCAACAACTCCTTTAGAGATATTCACAAGGGACAAGAGACTATAACTCAAGTAACGTAACTGTCAAAAATCTCAACAAAGACAGGTGTACGTGAAAGTTACCTTTGTGGCCGCAAGTCCTTCCGACAAGACCACTCGTCACTACATCGGATCCCATAGGTACAATGCAGGACCGTAGCTCAGGCCCCCACTCCCCCGCGACTGATATGGTAATAGTCCAAGTGACGGCGAACACCATAGGCCGCGTCTCCCTCCTCCTATTTTATTCAGGGAGACAGGACAAAGTTCATCACGACCATTGTAAAGCTGGGAGAGGTGAGACGGAAAGATTCCGCCCATGCGATGATTGTGTTACAGCACTATGCTAGTAACTTTCGCAGACTGCATCTCAAAGCCTAGATGAATCCTTTCGGTTGCCGTCGGAGACAAGTATACGATGTGGATCATGGAGCCTGAATAATGGTTAGTGTCAATGGTGAATCCCTTCTTTAGAAAGGTCTCTAGTAATAGAACCATCTCATAGTTAGGCCGCCTACCTTGATGGCAAATTCAATCTGATTAACATCGTATAGCCTAAAAAGGGTTAATGCAGTACAGGACCCGCTAAGCCTTCCGCCAACGACGGCCTAGAATGCCGAAACTGCATCCCTGCAAAGTTGTACTGTTTAGTGTGCCGGAGTAGCGCTGAGTAAGAAAGCAGAGAACTCTGTGACTTGCGTGATAGAGGTTCAGCTCATCAGCATCATCTCCTGGAACCAATGATGGGTACGAGTGAGAGTCAGAGGAAAGGTTATCATTACGAGATGGCAAGAAGCGACGTGAGCGCGCTGAGGATGGATCAGGTCTAGATATATGAGAAGGGGGAGAAATCTGAAAGAGGAGAGCGGAAGTCCGACAAAGGCAGGTGATTAAAGGGTTAAGCCCGTGGGTACTCCGATTTACTCCGATTTACTCCGCGGGTTGCGGGATCCACCTGTCAGCTTTGGTATCCACTCCGGGGTAGTCCGATTACTCCGAGTATATGTCCAGCTGGATTTGCGATGTTTTCCCCATACCGCTACTTGCACCGGTTGATCCTTTCCAATTGCTCTCTGTAGTCGTCGTCTCCTAAAACAGGAGAGACATTTCCCCTTCTCAATCGCAAAAAGTCTGCCGAAAAGCAAGCGGAATTTGATCTAAACATATGTTTACTTCTACAAAAATATGGGCGTTTCCTCTGAAAAGCAAAGCAACGCACAATTGCAGCCAGATGGCGACAGCGAAACACAAAAAGATCAATCCATAAGCGACACTACGGCACAGGATGATCTGGTTGAACCGACTCCGGAGGAAATAGCAAACTTGCGACACACGGGAAGCAAAATCAAAGCTACGGCATGGTTGGTTGCACTCTTCTCCGGGGCTGAAAGATTCGCGTTTTATGCTCTACAAGCCCCATTACGTGAGTAACCCACCATTTCATTCACGAAAAGCAACTAACGCATGTAACCAGAGAATTATATTCAAAACCCTCGGGAAGATTTCGGGCGTCCCGGAGCCCTAGATATGGGCCAATCGGTGGCCACTGCTCTGAATTGCTTTCTGAGATTAGTCTGCTTTATTACACCAATCTTTGCAGGGGTGCTTGCAGATGGTCATTGGGGTCCATACAAGACACTTGTTGTGTCCTGCGGGTAAGAATCCTTCCGCTGCTATCCAGGTTTCATACCAACCGTGGTCTAGAATATACCTCGCCGGTATACTATTGCTCATGCTCACTTCGATCCCGCCGGCACTTGACGCTGGTGCCGGATTGGGTGGACTTATTGGGGCATTTATCTTGATTGGCTGTGGCGTGGGTGGTGTGAAGTCGAGTGTTGCCCCATTTACAGGTATCTTCTCTGTGAGCCCCCGACGCGGGTGACCATTGACTGACGCTAGTAACGTGGTAAAGCGGACCAAGTCGGCGGGGGTAAAAAACATGTCGCTACGCTAGAGACTGGTGAACGTGTTATCGTGGACCCTGAGTTGACAGTGAGGCGGGTATACAGCATCTTCTACTGGTGCAACAATGTCGGCGCGCTATCTGGTTTGGCTAGCACCTCCATGGAGAAGTACCTTGACTTCTGGACATCATTTCTGCTGGCATTAGGAGCACTGGCATTTGGAACACTGGTTTTGGTTCTTGGACACCATAAGTTCTGTCAGTATATCTTTATGAGAAACACACATTCAGTTACTAACCCCACATGACAGTCCGCCGAAGACCCGAAGCAAGCTTCCGGGCCAAGCTATTGAGCGCATTGGCTTGCGTTATCAAAGGTGGATTTCGCATCGATGCCGCGCAGCCAGTTGAACAACTCGAGAAACATGGACGTGTTGTTCCTTGGGATGCGCAATTTGTTGAAGATCTTCGCCAAGCCCTGCAGGCTTGCAAAGTCTGGTATATTCTCCTAGTCACGCCCGTGCATAGCTCGCGCTAACAAAAATAATAGGGCCATATATCCGATTGTGTGGCTATGCTATGACCAGAACCAGACCAACCTAATCTCGCAAGCCGGGCAGATGCTTACGCACGGGATTCCCAACGATGCCCTTGCAAGCTTGAACCCAATCTGCGTACTCATTATTATACCAATCACCGAGAAGTTTATATACCCGTACATGCAAAAGATGAAACTGTCGCCTCGAGCCACTGTTCGAATGACACTCGGTTTCGCATTAGTCGCAGCATCAATGGCTGTTGCTTCTGGTGTTCAGCATGTGGTATACAGTGCTCCGCCATGTTACGACATGCCCCTACATTGTCCAGCATCTGAGAACGGAAAGTATCCTAATCGCGTCAGTGTCGGTGTTCAGGTTCCGGTCCATGTTATTGGCGCACTTGGAGAGGTACTATGGTCCGTGTCTGGGTCCGAGTACGCCTATAACAAAGCAGCACCACATATGAAATCTACCTTGCAGGCTGTTACAATGTTGACAGTAGCGTTGAACTCTGTTCTCGGGCTTGCTGTTTCCCCTGCCGCTCGAAACCCATATCTGACCATACTCTTTGCAAGCTTTGCTGGGGCTATGACCGTCACGTCCGTCGGATTCGGTTGGTTGTTTTGGAACAGCGATTGAGTGTTAGAATTTTATGTGATACTTGAACTAGTATGTATTGGCAGCAATAGAAAGTCAAAGAAATACCCTATAATATTTTTATGGTGTCATGGTTTTCCATACGCTACTAAGACTGAAGGTTTACCAGTAGTTCCGTGGATGGCAACGTTCTGTGTTCATTATTTATCACACGCCCTCCAAATATGACACCACTCGAAACATAATTTCCTCACATTAACCACCATGATTTATAAAGCTATTTCTGAAATAGTATCTCTGATATTTAGCGCAATTCAACGATATCACTATGTTTAAAAGACTCAGGCGAGATGAGCGCTGTGTGGAACGCTCGAAGAATTTATTACGTACGGATGATTGCTGCATTGTATGTATATGGATCAGCATTCTTCTTCCCGCTAATGCCTTTTGAGGAGGATGAAGATAACATTCCTCCACCAAAATGGACAGAGCGTTCTGGGAATTCGGTAAACAAATTCAATATGGAGGCCAAATATTTGGAAGAAATGGACTTTCCGGCTCATTCCCGCGTGCCTATGACCTTCTTCCGGGCAAGTAAGATAGGCCTTCTTCAAATTTAAGGGAGAGGACTATACATGCTAATTCGTTGACCTTAAAGTCCTCGACAATCCTGGCCATCTTTTACGCGTTTCCGGCATCTCACAACTATTCTTTGGTAGCAGCCGTATTGACGCGGATCCACTTCCTTATGACCCACTCAAAGCCTGAGTCGGTGGTCTACTGCGATTAGGAAACTAACATTTTGCGAAATATTCTGCAGCAAAATACTTCTATATTAAAAATATTCGTGCCGGGAATCGGCGGGTCGGATACAGGATGCATATGCCATGCTGGGCGGTCCTATGCCGTCTAGTTGGAAGCGACTGATAGAAGAAAACCTTAAATGCTTCATCGAGACACTGAAAGAATTCTGGCGCACGAATTACAACCAATGGGGTCTTCAATCAGTGAAATACTACGATGACAGCTGATATGAAATCATGCCATCGTCTGAACGAGGGTGTATTTGCCCGTGTTGTAGCTTTGGAGAAGCATGCGGTCTAGATCACTGGCTGTAGGCTGATATCATGGAAAATCCAGGAGCCATTCTTGACATTCATCATTTGATTAGAAATGCATCTCTGGTTCCTAGTCAGCGTCCTACAATGCACGACAATTATCTAGTGCAGAAAGCCCCGTTGGAAATTGCGATTATGGTTGTGGATCTAATTCGCAGGGACCCAGGTTACAATTTGGAAGCTGTCAGAACTACAATAAACTTGCTTACTGCGTTTGCATGGCGCCTATCCAGTGCCTACTGGCAGTCACTTTGCAGAAATCGCTTGGTTTTCGAGATGGAGGATCTAATACAGTCTGATTCTAAGGTAGACTGGCAACTTCTTTGTCTCGGTCTGGAAGAGCTCCTTTTCAATCACCATTGGTACTTCAAGAGTGGGCTGAGGAACCGCGGCCCAATCATGCAGCTTATCGAAGGAATCAAAGAGTCATTTTTGGCGAGATTGAGTGCTGGTAGCGCCAGCAGAGAGGAGTGAATGCCAATCATAAGTTGAATATGAGCTTTCTATCTCTTCATTAACTGTCAAAGCACATGCCCAATTCGGAAGGTGAATATCCATAGTAGCTTCCCCTGTATGTATGAGACCCTTCTCTTTCCTCTCTCTTTCCTTCCTACATCTCCTTACTCCCTATCGCCCGGTCAAATGAGAATTCAAATCAGGACACCTACCACAGAATACCTGTAATTTGATTTAAAATCAAGATCAGCTCTTCTACAAGCGAAGGCCATATTAACGGAGCCTGGAAACCAACCTGGAATTGGTAATTCCTTGCCCATGAAGGCCACATCGACTTTCATACTCGCCAAGTCGATGATGACTTGAGAATCTGCTACAGAATTATCTCACACGAAAGAACGGCAACCTTCCCGTCGCGCAAAGAATCAATATCTAGGTATAGCATCTTAGCAGTGGGAAGGAGGGTGCAATTCGTCCAGTACCCCAGTCAGCAAATTCTGCCAATAACAGAAGTTCAGTGGTGGGGACACATTGTTATCATTGTTCTCGAAGACACCCATGCAGCTCCGATGTCATGGGTCTTGTCCCGCAATCGGTCGCACAGTGCAATTGTTTCTATCTATCTGAATCCGAATTATCTTGGCCTAGCGATTTGTTGGCGTGGCGACTTAAAGAGCCCTCGAACAGAGGAATGGGTCCCATATCTTCCGACTTCCACACTCACCATGTCATTGACGGCACACGAAGGTTCTTTATTATTGTCCAACACAAAGAGGCAGAGGGAGACCCGTATGCCTCGAGGGAACGCGGTTATAGTCTCATACATACAAAGGTCGCCTGCTCATACCCGCTGTCCGGTTTTGCTACCTTTTATGCGGCAACAAGCTGGCAGAGGAATTTCCTTGGTTAATCAATAACCCTTTTGTAGGAGGAGCACCCGGCAGTCCCTACGAGAAGCGGAAGCCACGTCGTCACTCTACTTACAGAAAGGGAACAACTTCAGCAATCCGTAGAATCCTGGTTGCCCCGGGCGGTAGGGACAGACCAGGTGATGCGAATGCGTGCCGCTGTTTTCGTTTAACATGTTCTATCTGTTATTCTTCTGCGCATGCGGTATCTATACTTCAGTCTCGATAAAGGTCCCCTTATTCCTATCCAAATAAGGAGTTGAGCGACCGGGTATATGATGTCAATAAGGACGGAATGTGTATGGTGATATGAGGTGAAACAAAGGAGAAAATATAAAAACCTTAAAAGAATATAATTACGGATTTCCTATAAAAAAGAGACCCGTGCTCTACCGATGAGAGTTATGGGAGGATAAAACAGGACCGGCGGAACTCTGGCTTCGAAAGCGCAAATATCTGATTGGGGACGCCCTCCGTGAACAGGAATTCCAGGCAACGGCATTTCTATTATACACCTGGAGGGATTTATTCGTGACGGATGTCAGAGAAATACCCTCCACCAAAATGTCGACTTGCGACAAGCAAGAGATACCTTGCAACATACTCTCCACATGACCGTTCTTCTCCACCCTGATTTACGGGCCCTCCCGATATTTCGGTGATCTTGAATTCTTGATGCAGTCCTTTGTATAGCAAAGGATACGTTTGGAGGGTACCTAATCCTGTGACGGCAAGAAAGAACATTTGCCCCTAGTTGCCAAAACGTGGATAGGGAGGAGGGAGAAAGGGGCGGACCATCGAGTTGTTTTTGAACCCCTCCCCCTTGTATTCCTATCATCCTCTGAAGAACAACTATACCTGTATCTTAGATGATCCTTGAAATAATCGATATTCATCTCAAACTCCATCGTTTTGATCAATATCTCACATTTCTGGAATATGAAGTTGTTGGTAGGCTTGTGCGAGTTGAAGAAGACCGTTGAAACCTGGTTCCGTCCCTTAGACAAAGCCAACTTGACCTAAGGCCGCTGGAGACTTGCAGCATAATAGTGGTCCCAAAGAGGCATTTTCAAAGGACGTGTCGTTCCATTTGACGGGGGCGATCGTGTTACGATCTTTGAGGACCTCCTCAGCCTCCGTGATCGCTTCTTCAGCTCCTTGCAAATTCGTTTCCGGCCCCCAAGTATAGGAAGTTTTTTATTATTGCCTAGTGTAAGGGGAGGGGCGAAATGCTGCTTGGGAAGCAGGTAGAATTCAGCTGGAAAGATATCTAGCCCAACACAAAACACAGGCAGTGACAAGAAGGTCGAACGTTTACGGCATCTTAGCCATTGGCAGACGAATGCGGTCCTTCCGTTATCAAGATGTTGGCAAGACGATTGTTGACTGGCAACCAACACCGGCATGGGCACATGCCCATCACATTAAATATGCCGATGACCACGAGGAGCCAAAAGAATATTCTGACAGTAAAACGGATCCAAGAGAGGTGCAACAGGCCCTCGATTGCATTTTGAAAAACCAGTAGCATATCATGTGTTCTTAATTTAGGTTCTTTCGTTTTCATGTATTGCATCATGAGCATAAAGCAAAACAAATGGGACAAAGAATGCTGGCATTTGCAGTTCCGATGTGGCATAGTTGAAAGCGATAGATTAATCTACCATTGGGTTGATAAGGTCTTCCAATTAATCAATCAATCAGTATTTTATTAGCTCCGTCGAGTTACACGGCTTAAACATCCAGCTATGGAGGTATATAGCCGTCCTTCAACTCAAATTCTGTCAGATCTGCCATACAACGCCCTTTATTATACAGTAGCGTATGACCTGACGGTAAGAATAAATAAGAAAAGAAACAAGCCGAATGATTAAATATCCTGGAACGGAATTCGATCCGCTTTACAAGTCATGTTGGTAGCTGGGAGCTGACCGTTCATCAGGTAGCCCTGGACATTCTCCAGAAGACAGTTTGATGCGCTGACGAAAGCCGTGTGCTGTCATAGAGTTAGTCAATCTACGCTTCTGTCTTCGTTGCACAAAGAGGTCACTCACTCCGACTGCGTCCTGCTTGAGGACCACCGATCTGGGGTATACGGAAGACATTTTATAAGCGCTGAGACGTTTTTAGATATTGTGTTACTTCTGGAAGACCAGAGGATACATACTTTCGCTTGGGGGTGGCTGGATCACTCTGCTGGGTGAGAAACAAGATCGGGAACGAGGTGTTCTTGCGGTCAAGAATGGATCCTAGTTCCATTAGTTAGCCTCCTTTCTCTGATGTGAAAAAATGAACCTGATGTCAAGAGTACTTACCATGTATTCTTCCGGTTTCTGGTGGAGTTACATCCACTGACCGGCAGGAAACCGCGCCTGAGTTAGTGGCAAAGACCTCTCCGAAAAACTTGCTCTCTGTGTTCAAGGCCTTAACCCAGTCGCTAAATTCCGTAATATTCTGAATCTTGTGCCCGTTATAGCCATCGACACATTCAATCATGACCGGGTAGTCCTGGGTTGATCCAACAGTTCCGTTGTTGCACGGGTTGAACGGTAGGATGGATCCACTCGTCACTGCGAGCGAGTAGGCCGTAGTATTACCCTGCTCCAAGCCTGCAAGTACATTTGCTAGGAGAGGGAAATTGCTTAGCGGGTCATACAAGACCTGCATCAAAAGCGTTTTGAGGTTAGAATAGGTCGCCAGAATCGGGATGTCACAGAATTCCCCGCTGGGGATAGGAATCGGGTTATATCTGAGATTGGCTAAGATCCTATCAACACGATCGCTGATATTCTGCGGTGAAGAGCCCCAGAATGAACACTTTTCCTTCCCAGCCTTGAAGCAGAAGTCAAAGAATCCTTGGTACGCTGCGTCGGTGTCGAATAAATTTGCCTGCCACTTCATCGAGTAGTAGTCTTCGGCATCGACCGCGCCATCCAGGATCATCCTTTCGATCCGATCGGGGAACATATGCGCAAAGGTTGCGCCCAAAAGAGTGCCATAACTAAGGCCATAGAACATCAGCTTACCCTCCTCCTTTGGTTTGCCTGCTGCAACCTGTTCCGCTTCGACGTAAGTCAGCATGTCTCGAGCAACGGCTGGCGTGCTGATGTACGACGCGTTTCCGTGTGACCCGCCGACAGTTGATGTGCAGGCCTTGCCATAAAGCTCTGCTGCGGCGTATTGATTGCCGAGGGAGCTGGAAGTAGCATTGGAAGTCTCAGAGTAGTATATTTTTTCGAATTGGGCTCGTCGCTCTGGGTGGTCGGGCCAGCAGTCCACACGCGGTCCGCTCTGTCTAACACTGCGAGGATCAAATCCTACAATGTGGTGCTGGTAGTTGACAATTTCTCCCAACGATGGACCGTATTCCATGATGGTGTCGACACCAGAAACTCCAGGTCCACCTAATATTTGTTGTCCAGTTAGATGCCCTTGTTTATTATCAGACTGTGTTTTCTTTCCGGCACTCTTACCAGGGTTGATAAGCAGGCTCTGGGTACCCTCGGTGACATTCTTTGCCTCTATTCTGATCATAGCAATGTCTATTTTACCCCTGCTCGGATCTCCGTAATCGAGGGGAACTTCTAGTCGAGAGCACGTGTAGTTCTGAAAGCAAGGCGTCCATTCGAGTTTAGCGGAAGGGGCGATCTGGATTAATGTCAGCTTAGAATCCGAAGGGGTTGTCGACTGAAGGTCAAGTTACCGAGTCCCAATCATCCACCATTCGCCGAGGTCGTGGTACAGCACCAGCGTAGGTACTCTGTATCCAAGCAAGTATAGTCATTATCAAAAGATATGACTTCGCAAAGACCGGAAGGCTCATGATAGGCAACGAGTAAGTGAGCTGAGAGTGAGGCTTGTGTGAGTTCTATCATGCTTATGCGGGGCCCTGAAGCCGTATATATAACATGGCAAATGATGGCAGCCTTGCTTATACTACACAGAACACATCATGTTAGTAATGCCATATCCGAAGTATACCTACCGGCTAAGCCTTCCACCAGGCAGTACAATAACACCCGATACGCTCCTTCATTGGCGGGCTCGGGGAGAGGACATGTACTTGCCGGACTTGGCTTAGCGCTCCTGTATCTTGGCTTTTGGCTATTCTCTAAACAATTAGCTGCCATGTAGTACTCGTTGGCCTTACGGAGTATGACCATAGCAACGATACGACTGCCGTCTAGCTACTATAATTTCTATAGCTCACGAGTAACAACGCTGGATATTCCTGTTTTGACCCGTTATTCCGCCCTAGACATCCCAACATCTTTCCATATTCTCTATCATGGCGCCGTAGAAGGATTGCCCTCCACATCAGCCGAAATTACACAGGCTTTGCAACCTCAGGCATCGGCGTCGCCTTAGCTGCCGAATTGGACCTTTGTTACTGGCTCCTGCCTCTTTTGTCAGGGCGCCCAGTAGAACGGAGAAGTGCGCATTCCATAGTAGACTTAAATAGTCTATCATATCGGAGGAGACGACTAGACCGTGACGGCCCGATGGCCCGAGAAAAGGCCCCCAACCCAGCCCCACATGGCGTGTGCCTGGGGCAGACTTGCGCTGGTCGGATCCTCCGAACGCCCCCAACTTTGTTCGTCGCTCCTTTATCCTGCTGTTGCGTTGATCATCCAAGGATCATCTGTTTCACTAAATGGCGTCCGTCTACTCCATCCGAAAGCCTATCGTCCCTCTCCGATCTCGATTGGGATGTAAAACCTGCCGGTAAGCACCCACGCATTCTGCTTCTACTAGACCTCTGCCTCCGATCAACCGGCTAAAGTTTCCACAGAATCCGCAAAGTCAAATGTGGACAAGAGAAACCACTTTGTGTGCGCTGCACAAGCACAGGCCGCAAATGCGAGTATGATGCCAACCCGGTGTCCAATACATTCTCCTCAACTCCGTCGACCAATTCCATCCTGGACCGTTCCCTTTCGTCTGCCCCCAATACGGTGTGGCGGGAGCGTCGCGCATTCGCTTATTATTCCGAACATGTCGCCTCTTTCATGGCAGGAGATTTAGATCTCGGATTCTGGCGCCAGACAGTTCCGCAAGTATGTCGCAGGGAACCGGCTGTCTGGGATGCCGTGAACGCCATCAGCGCGCTGTTCGAGAGTCCCGATCCATGTCTAGATCCAGTATTCTTGCGTCGAAATCCTGGGATGTTTCGGTCTCTCGATCAGAGCCACCAGGACGCGCTTACTTGGTACTCGCGATCCTTATCCACGATTCGGGGCCAGATTGACCGAGGGGCGGTCGACACGCACACGGCCTTGGTAAGCTGCGTGTTGTTTGTCTGCATTGAGACACTACAGGGTCATGTGGAATCGGCATTAGAGCTGTACCGACAGGGTGAAACCCTCGTCCTGAATCTACTAAATAAGGGTATCGGGAGGGGTTTGTCCATCGCGGAAACGACCTTTCTCAAGGAAACAGTCATTCCTCTCTTCCTACGATTAGGAACCATCGCTCTCTCCATTTCAGGTGTGCCACCAAGTCGTCTCATCAGCACTTACGATATTATGGTAGGAAACCAGTTTACTTCCCTCGACTCTGCCCGAGTGGCTATTACGGCCCTTGTTTCGGAGGGCATGCTTTTCCAGCGGGCCGCAGAGGTGCATACTCTAGCTGTCGGTGGCGAGCAACACGTGGCCGAGGAATTTATTGCTCAACAGAAAACTCTGGTATCACGAATTGAAGACTGGCACTGTGCATTCCAACGATTCCTCACGTCCGCTTCAAAATCACGGGATAGCGCAGCTGCCAATCTTCTGACATACTATGCCGCCACCAAAATTGTTGTCTCGGTCTGTCTGGCATCAGATGAAGCAATTTATGATGTGCATATATCCGACTTTCAGACTATTGTTGATCAGGCTGAAATAGTTCTGGATGCTTCGGCCGGATTGAATGGTGCTCAGCCGCCATTCACATTCGAGATGGGGGCAGGTTTGCCCCTATTTTTAACAGCAATGAAATGTCGCCACCGTTCTATCCGAGCAAAAGCGTTGCAGCTGTTGCGCAAATCTCCCCAAATCCAGGGATTCTACAAATGCACCCCTGGTGCGGCTTTGGCTCAAAAACTTGCAGAAATGGAGGAGGTCATTAGCAGTACTATGCTAAACCCCGAGCATCACACAGACGCATTCAGTCCGGCCTCCACGATCATGGCAAATGATACCACCAGTGCCTTTAATCTCCTCGGTCATCCCTCGACAACGAAGCTAGATTCGACATATTCAGAAATACGCAAGACCCCTCCGTTGTCTCCAAATAGCGTCTTTTCAAACCCGATGATCATTCCCAACCAAGCTCGAATTAAATTCGTTGGCATTTTTAGGCCGCAGGACACTCCATGGCTCGTGGGGAATCATGACCTCTCAAAATGGAAGCGAGGACCAGATCAACTCTTCATCAGATTTATGCGGTATCGATACGACACAACAAGTGGATTGTGGGAGTGGGTTGACGATGTCGTGCCGATAGACTACTGAACCAACGAAAACCAAATCATTGCTCTTGAACTGAATGAGTTAAATCATGGTATGAATTCATGTTTTATTTGATATGCGTAGCGCGTTTCTATACATGGTCGTGAATATTCTATCCCAGTCCCATGAATGTTCAGCGAAGTCCTGCTTGCCGATATCACTGGTGGTTGATCTGGTCTGTCATCTCTCCACGCTCGGCTCTTATCTTCCTCGACGTCCTTCAAGGTTGTACCGATCGATACCAGTCGTGGTTGGGTAGGCAGCATGTCGTATTCAAGTATTTAGACTCGGTCAGACCGCAGCAGTCTGCATTGTCTGATTATCCGCGTCTCGAAGTAAGCCGTATGCCTCAAGACCTATCTGCTTGATATTCCTTTCTCATAATTCCATGTTGCAGTGTCGTCTAAGCCATTCCCGAGGCACTTCGGTCATCATATTTTACCCGAGAGTCTCGAGCCATCCAGGCTAAGGTTCGTAGACGCAGCGAGCGCATATACTGTCTCTGCTCGTCGGACATTTCGCGCTCTTTCGGGTCGTTTTTGAAATTACCGGTGGCAAGCGAGTGGACGGAGTAGCCGATGAGGACGGAAACAATGCAGCCCAAGATAATCAAAACGATAAAGGCTTCACGAGAGATCTCGGCCATGGTCGCGGAAGTATCTGGAAAATTGACGAAATATGAGTACTGTAGTCACCAAGATACCAGACATTCTTGGGACACCACCTACCAGTGACCAAAAATGTTCAGTAAGAAGTAAATGCTCAATAGAACTGAATCAGCAATATGTTTCTCAGAGTAGAATGTATGTATGTAGATGCAAAAGAGTGAACGAAGGAAAACGAAAGTATGTTATGTTAAGAAAGGTAGGTATAACGAAAGGCTGACTGATTGATTGATCTTCCTCTCTTCCAACCAGCCGCACACTCAGATTTATATACCTTCCCCTCCCCATTCCCCTGAAATCTCTTCCCCCAAACCTCTTCTTCTCCGTCTCTATTCTCGTCCCTCTCGACCAGACTATCATTTTGCATCTACACCCCAAAACAGACTAGCGCTGCATCCACATCCGGGCAATGATGTCATTAGCGATCTGGCCAATCAGACATTCGAAATCACACTCTTACCAGCCCCAATGCAGCCTAGTGCCCTGCATCTTACTGTGCAATCCAGCCAATGAACGCCGCGAAATCAGAAATAGATACACGGTGGACAATGCAGGCCCTAGACCGGACTTGGACTGGGGCTGATAGCCTGATACTGTTGAGGACACCGTAGGTACCTACCTTGTTTCACAAATCAGGGACAGGCAGGCTGTGACAGCGAATCCGGCGTGCAGAGTGGTCCAATGCGATATCTAGTCCAGCTTACCTTCGCCCTCAAGCCAGCGCGAGAGGGCTACAGGTGGAGAAAACCAGTTCAATATGATCGTTTACAGTGGACAATCGGTCCACACACGCGCGATTTTTACACCCCACTTTCCATGAACCGGGCTTTCATTTGTAGGGTACTTGGGTATGAGGGGTCAATGAGGCTGTGGTACGTCTCACTCTCACGGAGTACTAAGTGATTGAACTGTCAGCGGTAGAAACTCGCTACCAAATGTCAACAGAGGAACAAACCCATAGTTTAAAGCGAACAGGTCTTCAAAGACAACGACACGAGGTCATTTTACTGTCTTATCTAAGAAGTAAGATAGGGCATCTACAAAGAAACAACGCCGTCTCGTCTGCCTTCATATATCTATCCATCTGGTCAAAAATGCCAAGAAATGGCCGAGTTGTCGAAGGCGCTAGGTAAGGGATGACTAAGCCGATATGACCACCGTGATAACGTATTGCCCGAGCGACCGAATTGACCGAGCGACCCCGCCAAAAATCAAAAAACCTTCAATTTTTCACCACGACTAATACCACAAAAATAACTCAAATTTTGCTATTTAATACGTGTAGGGCATTTAACATAGGTATGACCTTTAATCCCACATCCAGAACAGGTAACCTGCCGCCTAACCATAGGCATAGAAGGTAAAGCAGGTTCTGCAGGTAGTTCTTCAGGTAACTCTAGCAAAGATATATCTTCACTATTACTATCATCTTTAACAACTATATCATCCTGACCATCCTCCCGACTCCCAAAAATGCCTCTCTGGCTTGTAAACTTATGTTTGATTGCTCGTTTTTTGATCTGTTTCTTATTAGAAGCCTCCAATTGGTCGCAGCGATTCTGAAGAAAAATATAATGATGGACCACCTTTATGGTCATTTCATAGGTCCTTTCAATCTCCCGTTTGGTTGGTGAAGAAAGGATTGAAGAAGAAGATTCTAGACCTTTTCTGATCCGAGATTGCGATTTGGAGAATTTTGAGAGAGTCCAGAGAGTATTTGGATCACTATCACTGCCAGAAGAGAGTGGTCACTTAGGAAGGATTTCAAGAGGAGAAAATTCATCCAGACATATATTAAGCTTTTCCAAGACTCTATTAGCATCAAATGGTGCTAATCCAGTAGCTAAAAGCTATTCTGGATAGTAGAGGTCTTAAAAGCTCCCTTTCTTGCATCTACAATCAATTTAAGGAAATCTTCCTTATCAATAGAATTGACTCCATTTCGCATCATGGTTGAAACCGCTCCTCCATAAAGCCTCTTCACAACCGAAAAACAACCCACATCTAAAGGTTGTAAAAGATGAGAGGCATGAGAAGGCATACAGATCGCAAGATATCATTTTCTTCACAAATTCGATCGAATTCAGGGGTTAAATGACTCCCATGACCATCAAGGACTAAGAGACAGTATTTTCCTACTCTTTTCTTGATATTTGGGATGAAATGAGATTTCAACCATCATATACTATACGAAGCTTCAATGCGAAGAACTCGCGAATACGATCAACGGTGTTGATCGAATGAAGGCAGCTTCGGGCCCACGAAAGCGAAAATTGACTAAGCGAGAGGTCCAAAGGCGTTCGGATAGCAGTATACTGAGTGTTAAGGATGAAAATGGCTCTATCGCGAATAGAGAAGCGAAAGAGGCCGCAGGCATGGACAAGAAGCTGAATAAGGCTTATAAAGAGAAATACGGCTGCCTACCTCCTCAATCTACGTCCTCGGATAGACGTTTATAATCTCAATTCTTCCGAATCTACGGGCGCCTAGTTGATATACTCAATTGAGTGCTAATAGCTTCATTTCTGCCTTTCCGCTGAAAATGCCTGACCGCTGCAGACCACCCACGGCGAAAAGGCGGCGAGTCGGCCCGCCACGAATACATGAGAACATAAATTCTGCCAGAACAATGTATAAAACCAAAGCTGCTGGCTATACGGCATCGGAAAGTGAAAGAGAGAACAAGTGAACCTTAGCATCCTCTATCTGTCTTGGAAAAACACTGTCGGAAGGGAATATGTCGAGGATTTTGCCACACTCGTAAAGCCGTGTGGCTGTATCAAGTAACTCGACTATTTTAATTTGGAAATGTGCCTTCGGGACATGCTGGCTCAGGTCGTTCTCGTCTGCTCCTGGGATCTTTTGCTGTGGACCTATAGTAAAAGCTTTAGTGAAGGAAGATCATAATAAGCGAGTTAACGGAGAACCTACAGACAACAGGGGCAAAAACAGAACTAGAATCGTTCATGACTGCATGGGAATATTCCCTGGAATTTAATTGAGCATGGTAGTCAAGTGTTCCGGCATTTGCGGACCGCTCCGGCTGGAAAGAGAGGGCTGGTCGGGTTTCGGCGCTGAGCTCGTTGCAATTTGAAATGGCGTTGGCGACCTTCCACAACCGTTATCAGTTATTGCACTCATATTCTGGATAGAGCATATCAATACATTTGGTGGGATCAATGAAAATGGATCAGGTTGATTCAGAGGAGAATCTCCCGCACTAATTGAATCCAGCAGGGATTGTTCATGGCCCTCGTCTACTTGCTGCACTTCCACAGAATTTGGAAACCATGTATTCGCATGCCCGTGATAAAGTCCCAATGCATTTGGAAGGTCGGCGTCCACATGGCATTGTACAGGCTGTCGATCTCGAGGAAAGCTTGCCGGCGTGGGGGGAGTGCACGTTTCTGAGTTTGCTCTGCTCCTATTCTTTGCCTTTTTACCTGCAAATAGTCAATGACAGGATTGTCGGTGGCTTCCGAAGAAGCCTGTCTAGGACTCACGCCATTTTCGCTGAGCAAGGAGATTTTGGATCCTCCTTCTTTCCGCATAGTCTTCAATGACATTCATTGTGACCCGACAAATCACAACTTCCAAATGCGATACAGAACTTTGTAAAAGCGTCAGAGTATCCAATAAGGGTGTCTTCGCTCAATATTTCCGCTGGATCAGGTTGTGAGGGTGAGGGAGAAGGAAAGCCAAAAGGAGAGAAGATTTTATATATAATTGGGGCAAGCGGACGTCCTTAAAGGTTACAGTCTGTATATTTAGCGTCATATTGGACATGGACGAACTACAAGTATCTGATAGTACTCAGAATGATGTCGTTGTGTCTGAATTGCCAACCAATATCTCGGGTCACGTGATGCAAAACTCGTTGCCAGCGTGCAGCATCCGAGGATCTTCCTCCGGCGTGGATCAACTATAGTCCTAGAGTCACGTGATCATTCAGGGGGTCTTATACTCCGCTTGGATTAGATGACCAATAGAACAACACATCACCTCAACACTCGTATTTGATGAGATGTAATTAGCTCGGAGGCCGGGAACAACATTAGTCCGTCCGAGGCTCATATTTTGCAGAGGCCACAATCCTCTTCAAACATCTAAGCACTCAAGTATCTCTGTACTCTAGGCTACGTTTTAGATAGAATATCACTTCATTCATTTGCATTCTCCTTATGGCTTAGGCCTCGTGCAGCTCGGACCGATCGAACTCCACCATTCCTCTGAGCTAGACCACTTCAGTATTCACATTGGATGTTCCGCCTTGCGTGAGGGGTTGAATATGTAGCACCAGCACTTCTTGGCTTCTTGGCGTCTACACTGCACCTTATTGGTAAAATATGACCGTAGGCGTTTTGACACATACATTTCGCAAACGATCCATTACGCTATCATCAAGCTAGGGAACCAGCCGTTGCCAGAACCATCAAGTCCAGTCAAGAGCAGATACTACAGTATGTTTCACATCTGTGTCATCGGCACAAATTTCTAGTGGCACTTGTCAGCTAGTCTTTTGTGGGTAGTTTCGATACCGTATTCATTCCTTCATTTTGGGTACAATCTATGCACATCTCGTTCCATCTGAGAGTTACGTAGATGACGTTTGTTGAGGGCGACAATTATGCTAGGTAGGTAGACAACCATCATAGATACGGCCATTCCCCATTTATGCAACATAACATTTTTCGTGGGGCAGCTAAGAATCTATGTTTTTTGAGCGAATAAACCTATCCAGACAGGAGCCCGGAGTGCGCTTGTGCTTGACCCTTCACACGCTAACAAACTACGATGTGATTGGTTACGTCTCGGCTAATCTTTTAATATCGGAGCCAGTAGTAGTAAACTGAGTAACGAGGCTAAAGACGCATTTTCCGAAATCAATATCAACCCAGACCGAGAGGCGGCGGAACTGGAAGCGGCGACCCTGCGGGACTCGCCAGGCATAGTGGTCTATTCAGATGCATCAGGACACCATGGCCAACTGGGAGCGGCAGCAGTGGCCCTAAAGGATAACTTGGAAGTGGCAGTCAGACGGAAGATCTGCGTTGGACCCATGGAGCACTGGTCTGTCTACGCAGCTGAACTCATTGGGATATTCTACGCTATCAGCCTGATCCTCAAGCTGGCCCATAAAAGTCAACGCAACCAGAAATCAGCCACAATCTTATCCGATAGCATGTCAGCCTTACAGGCTATCAAGAACCCATCGAATCAATCAGCGCAGCGAATCATCCACGCGATCCTCCAAGTAGCACGGGAGCTAGCTGCCCGGGGGATCCCTATCCGGCTCCAGTGGATCCCTGGACACTGTGACGACCCGAGCAACGATGCAGCCGACCGTAGTGCTAAAGAGGCTGTGGGCCTCAGGAAAACACATCCCATCTGCCATCTGCTGTCTCGCGAGAGATGCAAGATCCGCCATCAAACTCACCAAAAATGGAAACATGAATGGATCACATCCAAGGTGGACACCGACGTCATATTGATCCAGCCCCTCAGTCTATGTACACCATACGACTATTCGGCACAATATCCCGCGGAGATGCGTATTTGTTAATGCAGATGCGCTCCGGCCACTCGTGGCTTGCCACCTACGTGCAAAAACATGGGTTTCGAGAAGATGACAAATGCGAATGTAGGGCTAAAGAAACGGTGGTGCACGTACTGATCGACTGCCCAAAACTACGGGCTCTGAGACAGAACCTACGCAAGGATATAGGGGAAGCGATCAATGACGCTACGGTCATGCTAGGAGGAAGAGGCCGTCTGGGGAAGGCAGGCGCCTCGGGGGAATCTACACAAAAAAGCACTCTTCGAGCTGTGCTGGCTTTTGCAGAAGCATCCGGTAGGTTTCGAAGCCGCAGGACAAGGGGACCGCCAGGAAGGGAATCACGGCGCGAAGGCCACGACAGGCCTTGACGAGGCTCAAAGTTCGTCCTTATGGAGTGATGCATGTACGGTCAGGAAAGGGAGATAGCGGTAGTAGTTCCCTGCATATCGCCGACAGGCGAGGGGTCAGCGTATGAATTCATCCATCCATCCATCCATCCTCCGTATAAGGTACGTGAAGCGATGTGAACAGATCGGTTTAGCCAGCAACAACGTTGACCACTAGCTACCACGTGCGGAGTATTATGGAAACACATCCGGACAATCGACCTGAGCTTACCAGGTCAGCAAGGCCTGCTTCGGCCAGCTCGCCATTTAACCTCTATGGCGTACCCCACTTGACATATGTCTACTAATAGGTTTGTCCTCCAGCGACATGTAAGTCCAACCTTTCCTAGATAAATGCTGGCTGACATCATACTGACGAATAGCCGCATCCTGCCCATAGAAGGCCCAGCTACGACTACCCTTGTAAAGAGTTAAAAACCCCTTTACCTTGACCCCACTGTTCTGTTTGAAATAATTCAAACTTTGATTTTTTATACCCTGTCTTCCTCTTCTGAAGGTATTGATAATCTATATGTCTTTCAGAAGGACTATTACAGCACTTTCCCCACCACTTGTTGACGTGGCGAAGGAAGATGACTTTTGGCAGTGGTATCGGCAGACTTTAGAAAAGGGTGAGCTAACTGATGACGACACTTCTATTCAGGGGTTGTCTATCCTCAAGGTACGTCTAGGAATTGGGCGTCCCAAAAGTTTATAGATCATTTACCATTCATGTTTGTGTTAGCCAGCAGCGTATGCAATTTGGGAGAGGATCCGTGCATCGCTGAACGATAAGCTTAAACGCATAGGTGTGCAGAATTGTGCTTTCCCGTTATCATCAGTCGAGAATACAGGGGTCAGCGGCGACAACAGATATGACGATAATAGATATGCACGGAGGGATACTGAGCCCAGACTACGCGATCAGACGAGCACAACATCCATGATCTGCTCGTACTATGCCAGGTGGATCGCAAGCCCTCATGACTTCCCACTTCGACTGAATCAGTGGACGACAGCATTCAGGTCGGAGCCCTGGCCGCAGCATTTTCTCAGGTGCCGTGAGTTTCTCATACAAGAAGCACATACGGTGCATAAGACGCAGTATGATGCCCATTCAGAGATGCTGCAGGTTCTTGATCTCTACACAGCTCTTTATGAAAAGCTTTTGGCTGTTCCACTTCTCAAGGGTCAGCAAGGCAACGCTAATAATCTCGACGAAACTCAAACAGCTGTCCTATTTGGTCTTATTCCTACTCTTCAACAATGCATCCAAGCTGGTGTCTGCCACGAGCTAGGCCAGCATATGAGCAAGGAGTATAGTATTACTATCTCTGAGTACCCTGGTGACCTGCAGAACAATGCGAGCTCTACGCTACACGTGTGGCAGAACTCGTGGAGCTTTTCTATCCGTGCTATTGGTCTGATGATAGCTACGCATGGCGACGACCGGGGCCTAGTTCTTCCACCTTACATTGCTGAAACGCAAGTGGTTATAATTCCTTACCAGGATACACACAATCCACACGACCATCAGAGGCTTTACGCCGAGATCTTTTCCATTCAATCCACTTTGACTTCTCTGGATATTCGTGTTACAGCAGATCTGCGCAACTGGTGTTCCACTGGCTGGAAGGTGCAAGAATGGGTAACCCGCGGCGCTCCACTACGCCTAGTTGTCGGGTCGGAGGAGCTGGCCGGTCGATATGTCACCATCTATCGGAGAGATCTTCCCAAGTCAGAAGAGAGAACTACCATGTCTCTTTCTCAACTCCCCACTGGTATCTCGGAACTCCTCAAAACTATGCATAAGGGCCTCTTCGAGAAGGCCCAAAACACCCTTCGCTCGCGTCAAAGACAAGTTACCGACTGGAATGAATTCGTCGAAATACTTTGTAACAGGAAGACGGCTTGTATCTGCTTGGTTCCTCATTGTCTGACAAAAGACTGCCAACAACGGATTGAGAGTTCTAGGAGCGAACTTGCTGCTGAGAACGATACTGATTTTGAGGTTAAACCAGTGGCGGCTTCAGTCAAATTCTTATGCATGCCTTGGGACCAGCCTTCTGACGTCCATGTAGGGGACGTTTCTAAATGCATCAATCCCGAATGTATTCATAAGGCAAATAAATGGGCTATGTTCGGATTTAAATGCGAATGAATACTCTTCAAAATCTGAGATTGGTTGGTTGGTTGGTTTCATTTACCCCGACCCCTCGTAAATTAAGCGATATGCAGGCTACCGCAACTCTATATAACTTTGTATGTACATGTAAACTGTCACACTTCCTGAAGACGAGCTTAGAGCCCCGTCACGGCCTATCCTGGCGTAATTGCTGTTCCCGATGTTAGGCTGCCCTTCTGGCGCACGACTCCGAAACCGTTGTGACGCCTCAGCAAAGTCTAGCACAGCCTTGACTATTCTAGCCCGCGAGATGATGTCTGAATTACCTTGCTTACCTTCAATTGAGCCTCTTTGCAGACTCGAGACGGTATTAAATGCCCCTCCTACATCTCTGCTTAACTTCATTCCCAGTACCGACAATCTTGGACAATTTTTTGTGCCGCACGCGCACCGGTCGTCCTCGCGGAAGCCAAAGGGTTTGGCGTGGCTAGCTAGCCAACTGTGGCCCGTGCGCAACTGCGTTAACAGGTACGCCTGGTTCCTGATTAGACTGCAGTATAGCTTTCTGGTGTAAATCGCCGGTAGGGGGCTGTCCATCTTCCTCAGGTGGTTGCCCTTACTAGAGGATCTCCATTCCTGCTTCCACTGAGCGAAGGTGGCGCTGCGAATACGCACTCTCTCGCGGAAATTACAGGCTGGCAGATCCAGACTCTACAGGCAGATCCAGAGGCCTTAGAGAAGGCAAAACAAGCTTGGAGCCACATATCAAGCCAGAAAAAACAGCTTGATGACACTTGCTAACATGATGAAGTGGCTAAAGAGGCCTACTGGATCTAAGAGAATCTTATAACTGTGCTGAATTAACACGCAAATAAACTGCAGGTAACATCTCGATCAAAACGATAGTGGAATTCAGCAATAAAAAAGATCAGACAAAATTACGCCTGAGTAAAACGGGTCTAAACGATACAGGGTATCCAGGACAGCAAATACAAAGTAGCCTGAAACATCTACTATAATGCTATCTGAAAAACTAAACGGGAATGCTAGAAGGCTTTCCTAGTAGAGCCGCAGAATGGGGAAATAGATCCTAGCGAATCGGAAAGGTACTAGCAAGCATTTCGATATACTAAGATCAGTAGGGCTAGTATTAAACCAGCTTTACAAGGCCCAGAGGGCCAAACAGCAGTTACTATCGATAAAAAAGAGGCTTTAGTACGAGAAATAGTTTTCCTACCGGTTCTAGAAGAAGAAGACTCCGAGCGACTACTACCAGGGACCTAACACACCCAGATTGATGAAGAGAAGATCAAACAGGTACTTTTTTACTAAGCTATTCAAAAGGCCTCTGGTATCGATAAGCTGAATTTTAGAGCTCTACAGCTACTATAAGACTGGGACAGTCCCAGGCTAATAGCTCTGGTAAAGCAGAGTTTCAGGCTAGGCGTTCATCCAGAGACATAAAAAATAGCTAAAGGTATTCTGCTGCAGAAACCGAATAAGCTAAACTATACAAAAGTTAAAGTTTACCGGGTAATCAGCTTACTCAACTGCCTAAAAAAGGTAGTAAAAAAGGTAGCAGCAGAAGCTATAGCTAACTATTACAAAATTACTCGGAATTTATACCCGGGTCAAATAGGATCCAAAAAGGGCTGAAATACTATAAATGTTATAACCTGTCTGATACAAAGAACTTATAAGGCGTAAAGCCTAAAACAGCTAATAAAAGCCCTCTTTCTTGATATAAAAAGAACGTTTAATTATGTTAATTTAACCAGACTGATAACCCGAATAATAGAGCTCAATCTAGACAGAGACCTTATACGTTGGATACAATCTTTTCTAACTGACCGAAGGGTTCAGCAAGTTATCGATAATATTCAGTATTTGAAACAGCCAATCAATTTAGATATCCCTCAGAGATCACTAGTGTTTTCAATCCTCTTTATTATCTATTTCAGCGGGGTCTTTGAGGCTATAGAAACGGCAGTACCAGAGGTTCAAGCCTTATTATTTGCAGATAATATAGGTCTTCTAGTCTTAAGGTATTCAGTAAAAAAAATATGCGACATGTTACAGCGGACAGCAGAGATAGCGATTAGCTAAAACTAGATATATAAAGTTTAGTTTAACGCAGAAAAAATAGAGACCGTCTTTTTTACCCGAAAACGAGGCTGTGACGAACGGCTACACTGACGATAGGGAATCGTGAGAATGTAGGGTATGCATTTGACGAGGAAACTAAGCTAAGTTATGAAGCTATTCAGGAGGTAGTTGCGTTATGTGTGACAGCTCTGACGCTAGTCCGTATCGGGGAGTTAGGTTATAGGGTATCGCGAGGAAGGTCCTCGGAGGCAGGTCACAGTCCGTGACAGAGGCTAAAAACTTAGAGTCCAGACTTAGCGAATTTATATAGTAATTAAAAGATATTGAGTCTCATTTAACTAAGAAGCTACCTGGTAGCTAGATTTATGACTGAATGCAGATTTTAATCTAAAAGTCTATTACAATACGTGCCTACGGAAGGCCTGCACAACGGAAACCCGGGTACAGTCTCTGTGTTGCAGATAGAGCCTACCCCTAGACCTAATACGCAGGATCCAGGTAGCTGCAGTGCAATCAGTAACTCTATATAGGGTAGAGCTCTGGTAACAGGGCCAGAAAGATCGGCTAGAAGAGATACAATAATTACTTAATTGATAAGTTCGAGCAATTACGAGAATGTTTAGAACTATTTCCATCGGCCCTCTTATTCGGGATACAGGCCTAATACCAGCGAAATATTTACTATAATTTAAATAGCTAGAATATACTATCCTATTACTAGGTCTATACGAGAACTATCTAGCAAGGCAAATTCTTTCAGTCAACTTTAGAGAAAGGGATCAGTACGTACAACCTAACGAACAGCCAGAAAAGAACCGAAATTAAGTAGAATTAAACTGGAAACTATAGTTACTAGGCTAATATCTAGCGTATCAGTTAAATTAGATTCTACTAGTAGACCCCTCAGGAGATTTTAAAATCTCAATACAGATCTCGGAAAATAGTTTTCCAGGCCAGATTATCATTAAGTCTCCAGAGGAAGCACTTCAGGTAACTTAAGCAGCCCCAGCAATTCAGATTATCTGAACAGATAGATCTAGGCTAGAAAACGGAAAAACTGGAGCTAAAATAGTATAGCAAGCTCAGCAAAGCTGCTAGAAGACAAAAACATTCCCAATGAGAAAAGGACAAGAAGTCTTTGATACAGAGCTCCTAGGAGTCTACCAGAGACTACAACTGGCGAGAGAGATAAAAACCTAAAGACTAATTACTATAATGCTTGATTCTCAAGCAGCTATACGCAGGCTACAATATGCAAGATCTAGATCAGGTCAGACAATAGCTACTGATATACGCACTGTCGTTTAGGACCTGCTATCGAGGGGCCGTAATCCGATCATTCAATGGGTCCCAGGGCATACAGGTATAGAGGGAAACGAAAGGGCAGATCAAGCAGCAAAACAAGCTGTAACGCGAAGACCGGGACCAGGCTGCAGAGAGATATTACAAGCATTTACCTGCAAAACCCGTACAGAGACGTTAAGAACAAACAGACAATACTGGCTAGAGAATAGTCTTAACTGGAGATCACAATCGATACAGAGAACCTATACATCTGGAAGAGGCTGGCAACTGGATCCTATAGCAGCAACATCGATAAACAAATAGCGGAACCGTCAAACCGGCAGTAGAGAATTGGCACAAACCGAAGATATTTTGCAATTGCGTTGGTCATGCAATAAAGCATACCAAAGTAGTGCCGTCTCAATAGCTGGACTGCTGCCGACTTCTCAGTTTGGCACCCCAGCGCCAAAGTATGCCGGTCGCGGGCAGCGCGATGCCAATCGATAAAAACGCCAACAAGCTGTTCCCCCACCCATATCCGAGCGCGTTGTAAAGACTATTGGAGAATAATGGGAACGCGAATGCCAGCAAACTCCTCAACACCTGAGTTGCAGCCGATGCCGAACTGACGTGCTCGGGGTAGGAATCCATAACTGTTGGAACCATTATTCAGCTGATATGCCTAAGTCATGTGACTCCTTGGCATAGGCAGCTGATATATCTTCAACGAAGCGAGTAGTTTAGAATAACATGTTGGCCGTTTCTCTAGGCGTAATTGCTAGTAATGTTACCCATAGGAATATCGAATAATGAAGGTCTGATTCTTTCAATCTAGCTGCACACGGTGGTTTAAATACATGAAAAATTAATAAGCAATCTAGCCTGAAAAAGGCAACTAGAAGAGATATAACTTTTGAACCATGGAAATAACAGAAAAATCTGCATAATCCTCGGGGATCGGTGTTACCAATACCGATATCCGGAATAGGAAGGTTTCCTATGTGACTAGCGGTCACATACGGTTGACATAACACTTCACTTTTTACCCACCGAGCATATACCTACATTCAGTTGAATCGATAGGATATCTGCTTAGGGCAATGACCAAGTCAACCGACACTGATCAGTAGACGTACAGATCAGGATATACGCAACTGCGAAGCTTGAAACTGAGTTAACAGCCCTAAGAAGCTGTTTTCCATGATCGCCTAGCTATTGCCCTATATCAGTTGAAGGAGGAGATTGTGACAATTCAAAGCTTGAACGGACATTTAACAGCCTCAAAACTGTTGGATAACTATCGCCTAGAAGCGTACTCTCTTGCTAATCACCATTTATAGAGCCCGAAGACCTATAAATACGTTCAAAAACATCAAAAACTCCAATTCTTGACCACTTTTCCCTATTTTTCTATTTTTCCTTACTTTCTCTATTTCCTCCATTTTCCCTATTTTCCCTATTTTTCCCTTGTTTTCTTACTTTTTATTTTTCCCCTTCTACCCCTCTTTTTGTGTGCCCAATTATCTATTTTCAGAAGTTAACCGAAGGACCCCTGCAGATGTGATATATCAGAAAAACAATCAGCTACCAATCTTAGCACCTTTTTTCCTTTTCTACCAATTACTATCCCAGAGAATCATTTCTATCTCTATTCTAGTGATTATTCTATATTATCCCTTGCCCCTTGCCCCTTTCTATCTATCCTTTATACCTTATTACACTCTTCTACACTCGCACTACCATGTCTCAACTACTACAGTCCTCATCAAGTGGAGATAAGGATTGGGAAATTGATTTGGGTACAGCCACAAAACAGAACCTCAATACCTATACGATAAATATGCAATTTACAAACACTATCCTTGATCACAACCTGTAGATGACATTCCGAGAACAATTCGAAGGCTGGAAACCTGAACATTTCAAGCAACTCAGCCCTTATGCAAGAGTGAACCTCAGAAACAATCTGCTTCAGCGAGAAGTATTCGTTCGCCGTCATAACACGAGGAATCCTCTCTATGATATACTTTCCGAAGTTGTTCAGTAAGATGAATTCCATGAATAGACTAATGAAGAGCTTAAAGCTGCTCTAGAAGAACTTGATTTACCAATGATTACTGCTATACTCCGAAAACGCTTGAATCTAACACGCGATAGCTTAAGAGAGAATACACAAGCTACAGAAGGTTATTCAAATCATTCAGCTTCTCTTAAAGCTAATCCGCAAGTGAGACGAGACTATCCAGATCTTTCAGCCTCTTCAGAAGACCGTTTCGCTACTCCCAAAGCCAATCCTTCTACCCCAGGAACCAATCACGTTTCTGAAACTGATTACCTTACCCTTGAGACTAACCGCCTTGTTCAAGAAAGCAATCATGCACTCTCTATGAGGCCCAAGAATGACCTTTCTAAGGAAATCGCCTCAGTCACAAAGATTCACACAGAAGACCAGAAATATAGCGGTACGGACAACAGCAGCCTTAACTTCAAACTGAACATCTTTTATGACATTTGCTCTAGAGCTGGTTTACTATCACATGGATACAAGGCTGCATTACTAATAATGTTTAAAGGTGTTGCCGAAGACCACTATTACAGCAGTAGCCTATCATTAAAGACGTTTCAAAAAGTATGTTATCACTTACGCCAATTCTTTGAAGGACCCGAGTTCTACCGGCAGAACTTAACCAAGTGGAATACCATATCGCTCCAGAAGATCATAAATGATAACTATGAGAAATCAATCTATCAAGGTTTTCAACTCTTACTCAGCAATCTCTTAAAACAACGTTACGGCCTCCACCTTGAGCTCCAAACCAACATGAATCTGATTAACAAGCTTATTACAGCTTGCCAGGGAGTACCAGCATGCCGCATGGCTATTGCCGACCCGCCTGAAGACCTCGCAGTATTGATCAATAAACTGCAATCCTCAATTACCACGTAAGAAAAGGAGAATCTACAACATGGAATCTCTTACACAAGTCCCCGAGAAGAGACCTTCTATACTGATAGAAGGTATCACAATCAAAATAGGAACTACAATTAAAGCAAAAGAGATCTACCGGGCAAATGCTACGTCTGCCAGAAACTAACCTGCCGCTCTTGGAGACACACTGAAGAAGAACAGAGGCAATCTAAGGAGAAATATCGGTAGCGTTTCAACAATGACAGAAGAAAGAATGGCGACTTCAACAGACGATACAGGCAGTATATAATATATTGCGAAAGGAATAACAAAGAAGAAAAAGCAGAAGCTTTTGAAGCACTTATACTTGATGCTCAAACTATTGTACCTGAAGCTGAAATAACAGACCTTAATAAAGAAGAATATGATCTTACTGATACATTCTTTACCTCATTCGGCTCAATTACTGTTCAACAAGCAATGATTACAACCTCTAAACTTGCAAATCGATCCTTTACTCATTGTATCAATGACCGAAAACCCTTGAACTTGATAGTTGATACCGACCCATTCAGCTATAACGCTAATACTACTTCCGCGAGCGCGACCCGATACAACTCTGAAATCTTTATGGGAATAATGATCGATACCGGTACCTCTGAAAAGTCTACAGCTGGATATGGCCAATTCCAGGCACTTCAGAACACAGAAAACATTACATTAGATACCTCGACAGCTGGTCAGGTAAATGTTCAATTCGGCATTAGAACAATTTCTTCAATCGGCTCTGCAAGAGTTTCAACTCCAATTGGTAATATCCAATTCTATGTTGTAAACGCTGATACCCCATTTCTGCTATGCCTAGCGGATATGGACAGTCTCGGAATATACTATAATAACTTCAAGAATGTTATTGTGGCCCCGAAGCCTGCCTCCAGATCTGCTACCAAATCATTTGTTGAGATCCCTGTTATTCGTCGATTTGGCCATCTATTTCTGTTATAGAATTCTGCTTTATCTTCATACCTCACTCCTTCATTTGATATGAATCCTTGCTTTCTGACAGATATTGAGTTACGAAAATTATATCGCCGTTTCGGATATCCATCTGTCGATAGACTTCAGACACTTCTAAGAAGTGCTGGCTATGAGCTAAATATAGTAGCGTTAGAACATCTCACTAAATTCTGTTACTATTGTCAGAAGTTTGGCAAATCTCCCGGTCGATTCCGATTCAATCTCAAGGATGAGGCACATTTCAACTTCAACATTATTGTCGATATTATATATATTGACAATATGCCTCTCTTTTACGTTGTTAACGAAGCAACTCGCTTCCAATCCGGCCGATGGTTAAAAGATATCAGTGCTAAACACACCTGGGATATGCTGCGAATGTGCTGGATTGATACCTACCTAGGCCCTCCAGACTTGATCACACATGACGCCGGGAAGAACTTTGTGAGCAAGGAATTCAAGACCTATGCAAAGACAATAAATATTAGCACAAGAAGCATACCCATTGAAGCACACAACTCGATAGGTATGATTGAGAGATACCATAGCCCACTGCGCCGAGCCTACCAGATTATCATTGCTGAGATCCCTGATATTGACAAAGAGATCGCCCTTCAAATGGCGTTTAAAGCTATTAACGATTCCGCGGGACCTGGAGGTTTGGTTCCTACCCTACTGGTATTCGGCGCATATCCTCGCATAGTTGATTCAGATGTACCTTTGCCATCAATTTCCCAGCGGGCTGCAGCTATCAGAAAAGCCATAGCAGAGATCAAGAAGCTTAGAGCAGAGCGCCAACTGGCTGATACATTGAATATAAGAAACGGCCCATGCATTACGGCTGTACATGACTTGCTACCAAGCTCGCCTGTCCTTGTCTGGCGAGAAGGGAACGGAGGAAAAACAGGCAGCTAGACTGGCCCATTTACCCTTTTAACAATTGAAAGGGAAACCTGCACAGTCAAGTTACCTAGTGGCCCAACAGAATTCCGATCGACAGTGGTCAAGCCATATTACTCAGAAGCTCCAGAATCAGACCAAATTGATCAAACAGAATACGGTATTGATAAAGAATCACGCTCAGATCCCGTAGAACCTCCAGAAGTACACTCAGGACCTATCTTTAGGCGCTCCGGACGAACTCGATTGCCTAACACAGACCGCAAACCCGCCCCTATATCCCTACAACCTGTGCAACTACAAAAACGAGGCCCAGGCCGCCCACGCAAGCATCCTTTGCCCACAAATGTCTTCTTGCAAACTGGGAGCGATCCCGGTATCCAACTATATCATGTTTCAAGGCAAAAGGAGGTCAATGGCCTGCTTGAAAAAGGGGTATTTGAGTTCCTCAAATCTGAAGACATTCTACCAGGGACCAGACTTTTCAACTCACGCTTTGTTGACGAGATCAAGAATAAAGGAACAGAGAGAGCATTCGAGAAATCGCGACTGGTTATACAAGCCTATAATGATCAGGGAAAAGACCTAATTCTTACGCAATCTCCGACGATCCAGCGAGTCAGCCAGCGCCTTATTCTTTGCATTGCTTCAAGTATGACAGATTCTCAGCTATATCTCCGCGATATTTCGCAAGCTAATACTGTTATGAAGGTTATCAAACCTCTCTATGGAATCCTTGAAGTAGGGAACCATTGGTTCAGAACCTACCATTCTTACCACTTGGAATACCTCCGGATGAGCCAATCAACATTCGACCCATGTCTACTCTACACTATGGATAGTCCTAATTCAGGAGAATCCACTGGTTTCGGTATCGTTGGACTTTAAACTGACGATACCCTCATTCTCGCAGATGCCACGTTCGCTGAATCTGAAGAGATTGAGTTACAGAAGGCTCAATTTTTGGCTAAAGACCGCGAGAAGTTAACCATTGAAAAACCTTTGAAGTTCAATGGCAGCATGGTCAAGCTAGAACCTGATGGGATTACTCTTATCCAGGAGACCCAATGTATCAAACTATTACCTATTGGCAAGACAACCGCTCAGGCATCAGGCACCCTAAAGGATCGATATATTGCAGAACGCGCAAGAGGTACCTATATTGCTTCTATCTGCCAGCCAGAGGCTTCATTCGACTTATCATTCGCTGCCCAAGTGATCAACCCAAGCAAGGAAGATGCTGAATTCCTCAACAAGCGACTTAACTGGCAGCTAGAGAACGCCACCAGAAGCCTTAAATATGTCAAACTGGACCTGGAATCTCTTTAACTGCTAGTTTTTACAGACGCATCATTCGCCAACAATAAGGATCTCTCTTCCCAAATTGGCTATGTTATCGTACTAGCCGACAAAAGAAATGCCAGTAACACTACCGCCCCGAATGCCAACATTGTTCATTGGAGTTCTATTAAATGCAAACGTGTTACCCGCAGTGTTTTAGCATCAGAACTTTATGCCATGGTTCACGGTTCAGATATTGCATTCGCAATAAAGTCAACTTTAGACCAAATATTGCAAGCTAACATTCCAATCGTATTCTGCACTGACTCGAAGTCATTATACGATTGCCTTGTACGGCTCGGATCTACGCAAGAGAAACGCCTTATAATTGATGTTATGTACCTCCGACAAGCCTATGAATGCCGCCAAATCACGGATATCAAGTGGATTGATGGAGATTCTAACCCTGCCGATGCAATGACAAAAAGCAAGCCCTGCAACGCCTTAAGACAACTCATAGATACGAACCGCATCGACTTGCAGGCTATTGGTTGGGTTGAACGCTCAAATTGAGCAACACCTGAGTACCGGGAAATGAGATGAATTTGGATTCTGGAACTGCACGTTTTGTTTTTGATATCTTGACCTTTACGTTCTTACCACTTTAAAGTAGGCCCAGTGTTGGAACCATTATTCAGCTGATATGCCTAAGTCATGTGACTCCTTGGCATAGGCAGCTGATATATCTTCAACGA